>NC_064816.1:93419888-93507388 GCF_023721935.1 Panthera uncia | reverse complement strand
ATTTTTTCAATGTTTCTTCACTTCTAAAGTGAAAAGTTTCTTCATTCCCTAAAGAAGAAAGTAATAAAACTGATGTTAAATATAGGGAGATCAAAATCTCTCTCATGAGGAATGCAAACTGGTATAGCCATTGGAAAACAGTGTGGAGGTTCCTCAAAAAATTAAAAATAAATCTACCCTAAGACCCAGCAATAGCACTGCTAGGGATTTACCCAAAGGATACAGGAGTGCTGATGCATAGGGGCACTTGTACCCCAATGTTTATAGCAGCACTTTCAACAGTAGCCAAATTATGGAAAGAGCCTAAATTTCCATCAACTGATGAATGGATAAAGAAGTTGTGGTTTATATATACAATGGAATACTACTTGACAATGAAAAAGAATGAAATATGGCCTTTTGTAGCAACATGGATGGAACTGGAGAGTATTATGCTAAGTGAAATAAGTCATACAGAGAAAGACAGATATCATATGTTTTCACTCTTATGTGGATCATGAGAAACTTAACAGAAGTCCGTGGGGGAGGGAAAGGGGGAAAAAAAGCTAGAGAGGGAGGGAGCCAAACCATAAGAGACTCTTAAATACTGAGAATAAACTGAGGGCTGATAGGGGTCAGGGGAGGGGAAAGTGGGTGATGGGCATTGAGGAGGGCACCTGTTGGGATGAGCACTGGGTGTTGTATGGAAACCAATTTGACAATAAATTTCATATTAAAAAAAAAATCTCTCTCATGAGGATAAAGATATAGAAGTCAAGACCGGGTGAACTTGGTTGAAGTCCTTCGATTTGTGGCTTAGGATGAGCATAAGGACACATACTACACTGTAAGTTTTAGAAGATGCTATTAGTCATATTCTTGATAAATAGGATGGATATTGTATCCAAGGCTTTTTAAAAAACAGTTATGTTCCTTATACTTGGCACCCAGTTAGATTGCTATGTATAGAATTTAGACTACCATTGACCACAAAGAGAAAATTTTGAAATAAAAACAGGAATTATATTCAAAATTCCCAAATGCCAGTCACTTTTACTTATCTAAATTCAAAATATGGGAATGAAAGACAGTCATATAGTTATAGTGAACTTTTATTGAGTGCCCACTCTTAATCACACACTTTTCTGATTCTTTACATGAATGTAGTCACCTGCTTATCCCAACAGCTCCCTGAGGTAGTAGCATTATTATTTCCATTTTACAGATAAAAAACAGGCTCAGGAAGGTTGAAGAGTCTGTCCCCAAACCCAGAGCTAGTTACTGGGAGGGCTGAGATACAAACTGAAGCAGCTGGGCTTGGAGCCTGCATTCTGAATGATCAGGGGATGTCTTTTTGATGTGAAGACTGCCTGAGATGATGAAAGTTCAGCAGGGAAAAGAACTGAAGGTTGCAATAATCTCCTAAGTGAGAAAGAGTGTCTTCGAGAACCAGAGTCTCTGTACTGCAAACACTTTGTTCTAGATGAAGAAACTCGCCAAAGCAGCTCAGACGACTGGCTGGAGGTTACTTACAGCTTTTTGTGTGGCAGACTTGAGACTGGAGACTAAGCAGTTTTTCCCGCCTCTCATTAAGTCAACCAACGTTTGTTGTACCAAGTATATTTTAAGGTAGTGAAGACACAGAGCAACACAGCACACAAGGTCCCTTCCGGTAAGAAGATTACATTGTGATCAGAATGGTGATTTAGAATTTGACTAGATTACCAAGGGAGACTGGGGAACACTCATGTTAAAATATTAGAAAAGTGAGGATAGACCATGAGGAAGTGGAGTGGGTTTCATCAGTTCTACCTCATTTTATAGATGAACTTATTAAGACTCATGCGTAATAACGTGTCAGAATCATAAATGTCAGAGACAAGCAAGATTCAAACCCATCTTGATACCCCTTCATAGTGAACACAGTGTGTGTGTGTGTGTGTGTGTGTGTGTGTGTATGCGTGCACGTGCACGTGTGCACACACACATGCATGCACGTGCATGAACGTGTGTGTATATAAAAAGGACATTACAGCTTCCTGGTTAGACAGTAGCACTTTATATGAATCAGTTAGACCAAGACACCTAGGCCAACTTCTTGGAACCAAAGAGATCCATTTTTCTTGCAGAACCCATACAGTCCAACAAAGCCTCACCTTTTTCTTCACAGTTAATTTCATCAGAAATTCAAACTCACTGACGTTTACTGGTTCAAGTTCCTGGGTTCTATGTTGGGGAGCTTGTGATGTTAGGGAGCATCCACCAGCCCGGTAGCTGCAAAGGAGATGGCTCAAACAGCAGAGCAGAGGACAGGCATATGCCATCTCCCAAAATTAAAAAAAAGAAAGAAAGAAGGAAAAAGGAACCCTGTCTGGATGGATGCAGCCTGAGGCCAGGGTTGCCCAGGGCTTGGATATGTGGGTCATGGCCTTGCTAAGAGTCTTGGCACCTTAAACTTTGAGAAGCCCAGGTGAGGGTGATTTCTAAACAACTTACTTGCTACAGTTCTATAGACAGTGGGAGTAGTAGGAACTAGAGGGTGGGTGTTTTTGCCTTTCAGAATTACTGTCAGTCTTGTGATGGGTTTCTCAGCATGGGGGACCCCATCACTCTGGCCTTCCTGAACCCACAGCTCACCCCCCCTCCCCCCGTCAGAGCTAACGTGGCAGAGGTGGTTGGGCAGTGGTTACTGGCTCAGGGCCCTGAAACACTGAGTAATTCTTAGAATGGCTAGGAATGAAGGCACCATTCCAGACACTTCCACGTTGTCTAAAAGTATAAAAAAAAAAAAACCCTACCACCATGCAGCCCAAACTGTTGGAGGCAGATCCCTTGGCTCTGAAACAAGACCCATCCCTTTTATGGAAGGACATTGCTGGAAAGTTCCACAATATAGGAAAGCCAGGGTTCTTTTTCTATTTTTTACAGAGCAGGGAGGGACCAAATCAGGAGTGAGGAATGAAGAGGGATGGCTGAAGGGAATCACAGCGCTTTTCTAGAAAGTTTTGAATTTATATTATCACTCTTGGCTTATAAAAACAAACATCGGAGCTTCCTTTCAGATATCCTCCAGTGAAGAGTCAACCACTTTTCTGGAGCCCCCCAGGCTGTGGACTTATCGAGAAGTCAAAAAGCATGGAGTTTATAATTTCAGAAGAAACAAGACAAGATATATTGCACATCAAATCTTATAAATGACGACTGGCATGACCAACAAAAATAGGCCGTTGTGGCTGCACTCCAGCTGAGAGTTTATTTATTGGAGAAGAGAAAGGTACAATCAAGAGAGAGGAGAATCATGTCAGGATGTTATTGGAGTCAAGCAGATTGACTGCCTGGACTAACATTCCTGACTGTGGAGAGCAGTGAGGCCAGCAGTGGGGTCAGAGACACGAGAACATTTGAGACATGGACTTAGAGCCCCCAAATCGATTTTAAATTGGATTCCAGGTTTTAGTGCAATTAAAAGCCACTGCAAAGTTTTGAGAAGAGAAATGGTAGGGTCAAATTATTAGAGCAGTATGGTTTTCATTTTAATCAGGACAAACCACAGGGACCAGGAGGGTGAGAGGATCAGCAAGTGAGGTAGTTCACTAACCAGATCAATATAGGCGCTGACAATGTCTTTCTGAAACTGACAGATTAAAGCTACAGAGTGACACTGCAGACACGAGGATTTTTTTTCCCCTTTAATTTTATCTGATTCAGTTACCGTGTTAGTTCTGACAGACTTGGATCACTAGCTTGATTAGTTCTCTTATGCATCCATAAACACTAAAATTATACTGTTTCATCCATTTATGTCTTTATTCACATCCACAATTTAGGCGAAGTGAAGAGGAAAAATGTCCAGATTAAGGATGACTGAATTATTTTTCTATCCTATTTTGAAAAAAAAAAAAAAAAAGGAATTCATGTTTTTCTTACTTTGTCATTATCAACCCTACTCTTTTTGGAGGATTTTCGTCTGAAATCTGAATGTGTTTACCAGCTGGGAAAAATCTGACATTTACTTGATTTTGTCCCTTGGAAGTAAAAAAAAAAATTGGCAGTCTTATTAAACAACAAGTCTGCTTATTTATTCCTTCAATCCCTCCCCAGGTTTTGAGTTTCTTTCAAAGCTCCGACAGACCTCTAACCAGCTTTTTAAAGGTAATTTCTTCAAGTGCTGCCTCTGGCCACAGAAAATGCCACGTAGCTTTCTGGGTTTATAAAGGCTGAGAAAGCCATTTTGGTTATATTTGCAGCTTTTTGTGTGGTTCTGGGTGGGTAACACTCTATTGCCAACATTATTCTTTCCCTCTTCTGGGAAGAGCCATAATTGTACTTGGCTTGGTTAACACAAAGGCCTCTGAAAAATATGAAGGTGATCCCTCTAGTGTTCTTTTGTGGAGACTACAGTACAGAGTGCGGGACGAAGGAAAACAGCAGCAAAATGTCACAGACAATAGCTCCTGAAGTCAATCTGTTTTTCAAACGACGTTAATAAAGTGACTTGCAGAGACAGTTCTGTGTCCTGTGTGAAAGTGTTTATGAAAGAAAATGTTGGCGTTTTTCTGCAATCAATCTACGTTCTGCGAGTGTGCAGTTGGTTAACATTATTGGAGGATGTGTGGCACTGAGAATTATCTGAACAAAGAGTAAACAATTTAACATTGGTCAGAGATATCAGAGGTGCAGAGACAATGTAAACTTGCCTCATTTTCAGAAATGAATTTACTACACTGGTTAGGACTATCTGACTATATTCATAGGCTTTTCTGGTCGTGCAAGGGGGAGAGGAGATTTCATACGTTTTTACATTCTTTTCCTGATGCTCCCTGATGTTGAATAAAAAGAGTATGCTATCTTCATGTTTTTCTTTGACATTTTCTTCTCCATTCAGACATTTATTAAATAACTATTCTATTTCAGGCATTGAAGATAACACAATTGATAAGATAGAGTCATGTTCCTCAATAAACTACGCAATCTCACTGGCAGAGATTCTTAAACCACAGCAAAGAGGTATACAAAGCACTTGGGAATCAGAAGAAGTGATATTAATTATTAATATTAGGAAGGGGAATGAGATATTTAAACTGGGTTTTGAAGAATGAACAGGATTTAGGGTCCTCATATTGCAAACAGCTCATGGTTTGTCGGTCTTTGACTGACCCCCAATTCACTAGTGTTTTCCAGGGAAAGCCACTCCGTGATGGGCAGCTGGTCCTCAGAGCTATGCAGCCTGAGTTTCTCCTGCAAAATGCCTTGAGGTTAGTCCAGTTTAGTCCAGTTTCTGTTCTGGTGGCTCCCATTCTTCACATTAAAGAAAAAGAGCTATGCCATAGAAATGCTAGCTTTCAGTTTAATGAACATGAAATAAAATTTGGAAGCATCATAGAGGTAGGTATTCAGACTGCTGCTATAGCTCTGGATTCTGAACAGGCGAAGGTACTGCACAAGCAAAACTAAGGGAAATACTGAGAGAAGAACCAGATCCATTGTGTGTGTCTAGAAGTAGGTCCCGATTGAGGGAGTTTGGCTATATTAGATGACCTCTAAGAGCCTTTCTAGTTGTAAGAGCCCATGAATCAATTTTCAGAATTATTATCAAAAGGGCTGATTGCCCCAGAGAGTCTAGGTAACTGCACAGCCACTCGAAACCCTACTACAATGGTATTTGCACCAGACATTGCCTAACAAGTTCTTCTGTAAAGGGGCCCCTGCTGACAAGATGATATTCACAGTGATGAAGTTCACTGGCTGGAAAACACTGAGGTAGTTTTCAAAGGTTTCTGACTTTCTTGGTCTATAGAGATCATTTGATTCACTACATGGAACATATCATCTGCAGTTATTATATTTACATTTTATGTATACAGTTAAAATCAAATCATACTCCTAAGAGCTAGAAGCATATTAAGGGTCTTAAGAAATTGTGTAATACAAAATTGTGTTGCAATTCAATGTGAATGTCACTATAGTAAGAAAACTGTATTTTACAGGCAGTTAAAGTAACATTGTCATTTTGTAAAGACTGAATTCTAGTATTTCAATAGTTCCCTAATATTAAAACAACAATATGGTATAATAGCAAGGCACCAGTGTGTGTGTGTGTGTGTGTGTGTGTGTGTGTGTAAAATAAAATTATTCAAGTGTAAAATACCATGGGAGTCAGTGTTTAACCACAAACTAAATAGGAGAGCTGGAAACTATAGATTTAAATCAGACATGCTTCTTTCTAGGAGTCCTTTGGACATAGAGAGTTTCTCTTATAAAACCTTTGTTCAAGACTATGGGTTGACATTGATATGTTGGGATTGTCCCTATGTCTTCAGCCTTTTTATTCCTGCATTAATCACAATACACATTGTTGCATTCATCCTGCCAGTGTAAGACAATTTTTATATATGCTTTCAGAAGAAACGGAGTCCTAAATTAATTTGGGAATCAAAGTTTAAATATTTAAAAAGGAAATCAGCATTTTGTAGTGGGCATATCCATTAATTACAGAACGGGCATGGCAAGGGGAGAACACACATTATGAAATGGGGCACAAATTTATTAGGCCTTGAGTATCTAAGAATGTCCCAACTAACACCTGAATTTCCCTGGGGTCTATAAGACTTTGTAGATGAATGAGGTCATATCAATGGCCATGGCTCAAATTTCATTGGCTTATTTTATTTATATGACTGATATTGGACTCAAGTGGCTCAAAATGTTCATCCTTCTACCAAATCTTTTGGAAAGTACCTCCAGGGGATGTTTCCTATGCGTGCTGGGTTAAGCAACTTCCCCTGAATGCTGCTACAGCTCTGCACACCACAGCCTCTGTTTTGCCCAGCATTACAGTTCCCCATCTCGAGTCACTTATGTTCTCCTAGATATATTGGCTACCGTGTCTGGCACTGTTAATTTTTACTGGGCACTGACACAGGTTCTAGGCATGCCAAATCTGGGTAGGGACGGAAGGGAGAGAGCAAAGGAGGAAAAGAGGATGGAAGGAGGGAAGACATTTTCCTCCCTGATTTTGTTTCAAAGTTTAAAAGTGCGGCTTATGGGGACATCTGGGTGGCTCAGTTGGTTAAGCGTCCGACTTTGGCTCAGGTCATGGTCTCATGGTTCATGAGTTCAAGCCCTGCATCAGGCTCTGTGCTGACAGCTCAGAGTCTGGAGCCTGCTTCAGATTCTGTAGATTCTGTGTCTCCATTTCTCTCTCAGCTCCTCCTCTGCTTGCACTCTGTCTCTTTCTCTCTCAAAAATAAATAAAAACCAAAATCAATAAAAAAAACCCAAAAGTGCTGCTTATGTCTTGGTGGGTTACAGAGTAAAGCAGCCACTGAAAGTTTTACTTATAGTTCTTCCTTCTTGAGATTCAGGCATATCTATACACATAGGGAAAACATCCAAAGGTAAGAAATCTGGGATTCTAAATTATTTTTTCTTCTCAATACTTGATATTTTTATTTTTTTAAAAATTGGGTAGGTGTTCATTTTATGTAAGAGAGAAGGAGAAACATCTGTAACTCAAGGTTTTGGGCTCTGGCATTATGTCCAAAGGCTGTAATGTAACTGGGAAAACCAAACCGTCAGTTTCTGAGTTAACAATTTTATAAATTATTTATTGATTCATATCCCATTTATGTATAAAGAAGATTCGATGGCACCTAAGATAATTAGAGAAAAGCCAAGGTTAAAAATAAAAGACGAAATCCAAAGAAACAGATAGTAGAGAGAGTTCTTGAAGAGGAAATGAAGGAAATTTACTCTGATAAAAAGGAATTAAAGAAGACTAATGGAAAAAGACCTTGCCACTGAGGAGAATGAGAAAGAAGGAGGCACTGTTTATATCAATAGGTAGTCCTCTGTCTTTATTTTCCATGGCACTATATTGTTAAATCCTACTAGCTCTTCGATAGCTCACCTCCAGGGCTAAACTAAGAAATCCAATTACTTTTCTAGAAGCTGTAGTGATGACCAACTAAACTGTGGCCCTTGGGGACAGTATTTGTATCCTTTGACAGCAATTAATGAAACCAATAAATCAATTAGTTAAATTAAATTAAGGTCCACCCAGCTGTTTCCACAGCCCATCCATGTGTAACTAAATGTGATTATAAGGGTGCCCTTGACGTGAAACGGATACAATTCAAGTGATCTTTGCTGTCTTCATGTCCTTAACGTCTCCCATTTACAAAATTATAGTTATTCTACCTTTGTCTTGACTCTATATTGGATGAACTTTGCTTGGGGGAGAGTTCTTGATAGAGGCAATGGAAATACTCTTTGTACTACTGAGTGAAAATGGATAACACCGGGGACTGCAGTTCTATTTATTCTTTTCTTGGATTTAAGAAATCTCATTTTTCTTCCAAAATAATTGTTGTTATCCAGATCTATTTTCTATTTCAAAGAGGAGGCTTTTCTCTCTCTTGGCAATGCCAACACCACCAACTTCCACCTTCTCTAGGACCATTCTGATTTCACTCCTTGCCTTACTGGACTAGACTGTCCCCACCCCCACCCCCACCCCCCAATTAACCTCATTTTCTTTCCCTACTTCCCAAAGAAGTAAACTGTTTCTTTTTCTTCTGCTTTCTTCCCACCTTCCTCACATAATGGCATTTTCACCTCTTCAGCCACTTTCCTCCACATTATGAATGTATCTTAGCAGTTGCCTCTTCACATTGAAGCCAGTGAGCTTTCCCCACCCTTCATCCTTTCTTTGACTTGTCTCCAGTCTTAGGTACTGTTGACCAATCCCTTCTTCTTGACTGTTTTGAAATTGGCAATGCTACATACTAGGTCTTCTCTATACCTCTCCCCAATGTCTTCTTTATTGCCTTCATTAATTCTTGTATCTACCAATTCCTCTGCATATCCATGAAATATTTACCAAGTACCCACTTTTGAAAGGCATTGTGTTAGGTCCTAAATGTAAAATAAATAAAAATAAATAAAAAGACATGCTCTTGAACAGCTTATAGAATAGAAAGGGAGGCAGAGGTGAATAAATAGCTATACTATGTCAAAATGAAATAAAATCCTCTGCTATAAGAATACAAAAAATCTTGAGAGAACAATTTTGCCTGGATGGAGCAGGGAAGGACAACATAGATGAAACCTATGTTGAATGACCAGGGTAAAAAGAAAATAAGTATCATTTCAAACATAGGGGGCAGTGTGTGTAGAGACTTGCAGGCCAGGACCTGATCTGAAGTGGAGTCTGGTCACTTTAAGAGTATTATCTATCATTGATAATGTTGGAAAGGTAGATTGTGGCCAGACTGTGAAGAGCTTTGAGTGCTGGACTGGAGAGTTTAGGCCTTTTCACTAAAAATGTGTAGGCTAAAATTTTTGAGCTGATGCCTATAATCATATACAAGTTGCAGAGAACACTTGTCAGCACTGCGAGGAATGGATTAGAGCCCAGAGTTAGCTCATTTCAATGGTCTACAAGAAGAGTCATCAATTGAGACCTGAACTAGGATGGCTGCAGTGGGGATGGATACTGGACATCTTGTGCAGACAAAACGGATGAATGTTGATTTGATGTTGAAGACTGGAGAAAGAGAGAAAACTTAAAGACAACTCTGCTGTTTCTAAAATAGTTTTTAGATAATGCCATGCTTCTATGCAAACATTTCAATACTTTTTCACTGCCTCATTTCAGTATTTGAAATACAGTTTCTATATCAATCAGAGTTCTTTTGGCTACAAGTGAAAGAGATCACCTCTGGCTAGCCAATCAAAAAAAAAAAAAAAAAACAAAAACAAAAACAAAAGAGAGAGAGAGAGAGAGAGAGAGAGAAAAGGGAACTGGAAGGATACTGAGGTTATTGCAAAGAACTCAAGAAAGATTTGAACAACTCAGCACCACGGAAGACAGAAATCAAAGTAGTTGATAGATACCTGAAAATAAGGAATTCATGAATATTTTGTCTCGAGTTCTAATTCCCACACTCCCAGCCTCCAGAGTTTTCAGTTCACATCTGTATACTCTTGGGATCTGATTGTGTCAGCCAGGATCAATTGTTACCCCAGCTTCATGCAACTGCAACCACTGTGGTAAGGTCAGACTATACAGCTTTGGCCCTAGAGGTCATATCCTTGTATGTCAAGGTCAGTATCCCAAAAAGAAGAGAATTTGGGAGCTGGGCAGATACTCTATAAGAGGTGTCTTCTCTATGTTCTAAATTGTTTCAAGCTATGGATTCATTTGAGATTCTGATTTAAAACAGCAACAACAACAACAAAAACCCTAATGGCTCTCTTCCCAGAAAAAAAAAAGCACAATCACAATGATACACTAGGAGTTTTATGCGCCTCTTGAAAATTATGCACAAACCCAGATAAGAAACTTTTGCTTGCAGAATAAAGTCTACACTTAGCCTGACTTTCCAAGGTCTTCATGATTTGGTTTGTAAGAGCCTCTTACCAGTCTGGCATCCCACTCCTTCTTTCCTCAAGCACTTACAGTAAAAACAAATTACTTTCCCAACTCTGAACCTTTAATCATGTCATTTCTTCTTTCTATAAAGAATGCCCAAATCCTCTTATTGAAATCCTACTCATCCTTTTAGAGTCAAACTGAAAACCTGTCCCTTTTATGAGCTCTTCCTTGACACATCCATCAACACAGAGACAACTCCCTCTCTTCTTGTCATGTGTAATACTTGATACCCATTTCTCTCACGACATCTATTACTTTCTTCTTTACTTTATAATTTCTGTATGGTGTATTTGTGCTCTTAGATGCTAAGCTTCCTGGAAACTGGACCTGGTGCCATTCAGCTATGTGCCTGAACTTCTGGTGTTCTCTGTAAGTGTGAGGCACTCAAGAAATGCTTGTCAAATGAATGAAAGGCTACTTATTGGGAGAGAAAGGTTCCTGTATAATTTTATCCTGCTTATATTTTTACAAGCTCTTCTTTTCAGAGGAACAAGTACTTTTCTTATTTTCCTTTTTATTATACTCATTTCCTCAGGCTTTATGTGTTTCTCTGCTTCCCACCTGGCAAATTCCATCTCCTTTCTTCTTTTTTTTTCATTTTCCCTTGGAGATAGATTTTCCCCCTTCAGCTTTTTTTTTTTTCTTTTTTAGAATTAATTTGAATGACTGTCTTGCTTTTATTTGTTCTTCAGCCCACAGCTTTTACTTTGGCCTCATTATTCACCAAAGGGAAAATTCTGATCAAGTCAAGAAGCACCCTCCCTTCATTGAAATGCATTGTTTTCAGATTCATTAATGGGTGCAAGAAATTCATAGAAGAGAAAACAGTGGCTGATATTTATATCTTAGGCAGCCGCATTTAATTCATTCCCACTTGCCTCCATTATTTTCACTTCCTTACAAATGACAGATTTAGAAATCACCACCAAAATATTTAAAGTAACTTTAGCTAAGTGAAAGATTCTCTTGTCTTTGTTTGAAGTGTAAAAACACACTTACAAAATGGCCCAATAGGAATCCCTTCCCACGTGGATGGTTTTCTGGATGGAATTGGGATGAAGAGTGGGGTGGGGGCTTGCTATGCATGGAAGAACAGCATCCTCTACTGGTGAGAGGGCCTTTGAGGCTTGAGAAGGCATCTGAGTGTGGAGAGCCAACAAAGCTTTGGAAAATTCTTGGCTGGCATATTCACAACAGATTGAGAATCAATTCAAGACCTCTTATGGTCCTCACTCATGATGTAACTGAAACTTACTTAACTTCATCCCATTGAAAATCAGTAGTAAATCTTCTCTTCCTTCTTTCCCTTCTCTACTAGGTCTTTTCTGCTAAGAGTTACTCTTATTCTTAATTTCCTTGAAAATTCTTATGCAAAGATTTTATTATGGTTCCAACAGTGTATGTTGGTTCAAATGGAGAAACTTGATGTCATCATTATTGTCAAATATTTTCTTAGAAACCAGCTCTGGTGGTGTTCGTGGGGTCTTTCTGTGGCTTATTATGGAGGCCGTCTTATACAATGATGTCTTCTTGGTATTTACAAGCCCTTGGCCAGGGTCCACAACCAGCCATCATGAAATGAAATTTCCATCTGTAGCAAATATGTGTGAAAATGAGTATATCGTGTGTTTATTTTAAAAATGTGGTACTTGACATTTTCTTGTATCTAATGAAGATCATGTTGGCTCAGTTTGTCTTCTTCTACCTTGGATGTCTAATGGTGGACCAAATGACCCCATGTTACTGGGTTTTTCATGCCATTCATGGAATTTTTACAAAATGGCATCTTTCTGGGAAAGGAGGAAAAGTAAGGTGAGATAGAGTTAAAGACAAATGATCAGTGCGTAAGTATGCTGATTTTTATAAGATTTATTTGTGAATTGTAAAATCTCACCCATATCCATAAGTATTAGGCACATATACTTCATTGTTATCACAAGACTGACAAGTTCCCTAGAGCTTGTATGAAGGGGCATGAAAAGAGGACAGTGCTTTAGGAGTCTTTTCAGTAGAAATGTGCCCCCCCCGGAAGTTCTATTTGTAGGTATTTTTATATAATCTTGATGGAGGGGCAATTTCTTTCATTAGGGGGCTTCAAGGATTATGGTCCAAGATATTTTCTATCTCTAGCCCACTTGGAATTAAAGAAGGTCCCAATATCTTATCAGGACATTCCATAAGTCTCAAATCAGTTTCAACATAAGACACTTAGTTTCAGGAATGATGTTTTTTCTCAGGAGACCTAAAGAAGATCTGAACCAAATCTGGATTCACCAAAATTTGTCTTTGCTCCAGTTTCACGGAGATGGCTAATTAATATCTACTAACTAATATCCACATATGTTATTTTGCATTACAGTCATAAGTATATTCACTTACAGTTCTATATTCTCATTTCTTTATGATGGAGCAATTAGCATTAAACTACCCTTGAGGTTATTATGATTACAATGCCTGTTATAGTCACAGTTAGTCATAACTATAATTATCATCACAAATATAGTGGCTATTAAACTAAATTTTAATAACTCACTCTATTATTAATATAATTTTTATTGTTAACTTCATGCCCTCTTAGAAGCTGCATAATAAAGAATAACTGACAGAGAAGTGGAAATACAAAGAGCAGAACAAGGAATCCTATTTCCTGTTGTTAATTGACCAGGTATTAAAGTTTACTTATAAATTTGTAGTTTGAAACTCAACACATAGGGGTGCCTGCGTGGCTTAGTTGGTTAAGCGTCCAACTTTGGCTCAGGTCATGATCTCACAGCTCATGGTTTGAGCCCCACATTGGGCTCTGTGCTGACAGCTCGGAGCTTGGCGCCTGCTTCAGATTCTGTGTCTTCCTCTCTCTCTCTCCCTCCCCCACTCACTCTGTTTCTCTCTCAAAAATAAATAAAAACATTTTTTAAAAATTAAAAAAAAGAAACTCAACACATTCTTCTCAATACTAATGGTTTCATGAATGATGTTGAGCTTTCCAACTAGCTTCTACCTCCAAATCTCTTTAAACCATAACATAGCTTAATATAAAACTAATAGGACAAGCAAGAATTGGAGGTTCAGGGCAGAATCGAGGCATGTGGTGCAGGGGGGAGACAGTGAAAAAATTTTCCTTTCTTTCTTGAAAACCAGGCTGATTATAGAGAAAGTAATAATGAAGTTTTCTCTCACTTCCAATCTGACCTTCAACTAAGTTCCCTATGATGGAATCTCACCTGAAAGTAATGCCAGTGTGGTGGGAAAACAGCTACTTGACTACCACATGGGGTCACTGAGCAGAAGAGATGAATGCAAATTTTGTGGATAGGCTTCCACCCACATGTCTGCAGCCTGTCCTTGCCTATAGGTTATCTCCTCCTCATCTGTCTCACAGCATCTGAGACTGCCAGAAACTTGGGATGTACTTCTTCTAGTTGTTCTAAAAGATTTCAGGGTGTCAGAGAAGAAATCTGGAGGTTAGTGACCTTTTGTGCCTTTATTCACCCTTAACTTGTCATCAACATTTCTGTTTCTACAGCCGCTCCTATAGTTTCCCTCTACTGGCCATTCTTAGTATCACAGTTTAGCGCATGCTTTTCCATCTCTACTCAACTATTGCCATAGATTTCCATACTTCCATATTCTCCCCTTGGCTTCCCCAATATTTCACCCATACTGCTCTTGCTTTTGTTTCTCTGGACACATTGATTAATCATCTACTATATCCCCATCACCGTGCTTAAAAATCTTTATAGCTTTCTTTTTGTCTATAATATAAATTCCAAGTTTCTTTCTTTCCTTTTTATTCTTTAAAATTAATTTACTTATTTTGAGAGAGACAGAGAGAGTGTGAGCAGGGGAAGGGCAGAGAAAGAGGGAGAATCTCAAGCATGCTCCACACTATCAGTGCAGAACCATGTGGGGCCTGAGCTCATAAGAGTGCGAGATCATGACCTAAGCCGAAATCAAGAGTCTGATGCTTAACAGACTGAGCTTCCCGGGTACTGCAAATTCCAAGTTTCTTAATGAGATTCTCCTTAGATGAGTAGCCTTAAACTGCCAGAATTATCTCCCAATTTGCTGTCTTATTTACCTTATACCTCAGTGACATGATTCTGGTTCCGTAAACATAACACACATTTTCACACCTTTTTATATTTGCTCATGCTGTTCCCTCTGCCAAGAATGTTTCTCCCTTATTTTTCTGTCAATTTTTTGCTAGTCCTTCACATCAAATTAAAACTTTTTCTCATGAAGTAATTATGAAGAATTGCTCCTCCTCCTCTTGCCTTAAATTTAGGATTAGTGACCTTTTTCTGATGTCCTTTTCATATAACTCTATGGCAGTACCTCACTTACCTCACTTAGCATGCATTTGTTAGCTCTCTTCTATATGTCAGGCACCATTGTAGATATGGAAAATAAACTACACAAAGACCCTGTCCCCAAGGGGCTTATATTTTAATGTTTTAAAATATTAGAGTAACTAGAATAATAGATTTTCCATTTACTGGACAAAGATGGTGAGAGGAGCAAGTTTGAGAATAAAATCAAGAATTTGGTTTGGGTTTTGTTGAGGTTGAAACACTACTGGATATATATGTGGAGGTATGATGTAGGTAAATGGATGTAGGAGTCCAATATACAGGGGGAAATGTATATATTTGGAAATTGCCACTGTCTAGAAGGCACCTTAAATTCATTAGATGGAATGAGAACAGAAAAGAGAAGAAGTTTGAGAACTGAATCCTGGGGTCACTTGAATGTTGGAGAGATGAGGAAAAGCTAATGCATGAGACTGTGGGAGCAACCAGTAGGAGGGAAGGAGGCCCAAAACACAGAACTAAGGGAAGAAGGTGTTTCAGGAAGGAAGGGAGTGCCCAGCTGTAAAAATGCTGCTGACTAAAAATCTGTCTTTGCATCAGCAATGATCTGGTCATTGGAGACTCCATCATTGGTGGATTCATGGGATCAAAAGCTTGAGAAGAGTGAGGTGAATGAGAGGAGAGGAATTGGAAATAGCAAATATAGACAATTATTTCTAGTGTGTAGTGTATGGGGAGGCAGAGAGCTCAGTAAGTGGCTAGAAGACATGTGAGTGGGGGATCCTACATTTGTTTTTGTGGTGATGTACTGATCCAGTAGAGACAGAAACCTTGCTGACACACGTGAGAGAGGACAACTGCAGCAGTGGTGTCTGTCAACAGGTAAGAGGGGGGTTGGTCTTAGATAGGACCATTTATCCATTGTAATGGGAGAAAATTCAGAATAGATGGGCCCAGATGCTGATATCTTGGTAGATGTGGTGATAAAAATGGTGGTGGTGGCAGTGCTTGTGGAAATTTGATACTCACTGCCTCTTATTTTTACCCCCTGAATGAAACGAGAAGCCAGTTCAGTTGAGAGTGAGAGGTAGGGAAGAGGCATAGAGATTTGAGGCAAAAACAGAAAGAGTGAAATAGTGATCTAGGAAAAAAGAAGAAATTCATCTTGCTTCTATTCTATTGTTTTTTGTCTATCTTTTCCAACTGAACTCCTTTCACTGTTCCAGCAGGGGGTCTTCCCCAGAGAAAGGGCTTAGAAAATATTGGCCCCATTAACTGATTGGAAGCCTTTTTCTTTAGAGCCTTGGCCAAGGGGGTCATGGCCCAAGGCCATTCAGAGGCTTTAATAGACTACACTCCCTTTTCAAATTTACTCACAACCCCTTCCATCTTTCTGTATTTTAAACTAGGAATTCAGTATACTTGCATATGAGCCACATTCTGCAAAAATATGTTTCTGTTGACATCAGATAAAAGTTGAGTTGTGAAATACATCTCTTTAGAGGATTAACCAAGCTTCCAAAAAGGCTCTTTGTTGTGGGATTTGCTACCAGATGGGAAACTCTAGGCTCTGGATGTTAACAGTATTCCGGTGATTGCAGAAAAATAGCTTCATTTTGTGTAAGCAAAATGAACATATATATGTAAAACACGATGACATTGTAAGTAGATATGCAAATAAGAGTGGAAAAACATAGTTAAGTTGCTTATGGTTTAGAGAAATGGAAATGGAACAAAATTGCTTGTTAATTAACCAGAGCATACCTAGAAAATACTATGTCTACTATTTACTTTCCTCACATGGTTTTAGGCACTGGGTTGGTATGTATGAGAATATATGATACAGCCCCAGTTCCCAAGAAGTGGTCCCTGTTTTAAAGCATTGGAAAACTTTCAAGTGATATGAGGTCTGGCAGCAATTATAAAAGTAACACAAACCTAGTTTGGACTGGATCAGTTAGGGAAGGCTTGCTGGAGGGGACATGTGTTATACTTCAGAGAACTCATTTCTCTGCTTTGAGGGCTTAGATAAAGAGGGGACTCTCTGTCTTTCAACTGCTATTCTGCTGGGCTGGCTCTCTAGTTGATTTTCTATGTGTGTAAATCATGTCCCCCTTTGTTATTCAACAAACACATACCAGGATCTACTAGGTTCCTTGGTGCTGTGATCACTAAGATTCCAGGCTCTCAAATATAAAAGGACAAAGGACGATGGCTGTACTTCCTTTAGCACATGTTTACCAACCACCCACAATGTGCCAGACACTAATACAGACATGGAGAATGAACCAACGAATGACACTGGCAAAGGCCTTACCCTCCATAAGCTTATATTCTATTTTCAAGAGACAGACTAAAAACAGATAAACAGATAAATATGTAACATGTCACGTAGTGATTATTGCTATGAAGAAAAATAAAGATGCATAAAGCAGAGTAAGGGGGATTGAAAGGGAAGGACAAAAGGTCTGTTTTGGATTGCATAGTCAGAGAAATCTCCTATGATAATGTGAAGTTTGAGCAGAGACCTGAAGAAACCAAGAAAGTGTGGAGCATATGGGTAGAGGGAGAATCTCATTCCAGATAGAGGGAATAGCAGTTGACTTAATCAGGCTTGGACCTTCAGGACTGTACAATGAGCAAGTGCAAAGGAGGAGGCTCGTGTGACAGGCTCCAAATGTGGAACTCACAGGAGCAAAAGACAGCTGAGCCCATAATTTTTTCTTAGCCACATGGACTATGAGTTTCCTCCTGCCTCCTGAAGAGAACCTAATCTCCTACAGAGTTCTGGTTCTGTCATGCTCAAAATGCCCTGTTGTCATTTTCATGAAGTCTTGTAGTTATTCTACCTTCCTGCTTATAACCCAAGCACAGCTTCAGGGCACTTGGGAATGCAGCTCACTCCTTATAGCCCTCAGAATCCTGGAGAATCTATTTCCTCCTGTCACCTCTCAAGCTCATCTCCAGCTGTATACATTGGTCACATTTTCTCCATCATGGCAGTCTCTTCTCTGCCTCAGCTCTTTCCTTTCTGATGCTCCATTTAGATCCATGTCACCAAGAAAATTCCATAACTTACTTCTGGTCCTGCTTCAGGTCTCAATGTCAGCATCATCTTCAGCACCCAGAAAGGACTTCTTGGACCACCCCATTGAAGGTAGCCACACCCCCTCCTCAACAGCACCCTGTTTTTTTTTTCATTCATTGCCCTTAATGTTCACAAAATCTTGAATTATCTTGTTTATTAAATCTTAGGTCTGTGAGAGCAGAGACTTGTCTTGTCTATCAGTACTACCCAGACAACTTGTCAGGATGCCAGGTATAAAGGAATATCCTTACATTAACTATAAATATTAGTTACGTGAGAGAATCAACATAGACACTCTGGGTTTGGTTGACCCTGCCTAATGACTGCAGTCACAACTGTGGTGGGTAAAAGTCAGTAGGCAGTATCCCTGAAGAATTCTACATTACTAAGTCCTATTTCAGTATGGGTTCTACATTCTATCTTCCACGTTTGAGCCACTGACCCATTTCTATTTCAATGGAGAGGAATGATCTTGTTCAGAATATTTTTATTTTGATGTCTAACTCCAGTGTATCTGAATGAATTAATGCAGATCCACTGTGGAATGGCTTGGGGAAAAAGTACTGGAATTTAGAAGCTGCGAGACTCAGATTTTGTTTAAATGAAGCATTGTTCAGGCATTCATCAGATGACAATATGAGAAATGATTGCTCCAACCTCTGCTGTCAGGTGGCCTGATTCCCGATTCACTGAGATATGAAGGGGGGTGGGGAAGGCTACACTTATGGGGAGAGAACTGAACTGGAATCAGGTGAAAAAAATGAACTCTGATTTTGTGTTTATTCGGTGGCTGAGAAAGAAGACAGCTGTAACATAATCCATCAGAGACAGACATTTGTCTTGAATACTTTCTCACTTCTGTGGGCTGTGATTTGAAGTGAAGACTTCTCTCTGGCCTCTTTGCTCCTGGCCCTGCTTCTTTCATGGTGGGCTCATTTGACCGGCAGGTGTCCGGGCTTTCATCAGCAGAGGTGGGAGAGGAACAGAGCCCAGGAGAAGAGGGTGGTCTGCTTTCAAAGCATGTGAGAACAAGCAAATTGTGATTCATTTTTCCATTATCCTATAGACAGGAAAAATTGCTACATTAGGAAATCACCTGTTTGTGAATACCAAGAGGAATATAAAATAACTTACGAAGACAAACAGAGCTTCTGTTTCAGTGTAAGCAAACTGCTATTCAGAGAACACAGATATCCTCAACTAGAACTCTCCTGCGTTTCCATTATTATAATGATGAGAACAGCCATTTAATCAGCTCTGGGAAACAATTACACAACAAACAAATAGAAGCCACACTATCTGATTATTTCATTTTTTTAATTTTTGAAGTGAAAGCACCTCAGCTTCGTATTACTCTTGCCGAATGGTGTTTAACTTTAAAACGCAAGTTTTGTCATTATCATAGCTCAATGTTGGCTATCCCTAGGGCCTTCTCTCCTCATCTATTGCTGAAGATTATCGTACTGTCTGATACAGTAGCCAGTGGCCATATGTGGCTATTTAAATTTAAATTAATTAAAATTTAACAGAATTAAAAATTCATTTGCTTTTAACACCACCCACATTGCCCCAAATGGCTACTGGCTATTGTACTGAACAAGGCAGATATAGAATATTTCCATTATGACTGAAAAAATTTATTGCAATGACACTGCTTGAGAGACTAAAGGCATATGTCAGAAGTCAGTATAATATGATAGGAGAGATCTCTGATCTATTTTTTAGCTAGAAAATAATTTCCTGAACAACGTTATGTATGAAATGTCAATATATACAAATGATCGCTGTTCAGAGCCACTCTTGCTGAAGTCAGAGTGGGAGATTCTAGATCCCTACTCATTTGCCACTCACTTCTATCCCCACCCCAATACCTTGCAGATGACCATGGAATCAAGATTGAAAATCACTAGTACAGTTGGTAGAGTGTCATCCTTGAAATGAGCTGACCTGAATTTTGAATTTTGGCTCTTTTCTTACCAGCTTTGTGAATTTGGCAGTTCTTGGAACTTCCAAGAGTTAAGTGCTCCGATCTGTAATATATATCAACTATCAGGAGGCTGTGAGGGGATGTTTAGTTTTCTCATCTCTCGGATGGTGGTGAGGCTACATGCCCGCAAAATAGCCACCCTGCCAGCAAAGGCCAGACCTGGACCAAACCTGGCCCCCTCTCAGTGCTATTTCACTCTACCGCTCTATAATTTCCTGTTCAAATGGAAAGTTTTAAAGACAAATCACTTTTTAAAAACCAGTTGTCTAGATGTCACTTGTGATTTTTTTATTTCTTTTTTTTAAATGTTTGTTTATTTATTTTGGAGAGAGAGCACAAGCAGGGCAGGGGCAGAGAGAGAGAAGAAGACATAGAATCTGAAGCAAACTCCAGGCTCTGGGCTGTCAACACAGAGCCTGACACAGGGCTTGAACTCATGAACTGTGACATGATGACCTGAGCTGAAGTCGGATGCTTAACTGACTGAGCCACCCAGGCATCCCATTATTTTTTTTGATTAATACAATGTGTGAATACTTCTAAATGCATTTAAAGAGTTCTCCCTTCCCTCCCCCAACCTTGAACTAGCAAACACTGAGTAAAGTCTGACCTTCTTGGACACCCTCCATACTTCTTTCTATGCCTCATGCTCTTCCCTCCACAGAGGTTGCAAAGTAAAACTGACAGTCAAATGAAACTCCCTAAGTTTTCACAGTCACTAAAAAGAGAAGGGATATTTTTCAAAAGCCCTAATTTTTGTGGTGAATTAGAAACCAAACTGACCAGGGGTTTGGAGAACATGCTCCTGTTTCATGGGGCTGAGCACAGACTCAGCTTACCTGTGATCTCAATCATCTCTAACAATGGTAACCGTGTAGAGAAACTTCCATGCTCCTAAGTGCAACTGATTCTGTACTCTATTCCTGCATACCTATCCTAGGTTACAACTCTGGTTATAAAACTCTTCTCAACTAAACCTTCAGCAACTCCCCTGCGACCACAAAATGAAGCTCCAACTGTGTTGAATGCATTTAACATGCATTTAACATGCATTCTACTTTACTTACACTTCATTTATTTTTTAATGTTTATTTTTGAGAGACAGAGTACAAGCGGGGGAAGGGCAGAGAGAGAGGGAGACAGAATCTGAGGCAGGCTCCAGGCTCTGAGCTGTCAGCACAGACCCTGATATGGGGCTTGAACCCACAAACTGTGAGATCATGACCTGAGCCGAACTCAAACGCTTAACCGACTGAGCCACCCAGGTGCCCTTACTTGCATTTTAATTGTCCAGAATTCCCTGGCTTTCCTCATATGGAAAAAAGTTTGTGTTCCTTGCCATACCTCTCCTCTCCAAGTCTTCAAGAAGAGGAGGCTAGAATTGTAGCTTCCTTTAATTTAATACAATGCTCTTTCCACTATACCCTCAGCCTCCAGACAATTACTGTTTTTGTTTTTTGACAATAAGTATTTTTGAATCAATGAAATAATTATCAATCTTTAACACCTTAAAAATAGTTTATTAAATTATCTAGCCTGGTCCAAAAATGTCACAGGACAGGAGATGGGGGCAGGGGTCTCTGGGTATTTCCAAGAAGGGTATGGCCAGCAAGACACTTGGGTGGATGGATTATGTATGCCCCAGGTATGTGCACAGAGTTGGGGACAGGGCATGGCACTCAATATGAATAGAGTAGTGCAGGAAGGAAAGAAAGGAGGCAAGCTATCTTTCCTTAAGAAATATTTCTCCCATGTGGAGCACTGCATTTTAAATGTTATTGCTTTGCTGAGTACATCTATAATAGGGAATTTCCAAGCAGAGAAGCAGAAGAATTAGGGAAAATCCTTCCAGTCATGTATATAAGACAATTTTGATGCAGCATCATCTGCTGGGATCCTTAAAGAAGTGTTTGTTCCATGATTAAAATCAAATGAGTCTTTATTTAGGGTTTTCAGAAGCATGTTTGTTCAAGATCTAGAAAGAAGAGAGAAATAGAACTTTCCCAGGAATGAGCAGAGAAATGGGTACATGGAATTTCAAGTCACACTGGGAAAATATTGGAGAATATTTACTCTTCTAAATCATAAGGACTGTTAAACTCTCTTTCCTATTGGCTGGCTGTGTAGACATTGCCCATTATAAGGAAGATTATTCTGACTAGACCTTGCATAGTCCCTTCAGATAGATTAATAGTTAAGTCCTTTAAAATGTTTTCCAGACCAATGGATGAAAAAAGAGAGAGAAACCTCCCAGTGCAGATGGAAGGAGTACAACTGTTCAGGTCTTTGGTATCTCTGCCATGAGGACTACTCAGATATAAAAACAAGGAATTCTTCATAATATGAAACAGGGGACTTGGGCTTCATAGTATAAACAAAACAAAAATCAAAGTTCTACACCAACAAATTGTCCTACCAGTGGGTGGCACCATTATCCACACCCTTCGTTAAATGATGGGGATCAGGGCAGTTCACCCCAGAATGTGCCACTTTGGCATGTGGATTATTTTGAGCTGAAGATGGGTAAGGTCCAACAGACCCAAGGAGAGATTTTTACCTCCCCATTAACTGCCTAAAAAAATTTACATAGGGAGCCTGTATCAGGAAGAGCACTACTATCAGAGATAACTTTTTTTTATTCACATAAGAAAGACTTCTCATTTGCACAGCAAACATTCGTTTACCATTTACTCTTCCCACCTTCCTATAAACTGTCTTCCTCCTATTTGAGGTCCCAGACTCCTACCCCTTTCTGCTTAGCTCAAGATGCCAGTCGGGGAGTCCCTTATATCTTTGTGGGGCTCCTGTACGTATGTATTTAAATATGATTTCCTCTCATTAATCTGTTTTATAAAAATTTAATGATTTGGCCAGCCAAAGAACCTAGAAGAGAAGAAGGGAAAAGTTTTCTTCCCCTGCATCCCCACGGTAATCTTGACTATAATGCTAAATTTAGTGAAATCTGGTGAAAGTGACTGTCTTGGGGCTCTTTATAAACTATTCTGCCTCTCTTTAGTTTGTTTTTAGGTCACCGTGATTAATACAGAGCTTTAAAGCTAAAGGATTCTTGTCTTCTTACATAGTTATTTCCAGTAGGAGTAGTGGTAGTAGCAGTTATCATAGTGGTGGTAGTACTGGTAGCAATAACTACTCTAGCACTTCTGCTGCTGCGTTTCTACCAAACTAGCTACTATTGCTACTTCCCTCCACTGCTAGTTTTGTCATGTCATTAATTGTGCTGGTATTGTATGTCAGGGGCTTTAGATACACACATCTAATGCTTACAATCAATCTGTAAGTCGAATATCATTACTCTCATTTTATACAAGAGGAAACTGAAGCTCAGAAAAGTTTATGTACCCAAACTAGTGAGTTTCTGACCTGAAATTTGACCTTAGATGCATCTGTCTCCAAAGCCCACACTTTTGCATCATTCTTTGTCCCTCATTTGCTACTCACAATATGGCCATAGCTCCATAATCCCTACCTATATGGAATATGCATTAAGATATGCACAGCCCAGGGAAAGTGAACTTTCAAAAAGCTATGCAGGAAGTCCAGATGGTTGCCCAAAAATGGCCTGTTTCCTTTGTGCTCACTGACTCTGGCTTGTCTCAAATGCTTCAAAGTTATCTTAATGTCATTTCAAAGGCAATTGAGGGAGCATCCATGGAGATAAATTGCGTCTGCAGCCTGTTGCTGAATGCATATTAAGTTCTATTCATGGATTTCCTAGCAACCACAGCCCGATGACGCACAGAGTCAGTGAGCTTGCGTTATACTCATCTAGAGAAATTAAATCACTTGGATTTTATTATTAATATTTTTAGAAAGCCTCACTAGATTAGCTGTTTGAAACACGTTGTTATCTGAGTTACTATCAGCAGCTGGTCCCAGTCACATAGGAAGTCACTGAGGACTCTGTAATTTTCACAAATGCTCCAGTGAGAGATTATCTCCCTTTTAATATTTTTGACAATTAAGGATTTAGTCGGGAAAGAAGGAAATTAAAAAGAGAAAGGTTGTTCTAGCAGCTTGTGATTTTGGCAAAGTTCTCAAACTTGAGACAAACATATTAGAAATAAGCAGTAGGCATCCTGGTGAGAAGAGACAAGAGGCTAGGCTCATTTGCATGAAAGGGACATATTGAAACCAAAGAATATAATTTCAACAAACCTGGCTCTCTGCAAGACATTCTATAAGGTTAAGGGCAGAATATTTTCATATTCTGAAAATATTCAGGCCCACTGAATACGCTGTTTTACAGACTCAAAAGAGCATTTGAGTTTGTTTTTCAGATTTCTAAACAGCCTGGAGTGGTGCAGGCTTCTCATAAGTTTTTCTCAAGTTTTAGTTTGTGCTTTATTGGATATACAGGTCAAATACATATGTGATCTACTGTAGTGGTGTGAGCATGGCATGCAAAGGCATGGTTAGGTTAGATAAACAAATGAACATGACATATTTTAAAGCAGTCAACATGAGAGAATAGATACTTAATCCACTGATTCTACTTTGCTTAGAATTTTTTTTTTACTAAGATTATTTTTTGGAGCAGTTTTATGTTCACAAAAAAGTTGAGGTTGAAGGTTCACAGATTTCCCATATATCCCTTTTCCCCACACATGCGTAACCACTCCTATTATAAACATCCACCACCAGAGTGGTACATTTGTTACGACTGATGAGCCCACAATGACACAGCATGATCACCCAAAGTCCATAGTTTACATTATGCATCATTCATGGTGCTATACATTCTATAGGTTTGGACAGATGTATAATGACATGTATCCACCATTATGATATCATACAGAGTATTTTCACTGCCCTGAGGATCCTCTGTGCTCAGCCTATTCATACCAACCCATTCTCCAAACCCTGGCAACTACTGATCTTTTTATTGTCTCCACAGTTTTGCCTTTTCCAGAATGTCATATAGTTAGGTTCACATAGTATATAGCCGTTTTGATTGGCTTCTTTCACTAAGTAATATATATATATAAGGTCTCTCTATGTCTTTTCATAGCTTGATGCCTCATTTCTTTTTAGTGCTAAATAATATTCCATCGTCTGGAGGTACCAAAGTTTATTTATCTATTTATCTACTGAAGTTCATCTTGATTGCTTCCAAGTTCTGGAAATTATAAATAAAGCTGCTATATAAATCTGTATATAGGTTTTTGTATAGACATAAGTTTTAAAGTCCTTTTAATAAACACCAAGTAGTGTGATTGTCAGATATTGTAAGAGTATGTTTAAGTTTTCTAGGAAACCACCAAACTGCCTTCCAAAGTGACTTTACCATTTTGCATTCCTGCCAGCAGTGAATGAGAGTTCCGGTGGCCCCCACATCAGCATTTGGTGTTGTCAGTGTTCCAGATTTTGCCCCTTCTAATAGGTGTATAGTAGTATTGCATTTTAGTTTGCATTTCCCTGATGACATAGTGGTGGAACATTTTTTCATATGCTTATTTTCCACCTGCATATCTCATTTAATGAAGTGTCTGTTAAGGTCTTTGGCCCACTTTTAATTTTTTTTAATGTTTATTTATTTTTGAGAGAGAGAGAGAGAGACAGAGACAGAGAGAGAGACAGAGACAGAGTGTGAGCCGGGGAAGGGCACAGAGAGGCAAACACAGAATCCGAAGCAGGCTCCAGGCTCTGAGCTTCCAGCACAGAGCCCGATGCGGGGCTCGAACTCACAAACTGCAAGATCATGACCTGAGCCAAAGTCGGACACTGAACCGACTGAGGCACCTAGGCGCCCCTCTTTGGACCACTTTTAAATCAGGTTGTTTGTTTTCTTATTGTTGAGTGTTAAGAGTTCTGTGTGTATTTCAGAGGATAGTCCTTCATGAAAGTAAGGCATAATGTTAAACCAGAATTCAGCAAAGACACAGATCTAAATTCTTTAGGACAATCCTACTTTTGACTTGTGCCCTAACCCATTTTGAGTTCGAATCATGGCTGGTTGAGTGTGTCAGATGTGTGGACTGATGATGTGTGAAAAAGCTGAAGCCACTGTTCATTAAAGCTTCTCCCTCATAGTGAGTTGAGGGTGTAAATGAGCTGCCCTATGCCCATTTCCCTTGCTACCACATTTAGAAGCCTGATGGGCCCAAAAGGTTTGTTCAGAAGAGTGACTGATAAAATGTGCGCCAGAGAGCATGCACTAAGGCCACCATCACAGTGCTTACTCTGGGCTATCCCAGTGCTTAGTCTGCTTTTAAACAGAAGGATTCTAATTCTACATATCACTTTTCCAGGTGGTTTAATTTCTACAAATGCAGAATGTTTGGAAACCACTTTATATCTGATACCAGTGGCTCATTTTCTCTTTTTGAAGAGTTTGGAATGAAGACTTGCTTATTTGAAGAAATGAGCAGTTTTCAGACTTTCAAACACTTCTGCACTCTCCAAAGTCACTGATTATGCATGGATTTCATTTCAGTGTTAGTATAACATTTCATATTAATGGCCACCTGTTGCCAGATGGGAAAGCAATGATGGTGCCCAATGAAGTATGCCCTTACCAGTACAGCACATGGCTCATAGGACTGCTTTGGGAAAACAGACCTCTGAGTGTTTTCAGGAAAAATTAATTATTTTGGAATGAATCTGCCAGTTTTTCTCCGAGTGGCTAAATGTCAATAAACTTGAAATAACTTTTCCAATGGACTTTGATATTAGTGTAAATGCATATGTATGTTTGTGTGTATACAGAATATTAGATTTATATATACAGATTTATATTTTACATATGTATACTAAAAAAAAGCACACATACTTTTTTTAAGACTAAACTTACCAAGAATAGCAACATCTTTTTGGCAATATGCCAATTCTAAGAGACTTACAAGAAATTTCAGTGAGAGCCTGATCTGTATATAAAATGTAAGTCGGGACCTGAGCCATCATAGGGGTTATCCTTATAGCTGTTCTGTGGCTTTATTTAACAGTATATATGGGAATAACTGAAATCATGATTCATTACTGAAAGAAGGGAGTCCAGGAGATGGAATCCAGGTGGTCTTGCTGATGGAAAGAGAAACCTGACCATCATTTGCTAGCCAAAGCTGATGAAAAAGACTAGGGGAAATGGTAAAATCCAGTGTTTATTTGACTGCTAAAATTTACCTAGGCCTTGTTTTTTAAGTTTATTTATTTATTTTGAAAAAGACAGAGACAGTGCAAGTGGGGGAGGGGCAGAGAGAGAGGGAGAGAGAGAATCCCAAGCAGGCTCTGCACTGACAGTGCAGAGCCCAATGTGGGGCTCGAACCGACAAAGCCATGAAATCATGACCCGAGCTGAAACCAAGAGTTGGATGCATAACTGAGTGAGCCACCCAGGTGCCCCTTTACCTAGACCTTTTGGAAAATATTTCTAAGTTTCAAAAAATCATTTGGAATTAACTCTGAACTTCTGATCTTAATCTAGACCATACAAAACTCATTACTGTCTTTTCTCTTTATATGTTTATATGTAATACCATCATTCATTTGAACATATTGGTTGTTTTATAATTTCCATCCTCTAATCTTCAAATTGGTGACATACTGAAATTATTTCATTCCTTGTTTTAGCCTGTGAACATATGAAATTATGTGTTCTTAAAAAATTGTAAAGTAGGGGCACCTGGGTGGCTCAGTCAGTTAAGCATCCAACTCTTGGTTTTGGCTCAGGTCATGATCTCACAGTTCAGGGGATTGAGCCCCATATCAAGCTCTGTGCAAACAGAGTGGACCCTGCTTGGGATTCTCATTCATTCTCTCTCTCTCTCTCTCTCTCTCTCTCTCTCTCTCTCTCCCCCCCTCCCCTGCTTATGCTGTCTCTTTCTCAAAATAAATAAATTTAAAAAAATACAATAAATAAAAAATTGTAAAGTAAATAATTTGATTAAACATCTAATACACACTGCTATTCTTTTATATCACTAATCCCTTTGATAATCTTTGACAATCTCTACATCTCTATTAAAAGTTGTAATTAGGTTATTGTGTTTTGACATTTTCACTTTATGTTAGTTTATATATCTCTGTGAATCATTGTGACTCAAACATGAGACCAAATATCTACATAGTGTATGTTCATGTTGGTAAATCTTATTTACTCGGCCATAATAAGGTATTCTTACAATGAGAATTAAATGGTAATATTCATAAAGGGTGTAGCACTTTATCTTTCATAGTAGTACTAACTAAACATTTATTAATAGATAAATTGCTTATTGTTAATAATTTTTATTGTTTAATATTTTATATTATAAATAGTACTTCATTGTCTTCTAAATAACTTTAAAGTAAATATTCTAGGATACTTTCTGGGGTTATGATGCTCCTCCCCCCCCCAAAGAAATACCAGGCAACAGGCTCTGGGTTGTTTTCACAGTTTCTGCTGTGTATTGTTCTCTAATTTATATCAAATCCATAATGCAATTAGTAATGTCCCTATTCACAGTCCCATCAATTTTGGATTTTATAATTTCACTTATTTTGCTAACTTATCAGACATGGTTTTGGACTATCAAGCAATTTTTCTCAAAGCATGGGGTATGAAGCTCCTGTATCAGAATCACTTGGGACGCTTGTTAAAATGTTCAGAAATTGAGCTCTCTTGCAGATCTTCTCAAAGTGCCTCGAGATGGAATCTGGAAATCCCCATGTTGAACAAACTTTCAAGGCAATTCTTAACCACTCTAAAGCTTCAGAACTACTGTTTTATAATTATCTTAATTTGTATTTTTTAAACTGAGAATAAGGCTTAGCATAATATCTTAGACCTGTAAGTATTATATAGGCAACTGGCAGGTTTTCATAGTAGTAAACAAATCTCCCAAATCTTGTTCCTCCTCCCCACATTCCTCTCTATTTGCCTGATCTATAGAAGTCCAAATGTTAATATTTTAGGGAACACATAAATTGCAGTTCCATCTGCTGTAGCTGTTACAGACATCCTATTATTATAATACCCACATAAGCTAAGGTTGGAAAATGAAATGGATGGTGTGGTCATGAGTTTGAAAGAGCTGATTGGCTGTACCTTGTCCAAAGAAGTAGTAATTTCCTGGGAAAGAAATAGGAACATAACATCCCAGACAAATAAAGTAACTAAGACAATGGAATTAACAAAAGGTTTCTCATATTTTTATGTACAAGATATATTGTTAACACATTCAGTCCATTTCAGTTTGCTTACCTTTAAAATTTACTCGATCCCTGAAACATCTCCTTCATTTTTTGTTAATAAGAGATCAGTTAGGGGCGCCTGGGTGGCGCAGTCGGTTAAGCGTCCGACTTCAGCCAGGTCACAATCTCGCGGTCTGTGAGTTCGAGCCCCGCGTCAGGCTCTGGGCTGATGGCTCGGAGCCTGGAGCCTGTTTCCGATTCTGTGTCTCCCTCTCTCTCTGCCCCTCCCCCGTTCATGCTCTGTCTCTCTCTGTCCCAAAAATAAATAAAAAACGTTGAAAAAAAAATTAAAAAAAAAAATAAGAGATCAGTTAAAAAAAAAAAAAGAAAAACTAAGTATGGAAGGACTGAGGAATAAGTGTGTGTATGGTCAGAGGGGAAGTGCCAGAAATAAAGAAAGTTTAGCAATAAGAAAAATTCTTACTGACTTCAAGAGATATTGATGAAAAACTGAGTTATAAAATCAATATATCATGTAATTCTATCATAGACACAGCTAAAAATAGTGCTTTGTTCTTGCATCTCATACTTTCTTTCTCCCTAAATATATCCAGACAGTAAATGTACAGAGTTAAGCCAAAACAGAGTTGGATAGGCATGAAGTAATAAACTGCTGTTTCCCAACCTCTAAAATCAGGAGGGAAGTGCGTTTATTTGAGAGGACATTTTGAGAAAAGGGATTAAATTATGGAGAAAAACATGCTTTTTCCCCCTCTCGCTGAGTAGAGCCTCACAGAGAGAATGGAACTAACTTTTCTTCAACACTTAGTGTGGACAGTCACTGGGCTAGAGGCTTTAGTACACATTTTCTCAAAAAATTGTTGAGCAAGCAATAGTTTCCATATATATATATATGTATGTATATACATATACATACATATATACCTATAGGTATATATACCTATAGGTATATATACATGTATATATACTTATACATATATATACCTATAGGTATATATACCTATAGGTATATATACATGTATATACATATATATATATATATATATAGCTTCCAAACAACGCACAAAATCTGAAGTATCGGGGAACTGTGCACCTGTAGAGAGACACTTAAGTCAATCCTTTTGCCTGATCCTCAGACCTTTTAATGTATTTTCAATTCCTTAGTATATCTCCCACCTGAATGAGTCTTCATGTCCTTTTATCCTCAGGAACTGCCAATATAAGTAACATCTAGAGTGAGTGTGTGCATGTGTATGTATATGTGCACACAACGAATATATAATACATCCATTTTTTAAACAATTTTTCATCGATATCTTTTTATCTTGTTAAAACTTTTCTACCACATCATTTTAATGAATCTACTATATTCCTTTACAGGTACCATAACTTGTTTAACTAGAAGAATTTTAAACATAGAATCAGTTGAAACTCAGTGGGAAAGCATCTTCCTGAACTAGGAGTAGGCATCTCTTTTTCTGAATCTGTGTCTTCCACCACTGACCTTTGCTGGACTGCAGAATGGTCACATAGCATTTCAGCTTGCCCACCTCTAAACTATCTGTTGACTACTCATTTCCCTCCAGAAGATATAGTGAAGTTCCATAGCCGTATTATCAGGCAAGAGATAAAAATTCAGAAGTATAAATGACAGTGACTTAGGCTTATACAATTTTAGACATAGAATCTATTTGAAAAATGATCTAGACTACCATCTTACTTTCTAGAAAAGATGATGGAGGCCCAGGAAATTCAAGTGCCTTGTCCAGGGTTAGGTGCGTAGAACCAAGATTAAAACTGCTTCTCAAATCCGAGTTTGAGGCTCATTCTACTTTTTTACTACTGCTTTCCCAAGAGATTACTTTTATGCACAGTGGAATAATAACAATCATGCCTAGCATTTGTGTTTTATTTTCAACTCACTGTATTCTCTGATTGAATTTTCTTACCTCTCTAAGGTAAACCACATGATCCCCCTTTTTTCTACTAGGAACTAGGGTAAAGAGAGATAAGAAATATGCTGAGACAACATACATAGTTATAGAGGTGGGGCAACTCATCAGAGTAACGTCTTTGATGCCTGTACTATGCTAAGTCTTTTATATGCACTATCTTGTTGTTTGTTCACTTCAGGGAGGTACTGTTACCAGCTCTGTTTTACAGATGAGGAAAAGACATTTCAATGATGCTGAGATCACTCACTAGGACGTGACATAACTGGGATTTGAATCCAAATTGCCTGACTCCAAAGCCCACACTCTTAATTACTTTATCATGTTGCATTCATATGTTAGTTCAGTCTTTTCATTTAATTCTTTATTTACTCACCAAACAATTGTGAAGGTCCATTTGATGCCAGCCTCCATGCCTAGTGCTAAGAAGAAAAACAACAACAAATGAGACATGGTCCAGAGCCCAGGAGAGAGACTTTGATATGTAAAATTATAACACTATGTTGCAGGAACTTTGATAGAAAAATATCCAAGGTCAGGGAGGTAGGGGAAATTTAATTTGTACCGCTGAATCCTTAGCATTGAATGCCCTTTCCAGAAATCTATGACTCATAAAGGATGAGTTTGTGTGGGCCTCAAGAAACCAGCTTTGACCCTCAAGTAGAAGTCTGGTGGCTCAGTGGGAATCTGACAAACTATCATGATATTTTAATAGCCCTGCCTGCATCAAGTTCCTTTATGAAAAGGAGGTGAGACTCTTGACATGATACTTGTGATATTGGCAAGGACTGATCATGGAAATGGCCAGGAAGCATTTGTTAAATGGCAAAAAGCCTAAAACATAGTTCTAAACATGCCTCAAATTGGACTAAGTACAATTTAGATTTTAAATTAAAATTGTTGGCACATGTATTATCTCCTTGGGCTGCTACGATAAAATACCATTGACTAGGAGGCATAAACAACAGAAATTTATTTTCTCATGATTCTATTACCAGCCCTATTTTACAGATGAGAAAAAGAAATTTCAATGAGGTTGTGGTCACTCACTAAGATATAACTGGGATTGAAATCCCTGGATTCTTGACTCTGGAGCCTGGGAAGTCCAAGATCAAGGCTCAGGCTGGTTTGAACCTGGTGAGAGTTCTATTCGAGCCTTGCAAGTGGCAGCCTTCTTGCTGTGTCCTTACGTGGTGGAGAGCAAGTGGTATATTTCTCTCCTCTTCTTATAAAGCCCCTAGTTCCATCAGGAGGGCTCTATACTCATGAACTTATCCAACCCTAACTGCCTCTCAAAGGTCCCACCTCCAAATGTCATCACACTGAGGTTTAGGGCTTGGACATATGAATTTTGAGGGGATACAATTCAATCTACACTGGTGGCATTGTGCAATCACCAACAGTCTGAAACAAATAGTATGTGCACACATTTATTATTCACTGTTTGTGTGAGCCACATTATCTTCCACATATACATCTTGCACCTTTATGTATTCTTATTTTTACTATGATAGTTCTGAGAAGTTTGAATGAAAAATTCAGTTATTTGCTTAGGAGCTAAAATGAGTGACATGGAGAAATTAGCAACAATAAAAAAATAAGAAACCATGCCCCTATGGTTTGAGTTGCAAATGAGAAGTTTCTGCTCAAAGCCTTGGAAACAAATTAAGAATTAGCATAAAAAGTTAAACACTGAAGTCATGCTTTAAAGCTGCTAGTAACACTTGATAATATTGGTTTAATTTTGGGATATGTTTGCAGCTAGAGTTAATCTTTCATTACAATGAGTAGAATAATAATAAAAATTAGCAGAATAAGAGACTGGTGAACAAATGAAATCAAGTTTTATCAGCGAACAACAATTTGGAGATCACAAATAATGATATTGTGATATTCTAAAAAATGAAAAATTTTATTTTATTCTCTAGGCAGAGCAAAAGCCATTTTGAGCAATAAAGAATGGTGGATTTAAAGACTTGAGATTATTCCCACCAGCCCAATATGCCTTGACAAATCTCTAACTACTCTGAATTTTCTCATATGTAAAATGAACCTTTCTCTCCTTCTCTCTCCCTCCCTTCCTTCCTCCCTTCCTCCCTTCCTTCCTTCCTCCCTTCCTTCCTTCCTTCCTTCCTTCCTGCTTTCCTTCTTCCCTTCCTTCCCTCCTCCCCTTCCTTCCTTCCTTCCTTTTCTGCCAATGAGTACTTATTAAGGCTCTATTATATACCCATTGAGGGCACCCATGCTAGGAGAAAAACTCTCAAAGCTAAAAAAAAACTTTCTCATAAGATAGGTTTAAATAAGACTTTGTATGAGAAAGGGCTGTAAAAATGTTCAACATTTTAAGTATATTAAGTACTTTTCCCTTTGGAGTTGACTTCTGATTTCAGGATTAATGAGCCAGGGGAGTTTTGTTCATGCCCTTATTAAAGGAAATAAGATTAGTGACTTAGATAAGTTGAAAACTGAGTTCATTAAACCAAATAATTTTGTATAGTTCCTCAAGTCCTCTACAGTTTCAGAACAATTAAAGCAAGCAAGGTAATACTAATTATACGTTCTGAATTTTAGAAAAAGTTGAAAATGTACCTGCTTCAACCTTATCATGTATTCTGAAAGTTAACCATAAAAATCGACTGAGCCTCTGAGGGTTTGATGATTTGGTGGGTCAATAGCAAAATGATCAAAATGACACACATTTTGTTCTCTTACTCATGACTGCATCACATTAATTGCATGCCTCCTGGGCACTGCAGTGCCAGCCCCCAGACTTTTGATTCCTGGGCACTATGCTTTCAGGGAGGCTGTGATCACCATGATGCGTAAGCCCAGGTCTTTTCCAACTCTGCCACTATTTTGCTCCTTGTGGTTATCTGATTTAGTGTATTGGATGAGAAAAGACAGCATGATGGAATGACAAAAAAATCGCACCTTCCAGTTTCCTCCAAGAAGCCTCTTAGGAAATGGAGGGACAGAGAGACGGGGGGGGGGGGGAGAGAGACTCTTGGCTTATTAATATGTATTTTCCATAAATGCCTCAGAAATGAATGCTGCTTCTGAATCACTGAAGCCAATTACATCAATCTATAACAAAAAGTTCTAAAACACATCTCTTCTTCAGAAACACAAAGGGACATATCCCAAATGTATACTAGAAGAGCCTCTCTCTCACAGTGGAGTTGCTTAGAATTAAGAGCCACATAAATTGAATTTCAAATTAAACAGGCCTACTAGTAATTGCTCAAAATGGAATTCTAGGCTTGAGGTTGGCAATGCTGTGGCGTATTTACAAGGGCTGAACTTGTCCTTGACACTTGACTACTGTTTTCTTTGAGAAGATACAAGGGCCAAAAATATGTTATATAAATCTGTCTATTTCATTCAGGTTTTGACAGGTCAGAGGGAACAAACACTTCTAATAGGATCAGACTACTCAGATAAATATTCAGAATTGTAAGATTGGCTTATTTACTCATAGGGGTTTCGATCATCTGTGGAATTTTGTTGGAAGAAGAGGGGCTTGAATAAACTAAGTTCATTTTATGTGGGGAACTTGCAAAAGTAAGGTTATTTTTGTTTATTTGCTTTTTACATAAAGCTTTTGATTAAAGAAAATAGTTGTGTAAAAGAATTCCATTTTAAGCAAACACCTTCATTATTGATAGCAGTCTCAGGAGAATGAATCAGTGTGTTTCTTTGAGCAATTGGTTTGTTTTTATCTCAATGGACTCTGTGTATTTTATAACTGATGTTTTCCTCTGCATTTTATCTGCTAGAAAGATTAGAGCCCAAATTCATAGCTCACTTTTTGCAAATGTATCAGACTTTATAGCAAGTACTTTGAATACAAACATCACTCCTAATTCTATCTCTTCTAAACTTTTATCTGGTTCGTTCCACATATACCAAATATATTTTATCTTATTGCATGGTATCTTTTTTGAATTTTCCTAAGTATTTTTCTTGAAACAAAATGGAATGCCTATAGATAACAATTTTTCATAATATTGTTTGCAGGGTCAGCGAATGCACAGAAAATGACAAATATTAATATTTAAAACTAAGTGCCATTGGGTAGTCCTAAAATAAATTACTCTAAGCTGTAGTTTAGAAACAAAGTCCTGATAGTTTTAATTAATTCTAAAGTACATATAAATTATGACTACACAAAGCTTGGAAAAAGGATGAGGAATATTTCTATTTGTTTTTTTAAAACCTCCACATATAAGAGTGGGAACTGAATTCTCTACAGACCATGCCTGTGGCTGCTTTTTCCCCCCTGCTTGCAATTGCTACTTTTGAAGATTTTAGGGACAGGCCAACATTAGTAATTATTAGTTTGCACTGTTCTTGCCATACTAGTTGCTAAACTACTGAAAACTATTGAAATACATCCATTTCTGTTGGTAGAAAGACCTTGCACTGCGAGTTTCCTTCCAGGCATTCTGTCCATTCTGGCCATCCTCTTACATACCAGAACCTTGCCTGTAATTCATCAACTAAAGGCTTAATGCCTGACACAATAGGTGGCCTCTGGTAACCTGCTCCATTCTGTTACCCCTACATAATAATTTTAAATGTTTTGAATATCATCTCTGGTCTACATGTGCAAACCAAGGTAAAATCTTGTACAACTAATGAATAAATTGGAGAGCCAAAATGGTAAAGTAAAAAAAATCTGGATCCTCCCCCTTAAAAGAAAAAAGATTGGAGGGAGTATAAAATGAATTTGGATAAAACCTTCAACCAATTGATTATCTAATCAGTAAGTATTTTTGAGTTTTTAGTATGTCTTTATCACTGTGCTAGGCATTTTAGAGGATATAAAGAAACGTAATACCCAGTTGGGGAGGTGACAATATGTCTGTGACAAGATAATTGCCAACCCAGGTAAGTACTATATGTTAGAGACTTCAGAGATGAAGAGAACACTGATTGAGTATAATTAAGAAGATTTATTTGGGGAGGCAGAACTTGAGCTGAGTCTTTAAGAATGAGAAAGATTCACAAAGGTGAAGGTAAAAATTTAATTCTATTCTGCAGAATCAAAGCTAAGGATGCTGTATCACTGTCTTTATATGTGATTAACATATCTCTTATCAAATTAAGAACTCCAATGATTGCTTTTGGCCTGCATCCTTGTGTGACATCAGTTCTCAGTCCATGGACTTGTAGGTCTCCACTGGCCATGGTAGCCTGATGTGTTGGAAAGAACTTCTAGGGAGAGCCACAGCTGCCCTCCAAAAAGTCAACTTTAGGTTGGCTCTGAATTCATAGGCTACTCACATAAGATTCCATTTTTGTTTAAATGAAGAGATGGAACTAGCGACCCATATTCTTAACAAATCTGTATAGGTGCTGATTAAATCCTCTCATTTTGCATTTAGCTATGTTCTGCTTCTGGTATGCAGACCTGACTTCTTGACTGCAGGCTCCCAGACCAGAATTTGGTGCTCTCTGAGCAAACTTAAGGGAAACTCAAACCTGAAGACCATGGTGTTAATAAACAAAACCAAACCAAATCAAAACAGAGCTTCAAAGAGCCATCACATGTAACTGTATTACAGAGATGTAGAAGAATCTGTTTTCTAAAGGATGCAAACGAGCTGTGAGACTTCTTTGTAACACACAGTATGTTAAGAAACGGCTGTTCAGAAATGACATTATAATGCTGGTTCTTGGGATGGGTCTTGTCATATTTGCGTTTGTAAATATTTACTGGGGGAAGACTATGAATAACATTGCACAGAGTTATTTATCCACTGGCTCTGGGGTCTGAGTTTGACTTTGGGACTTTAGCTGTTTCACATTGCACTTCACGCCCTGCCCCCCATTGGTTTCTGACTGAAAACTGAAACTTCCCAAGGGGTTTTCAGGGAGCAGAAATGTTTCCCCAAATTAAATGAAAGTCCCATGATGGGTATATTCTCAACTGCTTTCAGGGAATTATAGCACTTAGAGAGGACTTTAAAGGGATGAGAGAAAGATGGAATGAAAAGAAGGCAAGACGTATGACTTTTTCTTCTTCTTGTATCTGTGTTGACTACTTACGTTCAGAAACATACTGAGAGGCAAACATGTGACATTCAGCTAGTCTTTATTTTTCTTAATGTTTATTTATTTTGAGAGAGATAGAGAGCAAGCAGGGGAGGAGCAGAGAGAGGGAGACAGAATCCCAAAACAGGCTCTGCGCTATCAGCTCCAAGCCCAATGTGAGGCTTGAACCCACAAACTGTGAGATCACAGCCTGAGCCGAAAGCAAGAGTTGGTGACTTAACTGACTGAGCCACCCAGGCGCCCCTCAGCTAGTCTTTAAAACCATTGCACGTGCATGTTATTGGGGCTTTTATAACTATTTTTGCCTCAGAGGGCTACTGTTATTTGGGAATTTCTCATGGCTTGAATACTATGAGAATCTTCTTAGCTAGGAGGAAAAGGCCAATCAAACATGTACCACAGAACTTAAAAGTTTAGATTCAGACACTCCATGGATTTAGGGAGAAGACTTGTACTGAAATGAAAGGAAATAAAAGGGTAGCATGCAGGAACACCTGCTGATTAGAAGGTCCCTGTGTTTTCATTTTTACTTTTCTGTTCCATTATAAACTTGATCAGAGAGTTAGTTTCCCTCAGCTATCTTGGACATTCCTGCCTGCAGGTTTACATAAATGCAATATCGCACAAGGAAACCTCAGAACAGCATTAGATTAGAATATCAGAAGAATTTTTTTTAAGAGTTGTACTGCCAGTTTCCAGAGTCCTTAATATCACACACTAGCTAGTTTACACCCCTGGTGACAGTCAACTGTGGAAACAATTGGTTCCTCAATCCTGCATTATTTAATTCTTAAAATTAACACCCACCTTACTTCTCACATCACCTTTGGTATATCAGATAGGAGGCCACAACGTTAGTCAATTATCACTTGCATCTTTTTTCCAGGCACTTTAGAGATCAATTTCAGGGTAATCTGATCCCACAGGCAATCCAATTGGTCATCTCTGTTGTTTCTGGATTGCAAGATTAAGCCTAGTGTAAGGATGCTCCAATACACAGCCCTCTTTTACCTTTCTATTTATTGCCAACCATTGCTAGAAGCATTGAATCTTGCGGCTTTAAAAATATTATATTGAATCTCTTCTACAATATTCCTATTCAGTGACCATCCTAGCTAAGGGTTCCACTGACTGTAAAAAGTTCTTTCTCATGGAAAGTGAAGTTCTGCTTTGCCATGCTGTCATGTTCTGGACTGCTTAGTTCTACCCTCTTGGTATGTAGTAGGATTATAAGCTCTCTACCACATGACAGCCCTTGGAAGGCTGAAAACAGTTGCATTTAAGAAAATGAGAGATTCCTTCCCTCACTTTCTGGTTAGATTCAAAATAATAGTCATAAGCTTCCTGCTTTACTTAAGCTTTACATAAGCTTTCCAGTTCCTTTAGGTCACCAACTTCATCTACTTCACACATGGGCTCATTTATACCTCTATGTCACGGTAAAGTTAGGAAAACCCAAAACACACTAAGGTATTTCACAAGGAAATTTAATATAGGGAGTTGGTTAAACAGGAGTTGGAGGATTTAAAAATAAAGCAAAAAGCACCAAGATACAGAGGGAATAACTGTAGAATACAGCTATCACTCTAGGGCTGGGGACCCTCAGGGGAATCCAGTGTTTGGGAGAGGGGTCTTGCAGAGCAGGGATCGAAGAAATGGTGCTGTCTGAACTGTTTCTAGTTTCTCTCGAAGTTGAAGAGGAACTTTGTGGAGCTGACCTTCAGACTTCTGAGGAGAGGTGCTAGGCTGCTGTCACACCTCATCCACTGAAGAAAGAGCCCTGTGACACCAGCAATCAGACAACTGGGAAGATGGTGGTGCTCACTGGTGCTGACCCCTCAGTAGCTTGGAGGAGGGCCTCTGTTAAGCTGGGGCTCAGCACTTGAGTTTGGGGAGCTGCCTGCCTAGTGATTTTATCCCTGGGGAGAGGGTGATGACCCTGGTTCTGAGAGTGCTGAAGAAGGCCAGAGGCTGAATCCAACAGGAAGAAGAAATAACCTTCTCCCATTTTCTAGTCTTCGGTCTCCCTCCAGGGCATCCTATTGGCAGAACCTAGCAGGACAACAACTGGTAAAGGAGAAATACATGTTGCAGACCTCTGGCCCATTTCCCAAAACAGAGTAAGGAATAAAGAAGGATGAAATTTGGAACTGAGACAAAATGGCCCAGAAAATTACTTATAAAAACTCATTTTTCTTAACTTAAATAGAAACTCAAATAAAGATGGATCAATTTCAATTATATTTTCAGAGAAGGATTAAATTTTTAATAGGAATGTTAGCCTATTTATTCATACGAAGTCACACAGGAAGAGTTGCTCCATCATCCCAATTTATTTTACTTGGGTTTTTTGTTGTTGTTGTTTAACTTTCCTGTAAATCAAATTTTCTCTAGCTTGAAGATTATGAATTTCTTCTTTGGAGACTTCTTCATGTCTCAAATGTATTTCCTCTAGTGTCTAATTTCATGGAATAAAGAATATCAGAGTACAAGTTAACTGCTAAAACTCAAATTACCAAAATAGAAACTCTACAGACTAACTCGCTCGGGAGGTTAAAATTGAAGTAAAATTAACACCACTGACCTCATTCAAAACTTTCCTTGTCAGAGTGCTAAGGATGAAAAGGAAAATATATTGATGTCGACATACAGCCTCCTCTGAAAAGTGACACAACATCTTCTCATATAATAGCCTTGATTTTCTCCTTCTTGGTGGGAGAAAGCACTGACTATAACTTCATGCATTTGGTGTGCAAAGAAAGAAAACTTTACCTTTCTCCAAATTATTCTAAGGTTTTCTGGACTGAGGACCATGGAGGCAGGTGAAAGATGAGGAAAGCAACTTCCTGATCTTGAAAATGCTTTCATTTTTTTGGTATAAAATTAAGAGCACTAGTCTAGGAATTTGTGTTGTCTATTTCTCGCCCTGGTTCTGCCATTTGAGACTGAGACCATTTGTAAGCAGCTCTTTGAGCCTCAGCTTCCTCTATTTGACAGAAGAATATGGGCAATGATCTTCAAGGTTTTTTAGTTTTAGTAGTCTGAGAAAAAGCCATTCTAGAATGTTCTTGATTTTGTTTTCTCTTTTAGAAGTAGGGGGTTGGGGAAAGAGAAGAGGGGAAGAACTGTAATGACTGATAATAATAATAATAATAATTATTATTATTACTGTTTCAATGTTAGTCGTCCCTCTTCTTTCTGAGTAGCAATGAACTCTAGAGTTGAAAGTCCATGTGACATTTTAGAATCAGACTTTGGTTTTAATTCCAGTTCTGTCTTATAAGTTGTGATCTTTGATATTACATGACATCACTGGGCCAAAAAGTCTCTTCTATGAAAGAGGGATAATAAAATCAGTCCAAGATCTTTTTGAGGAGAACATAAGATGATAAATATGAGATCGCCAACATGATCCTTCATACCGATAATATTAATAAAATGGTTAATAGCAATTGCCAACTAATCATCTTGCCTGTGCTTCTCTGGTATACTGGCATGCAGCGTTATCAAAGCTATTCTTTGCCTACTCGCTTCCATGCTGGCATGTGGCCAACTCACACAGAGTGTGGCCCAAAGCGTGTGCCAGCGCTGCTACATTTACATCAGCCTAGATTTCTTTCCGAGTCCCTGTGTGCGCGCATGCATGCACAAGCATGTGCCCTTAGTGGACAGCTGGCAAGGTGATCTTCCCTCTTCTGTTGTCTTCCATTCTCTAATACGTAAGAATTCAATAAGACTGGTCTTTTTCTGCTGTAAAACAAAGATAAACTCAAATTCGTCTTAAAATCAGACTAGTTATCCATGTGTAAGGATAAAGAAATTATTGGCATTGTCGTTTTGGAGATTGGTGAGGCTATGGAATAAAATACGGGAGTTTAAGGAGTAAAAGATTCTTTCTACCTCTTCTAAACCACATCTCCGAACAACACAAAATTATAGGATGATTTACTGATGAAACTTCATTATGAGATAGATTCTTTTGCTCTCTTTTTTTAAATTAACATCTAGTAATAGTATTACATAAATATGTAGGTAACTGAGACCAAGAAAGGTTAAGTGTCCTATTTCAGGACACTAGTGAGTTTAGGCAACGCTAAGAATGGAAAGTCCTTCTGGGTTTATTTTTCAAATTCCAATGGCTTAACCTTTTTGAGGGATGTGGTGTCTGTCCCAGCCGCTTTTGCAGTGGGCCCCCAGGCTCACAGCCCTTTATGTTTCAGTGCAACAGATGGCACCAAACAACGTGTGCCTTCTTGGTGAACCCCCTTCCCATGCTGGTACCAGGCTCCGTAACAGCAGGCGCTGATCAGAGCCTAATGTGCTGATCACAGCTCGGGCTCCTTGTTTTCTTAAAGCACAATGTCTCTTTGTCCCCACCCCCCCATTTATTCTGAGCCCTTCAGCAGCTCAGCACAGCAAGCTTGACAGGACCTGTCTTCCTCTACTGTTAATTTCACAGCCGGATGAGTAGAAAGGTAATTTATATGGGTCAGTCAGATTTAAAATGCTGCTATGTCTCCTGACGAGGTGGAATGAGAGGATTTAAAAGAATTATTAGTGTGGTCCAGAGCGGCAGTCTGTGGTTTCTTCGACACAGTCCTATACCTTTTCCATTTGGTAAATGCCCCACGTGGCCTCCACATGTTGACTGTGGATTACAACCAAGATGAGAAGCAAGCCACTGGGGGAAGATTTTTGTTTTCATTTATTTTTAATTAATTGCAAACTTCCTCTTTCATTTGGCTTGCCACGCTCTGCAGATCCTGGTGACACAGGAGCTCTGCCAGCATTAGGAGCCGCTGTGCCGAACTGTGAGCGGCTTAAAAGTACCAGCCAGCTGCTTTGCACTCAATCCTCAGGGAAGGTTTGAAATAAATTTGCATGCTTGGAATTCACCTTCAAAAATGATCCAGTTGATGTTGCTGAAATCCATCTTTCTCCTTCCTTAAATCTCTCCTTAAATTACAATGTTTGTAATTACAAATTATTATTCAAAAGATAGTTATTAATTTTTAGGGGATAAATAGAATGTCTATGTGAAAGTCATAGAGAGTTTTTCCTGCCCTTCAGATCTTTACTGAAATCCCTGTAACTAGTAGTTTATATAAGGAAGGGATGATGTTTAACAAAAGAGCCAAAAATAAAAATAAAAAAAAGAAAGAAAGAAAGAAAAGAAAGAAAGAAAAAAAAAGAAAAAGGGGGAAAAAAAAGCAAGCCACGGTGGGAGAAACCCCAGGGGCTTGAGAATCAGTTACATCTCTTTTGAGGTCAGACAGATGTGGGCTGCATCTTCTGCTGCTGAATAACTATGTGATCTTGGGCAAAATTATTCAACAACCCCAAATCCTCAGATTTTTCATCTGTAAAATAGTTGTAAAAACTAAATATGATTACCAAAATGACACATCTTGTACCTCTGTTGCATATTCTATACGTGGTAGCACTTATTAATATAATCTAACAAAAACAGAAGTACAAATTACCAAAATGTGGAATCTATGTGTTTTAAAATATAAGTTGAAAGTTTTCTGTTTCAATAAGATGGAGGATAATAGAGACACGCTCTGGCTACAAACACCTAGAAAATGGGAACATATACAATAATAATGATAGCAACAACAACAAAATTATTGGATATCTGAACCCCTAAAACAGAAGTAGAATTCTCCCCATGAGTAATAACTGAAGAAAGAACTAGAAACCTGAATGGCAACTAGAAGCCCTGAGTGGGCTAAGCATTCCCTGCCTTGGGAGGGACATATGGGTCCCTGGGAATCCAGATGCTTTGGTCTGAACACCTAGATGGAGTCCAGAGAGGGGGCCTTGGGCCCAGGCAAGGAAGGAAAGGTAACACTGAGACTGCCGCCTAAGGACAAGTCCCTTCAAGTGTTTTGAGTCTAAATGAAAAGGTGGCCTTAAAACAAAACAAAACAAAACAAAACAAGACAAAACAAAACAAAACAACAAACAAACACCCAGTTAGGCAGCATGGGGAGATAACAAAATATTATAGAAGCTGAGTAAAAATGAAGACATCTCCCTGGGAAATCATGAGCCCTTGTCTTTGCTTCATTGGAGCTTAGACACGATTTTACAATTCTCTGGGAAATTCCAAGCCTAGAAATTTACATACAATTTGCCCCCAAATTAAGTAAAATCTAGTGAAATAACAAAATGAATAAAACAGAGAAAAAAAGGGGGGATGATAGTGTCAATAGAAGCAAACACTGGTTCTTTGAAAAGACAAAATAGGAAGATTTTGAGCAACAATAAAAAAGAAACAGAGTGTGGGCAGAGGTAAATCATATTTGGAACAAAAAGGACAATTGCAGATTGAATGTATGTGTGTGTGTGTGTGTGTGTATTCAGAAACTATATGGAGATAAATTTGAAAGCTTTAGTCAAAAAAATAAAATTCTAGAAAAATTACCAAATTTACCAAAATGACTACACAGAAGATGAATAGTTTTATAACTGTGAAAGAAATTGAATCATAGTTACAAATAAATGCAAATAAAGTTAATCAAACAGAGGGTTTTACAGCCAAGTTCTACACATTTAAGAAAGATATATAATTACTTTTTTAGATAAACTCTTCCAGAGAGTAGAAAGAAGATGCTTTAGCACACATGGAATGAGTGCAGTAAACATTGGAAATCCAAACTTGTCAGAATTGTAGTACCACAAAGGAATACTGTTGGCTGATATCATTTGTGACAACGATGCAAAATCGTAAATGAAATATTCATAAAACAAATCCAACAGTGTATTAAAATGGATAGCATGTATTTCATTTTAGAAATACCAAGATGGTTTAAATTAAACAAATCTATTAATTTTATTCATTATATAAAGAAATTGAGGTTGAAAAACATAAATATCTCAACAGATTAAAACCATGATTTGATACAATTCAGTACCTATTCAGGGTAAAAAAAAAAAAAAAGCAATCCAGACATTTAACCAGAATTAGAATTGGAAGATAATTCCTTAATCTGGTAGACTTTTGGTTGATAGAATACCAACCAAAAACTTACAGCAGAATTATATTTAATGGGGAAACATTACAAGTTCTATTAAATTCCTTGTAAATGATGCTTGCTATCACTACATTTTCATTTTGTACTGGAGACTTTAGCCAGTGCAGTAAGACAAATTAATTATTTAAAACTTTTTAAATGTGAAAAAATCAGAAAGAAAAAAGTAGACTTTGCTCATGATATAACCGTCTCAGAGAAAAATGTAGGAAAGGGGCACATGGATGGCTCCGTGGGCTAAGGGTCTGGCTCTTGATTTCAGCTCAGGTCATGATCTCACAGTTGTGAGATGGAGCCCCACACTGACAGCACGGAGTCTGCTTAAGATTCTGTCTCTGCCTCTCTCTCTCTCTCTCTCTGCTCCTCCCCCACTTGCTCTCATGCTCTCTCTCTCTCAAAATAAATAAATAAATATTTTAAAAAAGAAAAGAAAAATGTAGGAAACTACAAGCTATTAGTACCAATAATAGTTCATCTAGATTTCTAGATATAAGACCAACGTACAAAATCAGTAGTGTATGTTCATATCCTTCATAAAATGTAGTAAATGTACCTAAAGGTAAATATAGCAAGAGAAGTGCAATATCTTTATGAAGACAATTACAAAATTTTACTTGAAGGACGTAAAAGAGGAGTTAAATTCACAGAGAGAAGACATGTGCAAAGATTGGAAAACTTAATATTAAAAGGATGGTAATTCTCTAATTAACGTATAAAATAAATTTAATTTCACAGGACTTTATAAGATGACTCGAAATGTCACACAAGAGTAAGAAGCACTGAGAATGGACTAAAATAATTTTATGGAAAGACATGAAGAATAAGACACCAGGAGAAGAAGGAGAATAAAAAGAAGAGACCTATCCCAGGAGAAGTAAACTTTTATATTATCATATTAAACGAAACAGTGTTACTGACATGGAGGGAGTTCAATGGAAAAGAAGGGAGTGCCTAAAGACACTCATCCCTATGTAGGAACTTCGTGTAAAGTGGAGTAGCCTTACCAATGTAAAAGGGAAATTTGGGCTGGTCTGTAAATGGTATTGGGACAATAGGCTAGTCCATAGAGAAAAGAATGCTAGATTCCTACTTAATACTATACACAAAAACAAACTGCAGATGGACTGAATACTAAATGTAAAAATCAAAACTTTAAAAATTTCAAGAAAGAATACAGAATAATATTATATGACTTCAGGATAGAGGTATTACTTAAACAACAAAAGCGGCACCTGGATGGCTCAGTCGGTTAAGCCTCAGCTCAGGCCGTGACCTCACGGTTCGTGGTCAAGCTCTGTATTGACAGCTCAGAGCCTGGAACTTGCTTCGGATTCTGTGTCTCCCTCTCTCTCTGCGCCTCTCCTGCTTGTGCTCTGTCTCTCTTTCTCTCTCAAAAATAAATAAAACATTAAATATTTTTTAATTTAAAGAACAAAGAATAGCAAAATAAAAGAAAACCGTGATAAATTTGACTTCATTAAATTAAAAACCTGTGCATGTCAGAATACACCATTAACAGAGCTAAATAAATAAATAAATAATAAATAAAACAAAACAACCTACACTGAGAAAAGATATTTTCCATATATATAAGTAACAGAGGAATAGTATTCAGAATACATAAAGTCTTCTATAGATCAATAAAGAAAAGAAAAACAATCTTTTAGAAAATGGGTAAAGGATACGAAAAAGCAGTTTGTAAAAGGGAAAAGTGGAGTGCTTTATACATATATGAAAATACACTCAACTTTGTTGTTATATAGGGAATGCAAATTAAAATAGTAGTAGAAATAATTTCATCCCCAAGAGATAAGAAAGACAAGTCTGATATCATCAAATGTTGGTACGCGTGTAGGGAAACAGGACTTAGGTAATGTCAGCAGGAGAATAAATTGTCACAACCACAATTTCCACATGTTGTGGAAAACAGTATTTCATTAATGAGTATGCATGGAAACACATGTATCCTAAAATTTTATTTCTAGTTATACGTCTTAGAAAAACTCTCACATGTGTACACAAGGAGTTGTACTTCAAAATTTTCATTGCAGGACTGTTCACAACTGTGAAAAAGTGAAAACGATCTAACTGTCCCTTCTAGAGGACTAGAGAGGTAAGTTGGGTTTACTTATGCAAGGAATACTACACAGCAGTTCAAATGAATTAACTAGATCTACATATACCATTATCAAAAAAACCTCATGAATCTTTAATGAAAAAAGCAAGTTATAAAAAGATACAGGCACTAGTAGTATCAGTTAAAATAAAATTTAAAAACACACCAAACAACAACATGCATTATTTATGCATCCATGCATATGTGGTAGAAGGGAATAACTTAAAAGGCAAAGATATATACATACTTTATCAGGGTGGTATCACTCAAAGAGAGGGGAAGGATGGCACACTGCTGGTGAACTTTATCTGTGCCTGTATGTTTTACATCTTTAAAAAAAGTCAAACAATAAAGAGACATAATAAGCAAATGTGATCGAACAACGTATTTTGAATACGGTGGGGAGATATGTGAAGTTATGCCTTTTCTATATTTTTGTATTTGAAACATTTCAGAATTGGAACCAAATTTTTCAAAAGATAAATAGCCAAAATATTTTATATATTTCAGATGAAGCTAAGTGCCTCACTCTTCTATGGAGGGTTTGATGTGCCTCCAGTCCCCATCATCATCAGTCTTTGAGAATCAGTGACAAGCATAGAATGGAATTGTTACCTGCCATTATTTTGTTACAATTTACTGCTTGTAATTTTTGTTATCAAAGTAATAGCATTTTCATTTTCCCAATTTGGAAGTATATTCTGATATTAATTATGCTTCTTAAATCTGAGCTTGCCTTTTGGAAATGCGTATATATGCTCTTTCCAACCCCATCTCACCTCATCCAATTGGGAATCACAGACAAAAAGAATTAGCAGTACACATACATATTTTTTGGAAAGCTCATTAACAGAGTCTAAGAGATAAGGGGACAAGTGTCAGAATTGGAGCCAGGAGTCCTAGCTGGCTGTAACTGTGGAACTATTTTCTTAACTTTTCTGTGCTTTTGTTTCTTTATCTTTAAAGTGGAGGTGTTGACTTACCACTAAATCCTTTCCAGCTCTAAGGTTTTGTAATTTTATGAAACACATGAGTGAAGTCAGTTATAAAACTAAATGGTGATTGGAATATATGAACTGAGGAAGAGCCAAAGGACTCCTCCGTGTCCCAATATCTCTTCCTCTGTCTTTGCCAGCGTGTCACTGTTTCAGATTAAGGTACTGAAGGCTGAAATTTGAAAGCAACTGTTCATGTAAATGTCTTGGTAGAAATAAATTTTAAGATAAGTATGTCAATTCCTGGCTTCCTAAAAGATTCTGGGACACAGGGCTGGTAGTTTTGATGAAGGTGAGCCAGGATTGAGCCAGAATGTTGAAAGCACTGCCTTAGGAAGGATCCTTGTCCTTTAGAAGGATGCATAAGGCACTGTATGCTTGGGAATAATGGATCCTGAATAAGGGAAAGAGTGGACAGAGGAGGGTGGAGCAGAACCAAAGACAGCATTGTCACAAGTTCACAACAGCAGCTCTCAGTCACCTCTTAAATTCCAGCTGATGAAAGAACTGCTTGTCCGAGGGCTTGGGGGCCATCCCAACAGGTCATGACTCCACAGGGAAGAGGCACTGTAGTAGCTACCAGCATTGCTGCAGCCTCAACTCAATATCCATCAGGAGGGGGAAGACCATGCACCCTGTGGGCTGAGCAATACCACCTCCAGGCATTATGGCTCCTCCACCTAGGATGAGACCACCCATAGGCCCACCAACTGGGCTTCCCCCTGCTCGAAGGATGCCAATAGGCATGTCCCTCCAGGAATTAGACCCCCTCTACCAGGAATCAGAGGTCCACCAAGACCCTAGAATACTGTTGATCCTTCTTAAGTCACTTTCCCCCCTGCAATGTGTCTTGTGAAACTGTGTAAAGTATGGGCTTTAGTTCCCTCTTTGCTGCAATTAAAAAAAAAAGCTGTTTGTTTTATGTAATGAGGAAGGGTGTTTCAAAATCTTTGGATCTGTGATAGAAGTGGTATTCTTATCTTAGGATGAAGTTGAAGAGGAGCCATTATTAGTCAAATGGCTGAAGAAAATATCCCAGTGGGTATGCCTCTTCACCAGTTCAGGGATCCTGGAACAATACCTACCCAGAACTTAGTGCTCAGTTAGAGTTACATTCAAGTTACGTTAGATTTAATAAAAAGCTGGGGGAAAAGAAGTTCATAAACTTAAACAATGAACAATCTATTCTTTTATCATACAGGAACTTCTGAATTGGTGTGGAACTTTTCAAGGATTCTACAGGAGTGATTTAAATGTAATTTCCTGGAGTCTTAATTGCTAATTATTTTAACTAAGAGTTCTAAATGAAACATTCTCTATTTTGAAAGCTTTAAAGAGTTTAAAGCAATTGCTGTCATTGGAAATGTGTTTAGTATCTGTTCTCAGGAGTGGAATCTAATCAGCCACGTAAGCATGGTGACCTCAGAAATACAGCCAGAAGCATCAGCTTTAATTGTATTGAGAACTCAAAGTCCACCTGAGTGCGATACCACTTCAGATGGGTGCAAAGTTTTGGAACTTAAACTTCAGTGAATTCAAATATGGCCTTAAAATTTCTTTTCTTGACACCCAGATCTGGTCTATAGATCAACTCTTGATAAAAAATAAAAATTGAGATTGATGATTTGCAGGTAAGACAGCCACACAAGTCAGTTTTCTTTTTTCCTGATCATACCCTAAATGCCATTCTTTCAGTTAGTTCTGCCTCTTCTTTGCCAATCTCACATATTATATGTATATGTAAATACAGTACTTATAATAGTCACTGCCTACCAAGTATAAGCATTTCAATACTTAAGACCACATAGCTCAATCAAATGCTTTCAGAAGGTAGATAACTAACCCATTCTGCCATTTTTTAAATGTCCTGCTAAAATTTTATATTCCCACATTTAGGGCCCCAAAGAATTTTGTAGTAAAATGTTTGAGCTACTATAACAAGAGGTTGAGCAGAATTTTAATTTTTGCTCTGAGTTGCAGCAAGTCCCAAATCTGTGGAGGAAAGTTACCAGTTACCTAGAATTCTGAATGCAAGGAGCCAACAGTTGCTGGCACCAGACAACTTTCTGCAGAAAAGATACCTTACCAACACAACTCTCCCTACCCCTAATCAACAGAAGAGAACTTTTGTGAATTCCCTTTTGGGAAACTCAGTGTTCCTGAGGATGGCTGCACCTCACTTACATTTTGTTTCCCGGTTGGATTTTTGCTTAGCCAGTAGACTTGCTACCTACCCCTGTACTGCTGAAAAGAAAGAAAAGGCAATTTGGGAGAGAAGTGACAGAACCCACAGATAAAGTGTGAGCTGGGTCTAAGATACATACCCTAGTTTTTCCTAATCCAACATTTCCTGGTTCTAAAAGTTGTCTGGACAAAGTAGATGAGTTGGGGGCTGTAAGTATGCCAGACATGCTAAGCTTCAAGGCGTAAATGGACCAGATCACGGACGATCTGTTGGGCATCTGCCAGTAGTCATAGAGTTCCCATCCAAATATTATGGGGATGTCTATCAGGAGGCTCACTGTCTTTAGTAGTGAGGCATATTGGAGCTATCATACATCCTCATGGAGCCCACAGACAACAAGCAAGAATGGCAGTCTTGAGCAAACTGGTATGAAATGCAACCTTCCCAGTCAGGTGACATAGCATGTTCTCTCTTCCAGGGGTAACACCCTCTTCTTTTCCATGGCCACTCTCCTAGTTTAATCTCTCTCTGTCATTCTCACCACACCAACAGATTTTTAATCGTTTTCTGTGCACCTAGACTAGTTGTTCCATGTGTCATTCTCCAAACAGCTACTAGAATGATCTTAAGAAAGGCAAATCTAATCAAGTCACTTCCCAGATTGAAATTCTCTGATGGTTTCTCATGTTACCATTAGGATCATTCAGACCCCTTAATTAGCTTTCCTGGTCACTCTAACCTCATCTCTTGGCCACGATGAACTTCTTTCAGTGTATCCATATTGCCAAAGGACTCTCTTTCACTTCCAGTCTTTCATAGTATCTTCTATTCTGCCGGAGACACTCCTCCCTCAGATACCGTACCATGCTTTGGACCTGCTAAATGTCACTTGACCTTCACCTGGCAGATGAAATGTAACTTCCTAACAGTACACCTGACCATTAATTCCTGTGTCATTTGCTGCTCTCTCCCAGGTAGAGTTGAAAACCTGCTGCTTATTCACCAGCCTATCCTGTCCCAGGGTATATACTCAATAGATATTTGCTGAAAAAATAAGAGTTAATTGGGGACCATTAATCCGTGGGCACTAAAAAGATAAAGTCAGTTACCTTAATCAGATCAAACCTGGGCCTTCTGCCCACACCATATTAACATCTGACTCAGAGCAGATGCTAACATTATATCAAGGTATCAACAAGAGAATAGTGAATATAATCCATAATTTTTTAAACAACAAGTAAAAGCAAAAAACTTAAATCTTGTAACAGAGAAACTTCTGCTGACAGTAGTGCCTCATATACCTTTTCTCAAACTCGAACTATTCAAATTGTATTATTATTTATTTCCAACCTTTTCTTTATCTGTTAACTTGAAAATCATCTCCTTGTTCTCATTAATTTTTTTTTCTGTGAGTGCAGGGAAAACAGGCACTTTATGAAATATTCATATTTAAATTTAGAGGCTAGCCTGTTAACTTTCTAGGTAGATTTGCCCAGTTTAGCAACTCCTCTCCTTGGGCTATCCAGGTCTCTCCTAACCAACAACTCCATGCAAATGTGTTCCCTTAAACTCCCCAGGAATATTCACCTTTGAAAAAGAAAAGTCAGGTTAGGTGTTTTGGTTACTCCATTAGTTGGCTAAGGCTGCTGTAACAAAGTACCACAAACTGAGTGGCTTAAACAAGAGAAATGTATTGTCTCTGTTCTGGAGGCTGGAAGTCAGAGATCAAGATCGACATCTTGGATGTCCTTTGGCCTGCAGAAGCATCACCCTGACCTCTGCCCTCATCTTCATATGGCATTCTTTCTGCATGTGTGTCTGTGTCCAAATTTCTCTATTTATAAAGATACCAGTCATATTGGATTAGGGGCATACCCTACTGCAGCTTGACCTCTTCTTAACTAATGACATCTACAAGGATCCTATTTCCAAATAAGGGCATATTCTGAGGTCCCAGGGATTAGGATTTCAACATACATGTTTTAAAGGGACATAATTCAACCCATAACAGTTAACAAATAACAGAAACTTTTACTTAAGTGAAAAATAGAATTCACTGAAAAGGAACAAGGCAGTTTTGAAAGGTCTCAGTGATGGGGACTGCTCGAGTCTATCCCAGGCACTGCAGCTGGGAAGAGTGGACTCTGTTTCTTCCCTCTTTGGACAACTCAGCTTAAGATTCAAAATCCTAGGAAAGTTCAACTGGCCAACCTTGGGTCATATGCCCACTGCTCGGCTGGTGGAGGTGGGATAGTGGTGGTTACGATAATGAGGGGAAGTTTTGGCAGGAGGAGTCTCTTGGGTTTCCGTAGCAGGAGGACAGGTACTTGGGCTTGCTGTTCTGCCCACAAGGGAGGGGTGAAGTTAATTCCTCTAAAGAAATATGATACCTGGATATGTTAGGGAAAATGGTTGCTATACAGCCAAAAAGAAAAGAAAAAATTCTCCATTTTTTTTTCAAAAAGAGAAAGCAAACTCAAAAGGAATAGTTTCTTCCTTTCTGGTGTGAACGTGAGACCCAATAACAGCCAAGTATGAAGATCTTTTTAGGCAAATGCAAATTGGAGCCTTTTGATCATACTACATACCGACTTTTTTTTCTGATGCTATCTCTTTAGAACAGGTTCTTTTCTATTAGAATAGGCCATCTTTAGCGGGGCTCAGTATATGTCCATCAGTATATGTCCATCTTTTGTGATAAAGATTTTCTGGAAGGGAAGCGATAGGCATTAGGCTTTTGAGTTTTGCTTTTTCATACTAATCCTTGGACCTAGAGGGGCTCTCAGTGTTTACATACAGGAAGCAGAACCAATCCTAGATAAAATGCAGTCTGAATGCCTCTCAGCCCCAGTGACTCAAAAGGTCTTTATCTATTGCGTGTGCTAACTTACCCACCCCCTGCTCCCTGAAAGTGAAGGCTCTAGTTTATCTTCTTAAAATAGCAGTGAGATTAAGGGCATGGACTTGGTTCTGTGGGATAGGCCAAGCTGAATAACATACTTCCTCTGGATCTCATGACCCTCTAGTGTGAAATGACAATGATACCTCACAGGGGATAACACTCTCACAGGGTTTGTGTGAGACTAAGGGCAGACATGTTTGCCAAGTGCAACGCAATCAGCCCGAGAATGTGCATTTCTGTGGTGACAAGTCAGGTTGTGTTAACATTTACAATCAGATTTTGCTGGCCAGTTACTTCCATCTTCAAAATCATGGTACCTCACACCTTGTTTTCTTCCCTACAAAAATCCATCCACATGTTTCTAGAATTCCCAGGGCAACTTCTCATGTGCCTGCAACAGCTGCCAGCTTCTTCTTTGAGGATATATCGTTGATGACATTTGTCTGTTAGCTTCTGAAGGAAGACAGCTCTTCCTCTGCTGCTTTTGCTCATGTTTGCTGTGAAGGCACTGCTTCTACCCTCTATGTATACACTGTCAGTTTGACCCTTAGATTCTTTGGACTTCTTGAATCTGGCTAAAAGTACTATATATTCTCCAGGGGATGTAGGATTTGGAAAGTGAAATGAAATGTGTGAGTTACAGCCTCTTGTAGCACCATGCTGACCATGTAATGAACACTTGGGGTTGTTTGATAGACCACTGGAGGAGCACCATCAACACTTGTAGCTCCCCAAAATGTGAGTTGGCAAGATTGGAAGGTTTTATTGGATTAGCTCAAGGATCAGTAAATTTGAAAATTTACTTGGGAGATTAAATAATCTTTTATTGTGATTGCTCTTATCTTTCCACTCAAATCTTCTCTAATAAAATTTCTACTGCAGCCAGTGAAAGTAGCGAGGAAGATTATAGTTTTGAGAGTTTTGGAAATGTGCTCACATTAGACATTCACTATAAACATCAAAACTCAAAACTCTGTAAATAACTGTGAATGATTTCATGAGGCTCTTGACTCTGCCCAAACTGGCAATCTGTACTCTCTCTTCTTATTTGTGCTGTCCCCCAAAGTGCCTGACATGCACAGGCGTGGCCTTTGCGCTCCTTCCCCTTACACTACCGTGGTCCCTCTGCTTATTTAGGCTACTCTCCCTATGTACATTCCTCTGCCCCGAGAAAGTTTCCTTGCTGTACATCTCACTGCCCATTCTGTCTTAGTCACTTTATCTGATAATCTTTGTTAGGAGTACATAAGAGGCTCCCAGATAATACTGGAAGGTCTACTCATTTTTTATGTTTATTTTTATTTTTAAAATCTAATCCCCAGCTTCCCAAGCCTCCCTCATCTACCTGCCATTTTCACAATTTTGTCAGATCTAAGTAACCTTTTCACTGTATTTTTCTTTGAACCAACTCTCATCTTAAATGTATATTTTAGCTTTTATCCTCAGCAATAATACCTGACCATGAAAAAAAATGGCTTTGAGCTGTAAGTTATACAATTTCTAATACACACAAAAATCATAAATAGCTGTTAAAAAAGATCCTTTGTATACCATCTGTAATCATGTGGCTCTAGCAGAACCATCCTTAGTCTCTGTCAGTGTTATCCAGCAAGACTTTGTGATGAAAGAAATATTCTAAATTTTTACTGTTCAATATGGCAGCCACTAGCTGCATATGGCTATTGAACACTGGAAATATGACTACTGCAACCGATGAACTGAATTTTTAATTTAATTTAACCAATTTATATTAAGAGAGCCACCATGTGGCTGGTTAGTGGCTACTATATTGGGAAACACAGGTCTGTGGTGTAAGGTGGTTGGATTAAATTATCTCTGTTTTTTTCCAGCTCTAAGATGAAAAAAATAGAAGGGCTTCCATAAGTAGGAATATCTGTGTAGACAGAAGAGAAGGGTACTGGGACTAGAACTTTTGGGTAAGAGGAACTTTGTCAATATGGCTAGCAAATATCACAGTACTTGATTAAAACAAAATTACCAAAGGGTGGTAACTTTCATCAATTCTCAAGTCATCTCATAAAGATGGTGGTCTTGATGATAGAAACATAAGATTTAAGGGGCCTTGATAAATTACAGTTGGAGTTTTCTAGTCCCCTTATAACAACAATTTATCCAGGGCTCATTGTGTGCAAAAACAGTTTATGAGAAAGGGATGCAGACCCCAGAAGCAAAACCCCTGGCGTGTGGTCAGGGCCTTCTGGTCAGGGATACACTCTAATGAAAGTTGTAGTTTGTACAGCTTAGAAAACTTTCAAGCACAGTTCTTTCTCCAACTTAGTTTCAACTTGAACAAACACAAGAGCACTTGTACAGAAAAATTCTCCTCCAAAGTGCACTCTTCTGGTGATTACCAGCAGGTCCACTGGCAGCAGCTGGATTGAGTGTCTGAATCAGCCTAGCTGATTACCTTAATCACCTTAATCATAGAATCTACTCTCCCTGGAATGGTCTCAACATGGAGAGTGGCAGAACAGCCACTCTAAGCTGAAAACTCCTCGTTAGAACATATTCTGATGCTTTTAATGAAGAGGTTACAATTTATATTAGGGACAAGATAATTTCAAGGCCTTGCCAATCTTTTGCTAGTTCTTTTATTAGTAATGAAGAGTTTTCCAAGGATGTTTTGTTTAGAATACTGGGCACATCCTTGAGAGGTGTTGCTGATGTCCCAAGGTGAGTGTCTCTTCCCCGACTGCTCATTAACAGCTTAAATCAGTACGTGGGACTTTTTCTTCTCTAGTCCTTCATTTTGAAGTCCCATTAATCCACATATATTTGGGAAGGGGGACTGGAGCTTGATACCCACTCCCAGAATAAGAACATTCCTCACTGTGAATCCTTGAAATGGGTCACTCAATAGACATACCACTCCACTGGGTTCAGACTACCCGAAGATTCAAGGTACTGTACCAGGTTTATTATTTTCATTCTTTTAAAAAAATAGTACATCAGTATACATGGAACAGCAAACTACAAAGCAATATGATGCATTCGTGCCAGGAACAATATCATTGTAATTTTTATATCTTCTCATGGTTGTATGGGTTTGAGTTTGTGCCAGTAAGCCATCAGGGGCTGTTTGTTTTCTTCTGGCACTGCCTTTTGGTAAAAGTCACCACAGAAATATAGTGATAGGGCTATGCTGTATTGTCTAAACAGCTAGATTTTTAATAGGCATGGCTAAAATTTAATGATTGTTTATAATAAATGACCACTTAACTGAAATAATAAGCAACATTAACTAATCTTTAATTACTAATTTTCAGGGGCGCCTGGGTGGCTCAGTCGGTTAAGCGTCCGACTTCGGCTCAGGTCATGATCTCGCGGTCCGTGAGTTTGAGCCCCGCATCGGGCTCTGTGCTGACAGCTCAGAGCCTGGAGCCTGTTTCAGATTCTGTGTCTCCCTCTCTGTCTGACCCTCCCCCGTTCATGCTCTGTCTCTCCCTGTCTCAAAAATAAATAAATGTTAAAAAAATTAATTACTAATTTTCAGACAAAATTTTAGAGTATTACATATTAAATTATGAAATAAACAATATTTTAGTTATAGATAGGGCTAATTTATGATCCTTACCAGAAAAATTAATTGCCCATAATGATTAAGAACATTGATCTTGGAGTCAGGAAGACCTGACTTCAAATGCTGGTGTCTGAATTCCTTCTTCTGTAACCTTAGGTAAGTTTCTAAAACTGTGTTTTTCCAGTTTATTTGTCTAAAAATGGGGTAATAACATATAACTCATAACATTTTCTGTAATAATTAAATAAATATATGTAAAGTGATTAGGATGATCTCTAGCACATAGTAAAAACCAAAGAAATGATTTAACTAATTAGCAGTAGTATTATGCTTTTTAAATCAGTCCTTGAGAATCTCTATTATCCAAAATTGGTTCTAATTTTTAAATTTCAGACCATTTAGCTTTCAGAACATTCTAGAACACATTTACTTAGAATAGTGAACACTTACAAAACACTATTTGGCTGTCAACTCATTTGATCATCAGAACAACCTGATGATGTAGGTACTCTGATCATGCCCATTTTACAGATGACAAAACTGAAGCACAGGGAGGATAAATAACTTACTTAAAATTACCCAGATCATCTTAACCGAACCAGTATATAAACCAGGCAGCAGGGTTCCAAAATTAGTGCTTTTACCCACTAATCTATACTATCTTTTAGGGCCAGAAGCAAAGGTTGATTTATAATTATAATTATAATATGTAAATTATATAATATATACATAATTATAATGTATTATCATTATAAACAAAACATATCAATGGTTAAAATTTTTTTAAGATTTTTCTTTTAGAGAGAGGGAGAGAGAGAGTGCACACGTGCACCTGGGGAGAGGGGCAGAGGGAAAGAGAAAGAATCTTAAGCAAGCTCCACACTCAGCGCAGAGCCTAACCCAGGGCTCAATCCCACGACCCTGGGATCATGACTGGAACTGAAATCAAGACTCAGATGCTTAACCAACTGAGCCACCCAGGCATCCCTATTGTTAAAAAAATTTTAAGCCTATATAAATCAATGATGAAATTTTCAGTACTCCTTCAACAGGGATTACCACAGCATAATTTGCTCCTCCCAGCCCCTTTGAATGAATGTTCTTATTTGGGATACTCTCTGCACTTGAGATTTAAAATTCATTTTTTTTAAGTTTTCTTGAATAAGCTGAAGTTTGCTTCTGATAAAGAAATTATTTTTCTTCCCAACCTTTGAGCTGTAATCATAAAGTAAAAAAAAAATTCGTTTGTTTGTAAAAATCATCCTGTAAAGAAAACCAGCATCTAGTGCCAGGAACATTAAGGGAGAGTGGAAAAGTTAAGAGAAACTAATTGTTGTTCATTTGAAAATTAAAATTTTAAACCAACTAAAAATGGACTGGAGAGTCTGGCAGTGACCTGACTCTGTGATAGAAATGGGTCTAAGAAACCCCCACATTATGTATACACCAGAGGAATGAGTTCTAGGTGCTGTAAAAACTGAAATTTGAGGAAAAGTGTATGCCATTGTAATATTTAAAAATGGGGGGTCCTGGGTGTCTCAGTCGGTTGAGCATCTGATTTTGGCTGAGGTCATGATCTCACAGTTTGTAGGTTCGAGTCCTGCATCAGGCTCTGTGCTGACAGCTCAGAGCCTGGAGCCTGCTTTGGATTCTGTGTCTCCCTCTCTTTCTGCCCCTCCCCTACTCACTCTCTCTCTCTCTCTCTCTCTCTCTCAAAAATAATTAAAAATATTTTTTTAAATAAAAAATGTGGGGAATTCCTTTTTTTTTTTTAATTTTTTTTTTTAACGTTTATTTATTTTTGAGACAGAGAGAGACAGAGCATGAACAGGGGAGGGGCAGAGAGAGAGGGAGACACAGAATCTGAAACAGGCTCCAGGCTCTGAGCTGTCAGCACAGAGCCCGACGCAGGGCTCGAACTCACAGACTGTGAGATCATGACCTGAGCTGAAGTCGGACGCTTAACCGACCAAGCCACCCGGGCACCCCAGAAATGTGGGGAATTCCAAAGTATATATTCCTGAAGTAACAGATCTTGTGGGTAAATATATTTTAAAATATTTAATTAGGATATGGGGTGCCTGGGTGGCTCAGCCGGTTGAGTGTCTGACTTCGGCTCAGGTCATGATCTCACAGTTCGTGAGTTTAGGCCCCACATCGGGCTCTATGCTGACAGCTCAGAGCCTGGAGCCTGCTTCAGATTCAGTGTCTCCCTTTCTCTCTGCCCCTTCCCTGCTCATGCTCTATCTCTCTCTGTCTCTCAAAAATGAATAAACATTAAAAAAATTTTAAAAATATATAATTAGGATAATTATATCTGCATATATTTTATATTTTATTTTTGTAAGCAACTTCATACTGTATCTCCCTGTTTCATTAAGTCTTCTACAAGCTCTTTTTAACAATTTTCCTTATGAAAATTAGAGTGTTTCTGTTTTGCATTATTACAAAAACTTCAATGAGAATTACTCTTGTTCATGAATCATTTCACATCATTTATTGCCTATGATAGCATTCTAGTCATTCAACTACTGAGTGGAAAGCTCTAAACTTCAGTGCCCAAATCATTTTTCACAAAGTTATATCCATTTATACTTTTGCTGGACAAAACTAGTTTTCCTATATCACTGCAGCTTTGCCAGTTTTGAATATTCTCAAGTAATTATATTTCATCTTTTAATTTGCAAATTATTAAAAAATGGAATTGGCCATTGAACCTATTTATAGGTAGTTTCCTTCTGAGTATTATCTGCATATGTCTATATTTCAGTTAGGATGTTAATAAATTTCTTGGTAATTTGTATTAGCTCTTTCTATATTAAGGATATATACATTTTAACTTTTTGGAAATATTCTCCCAAGTTTCTCATTAAACTCTCAATTTAAGTTTGCTTATGACTTTTTTTCCATGTGTTTCAAAATCAAAATATATAGTCCTTATTCATAAATATCAAACCACATATTACATTTGCTTTAATAAGGCATATATTAACTTATTTTAATATTATATTTGTTTTAATAATTTATTTAATAACTTTAATTTCATATTTACTAATCACAGTAATAAGAGGACAGGCATAGTCTTCTAGACTAGCATTATCAGCAATTAGTATCAAGTACTGAAGGAAGAACACATGGAATGCTTAAAAGTGATCAGAAGTTACTAGGATAAATCCAGCATATTATGAAAAAGACATATATACTTTTCTTCCCATCACCATTCTTACTAATACCTTATTATTTCTTTTTTTTTTTCTGTTGCATCCACATTCAAACTGCATTACAAAATCTTTTGTATATATAATGGAATATTATTCAACCTTAAAAAATAATCCTGCCATTTGTGATAGCATGCTGAACTTGAAGGCATTATGCTAAGAGAAATAAGCCAGACACAGAAAGACAAATACTGCATAGTATCACTTATATGTGTGGAATGAAAAAAAAAAAAGAAGTCCAACTCACAGAAACAGGGACTAAAAAGGTAGTCACTAGGGGCAAGGGAAAGGAGAAATAGGGAGCGGTTGGTAGAGGAGTATACACTTTCAGCTATAAGGTGAATGAGGTCTGAGGATCTAATGGAAAACATGGTGACTATAGTTGATAACATTGCATTGTATAATTGAAATTTGCCGAGAGTAAAACTTAAATGTTCTCACCAAAAGACAAAAAAGGGAGAAATATGTGAGGTGATGGATGTGTTAAGTGACTGGATGGGGGATCCTTTCACAACGTATATGTATATCAGATCATCACAACGTACACTTTAAATATCTTACAATTTTATATATATCAGTTCTACCTTGATTAAGCTGAAATTGGAAAAAAAAAGAGTAGTTCTGGGGATCTAATGCACAACATGATGATTACATTTGACAATAGTGTATTATATACTTGAAAGTTGCTAAGAGAGCTCTTACATGTTCTTACATGTTCTTACCACAAAAAAGAAATAATTATGTGAGGTGTTAACTACTGCTACTTGGTAATCATTTCTCAATATATAAGTGTATCAAATCAACACATCAACTGAAACTTATATGTCAACTGTATTTCAGTAAAGCTGAAAAAATCTTTTCTAGAATATGTCTACATTAGATTGAAATACCAGAACTTCACTATCCTGCTTTTTCTGTGATTCCATTTCTTCTGTACTGCTTGTGTTAGAAGAAAATACAAGGGGGGAAAAAGCCCTTCAAGTTTTCCATTGCATTTGAAAAGCAAATTAAATATCCCGACGGCTCTCCCCCATGGGACAGGATGGGGTTATTGTTAGCATAGTGCGTGTCACTCTGTACATGAACCTTGCATCCATAATTCCCCCATGTGCTTTGAGAATAAGAACTTTTGACATGAAAAGCTCTGCAGAGATGGCTCATTATTTTGTTTCTGTTTGAAAATGAGGTGAGGGTTGTGACCAAAAGAAGATAGCACTTTGAAAAAAGAAAATCGCTCAGTTTCAGCAGGACAACACCTGGATCAGCTAGAGAGAGAGAGAGAATGGTAATCTTGACAAATAGAATCCATGAACGATCAGATGGGTGCTGTGTCCCACCAGAGCTGGCCAGAAGGTAACAGATGTTGGTGACAGTTGTCACCATCTTGTTCTACTCTCGTCTGACCTTCAAACTGGATGCTCTTTTCTGTCCAGCTCTCTGCTCAGCTGCTCTGCACTCAGCTCTGGTGCACTGTAGGCAGAGGACACTGGGTGGTAAGCTTTTTAGCAGGAAAAGCACAAACGGCACCAGACTGTCCTCTTGTTTTAGGTGTGAGTCCAAGAGTTTCCTTCAACTTTTTCTTCCCAGATCCTCAACTTGCTTTCACGAAGGCCCGGGATGAATATACTAATGTCTCTTCCTCATGGGGAAAATTGGGCTGATTAAAATAATACTGCAGGTTAAATCTTATTTTTTTTGAGACATTTTGTTCTGCATTTGTTCAAAGTCTTAAAGGAGCATTTTCAGTGTTGATTCACTTGGTGCACAGCAATATAAACCTGGCAGTATCGGTATGGTGTAATACTCATTTCCTCAAGAAGATGTTGACCTACTATATTCCTTCCTACTGGGACAGAGCTAAAGAGATGCAGAAATTCACCTTAAAAACACGTACTTCAGTAGCTATGTGTCCGGAGCCTCACTCTTTCAGCCTCTGGCACATCCCCAACGTGGTGATTTTGCCTACACAGCCTTTCTCGTGCTGTGCAGATTCTTCTCTGATTGCATTTATTCTGTCAAGCCAATCAATGGTTGGCAGGAACATATTTCTACTGTATTTTACCAGTTTTCCAGGTAATATTATTCATTCGACAGCCACTATTAGCCTAATGTACTATTGCCATCGGGAACCAAAACAGAGAGAAAAATATTCTAAAAGACAACTCATTAAACACTCACTTCTTCCATGAAGACTCTCTCAGCATCACCAGCTACAGGCTATCCCTTAACACATTTCCCAAACTGCCAGATCATAACCACCATTTGGTGCACTCTCTTTAAATACATATTGCTGGACCCTTCCCTTGGACAACACTATTTCAGTGGGTTTGTAGTGGGGCCCACAAATTTATACTTCAAAAAGTCCCAAAACACATTAAACACATCGTATTAAAAATAAACATCCCAGGACGTGCCTGGGTGGCTCAGGTTGAGCAGCTGACTTTTGATTTTGGTTCAGGTCATGATCTCACAGTTCATGAGATTGAGCTGACAGCGTAGAGCCTGTTTGGGATTCTCTTTCTCCCTCTCTCTCTGCCCCTCCCCTGTTCCTCCACCATCTCTCTCTCTCTCAAAAATAAACTTTTGCTTAAAAAAATCCCAGCTTGGGTCTTAAGATCAGGCAAACTTAGGAAACTATCTTAATTATTGCTTCACATCTTCTGCCTTAAGGATCTGATGATTTAATTACGTCTTAAATCTCATGGCTGAAGTGTGCCTTGTGGAGAGATTTCAAAGAAACAAGATGGGCAGTTGGATTTTTTAAAAGGTGGTCATAGGGACTGGAGTGTGAACAGATAATTAAGGAGCAGAGACAGGAAAAGTGCTTCATGAAAGAAAAGGGGACAGAGAAGGAGCGAGTGGGGAGGTGGAACACTCTAACATCCAGGCAGTGTGATAATGACCTCCTTATTGGTCTTCCCTCCTCAGCCTCTGCACCCTCAAATCCCTCACAGCTGTCACAGTCATCTTCCTCTGGCTTCTCCTTGATTGCATTATTTCCCCTCTTAGAGTCCTGTGCCAATGCCCAATTACCTCTTAAGCCAAATTAGCACTCTTAATCACAGGTGTCAAGGCCCTTCACCCCCTCGTTTCCTGTAACTAATGGCCATCCTCACCCCCCTCTTTCACCCCCACTCAGGCTTTCCTCTCTGGCTCCCAGGCTCTGTTTACCAGTCCTTGGATGGAACTTGTCAGCTTGCTCTTGGCAGAGCCCTATCTCAGCTTCAGCTTCAGACAATTTTCCCCTCCTTCCGAAGAGGCTATATGCCTTTTTTTTGAAGGTACTGTTCAAAAGTAACTTTTTCATTTTAGATTTCCCCTTTTCTTGTTCTGGACCAAGATGGCCTTACAGTTTCCCTCAGCCTGATGAAGTTTTAGTCTTCCCGACTCTAGGACCCTGACCTCCCTTTTCTTAAGAGTATTTACTTTACAAAATTTATAAATTCTTTCTCTGCCCCTTTGAAATGATGTAAACTTTTGCCCAGCTTCTTACTGGTTTTACAACCCTGGGTATGTCTTTCTTTCTTTAATTTTTTAAAACTTAAAATTAAATTATTTATTTTGAGAGAGAGCTCGAGTAGGGGAGGGACAGCAAGAGAGGAAGAGAGAACCCCAAGCAGATTCGGCACTGTCAGTGCAGAGCCCAACATGGGGCAGGCTCAAACTCACGAACCCGGAACCACAAGATCATGACTTGAGCCCAAGTTAGATGCTTAACTGACTGAGCCACCAAGGTGCCCTAAGAAATGTCTTTCTTAAGGACCAGGGAACCATGTCTTTGAAATGTAAACATCAAAGGAGATAGTACCCATCTCCCTGGCTCTGTAGAGGGGGGGTGTAGAGGGGCCTAACCTTGATGGGCTAACACATATGGCCTCATCACAGAGGAAGACATTTGCAAACTCAGGAATGTACTCTACATATCTCACTGATCAACCTTCCACTAATGTTCTCTAGTACTTTTCCACTAGTTCACCGCAGCTCTTAACAAACTCCCAACTTTTCTTTCTGCAGAATGGAGTTCAGTCTCTCTCCCCCATGGCAGTAGCTTGAATAAACTCTGTATCCTGCTTAACTTTGTCCATGCACAGCAAAGTTTGCTTGACATTACTTAACACCAGAGACACAACTGGTTGTATAAATATACAACCAATACATTTCAGAAAAAAAAAACATGTATGTATATAATCATTGTATCTATATATCTAAAGTGTAAAGCTTTTGAAGTTGGTGACCACTCTCTTAGTACTACATTCTTCTGAGCAGAAATCTCTGTTAAACCAAAGAAAAGGATAATGGAGTCTCTATATATGATTGGGCTGTCATTACATGGAAATCGTGATAAGTTTTTAAAAATTCTGAAGACATATTAGAACGCTTTTCTACTAGAATAAAAAAAAAACACAACACTTTCTTTTTTAAGGTCTGGGAAAGATTTCCTAATGCATTTTCTTCTCAGAGTTACACAGTGCTATGGATCTAAAGGTAGGGAAATTTGCCTCATATGTGTTTTGTGTATAGCTGCTGCCCAATTGCTAGAACCCCAGATTCCAGGTGTCTTGTTAGTAGAAAGTACTAAACAGAAACAGAATGAGAGTTAAAAAAAAAAGAAAAAATCAATACAACATACATGAACATTTTATATGCAACATATGCACACAAAATATAACTGTAGGGTTATATCGATTTGTATTGATTCATCAAAAGAAAAAAATAAAATGTTTTACCCCAAAGTTTCTTCCAATAAACTTGGGGAAGGAATATTACATCAAGTGTGGAAAAATGCCTATCAACAGGAATATTTATGTGTTTTTGTAAGTCCGTTTTTTATAAAACTGTGCCAAGTTTAAAATTTTTTCATTTTATACCTTATCAATATAATTTTTCAGTTAAATATGTGGAAAAGGAAGCTCACTTGTTAGATAATTTGGGAGATTTACATGTTTCTTTTCTGATATTCAACTCCACCTGGACCATCCTTGTTTTCTCCAAGTAAAGGCAAAGGTACACATTTGCTATTGAGTTGGGAATGAGGGCTCATTAGTTTGTGGGGGACAGAGATTTTTCTTGGCAGTGCTGAATTGCCTTGGGGATCTCAAGTGCTTTGTGTAAACAACAGTGGAAAGAAACCATGTTCTCTAAAACCTCCAAAGCGATCCCTGTCCCTGTCTTCCCTTTCCTGGGAATGTGAAAAATCAAACTCCACAAAAAGTACAACCAATTAATTTGTTTTTAACCTGAGAGCCTGTTGTTTTTTTTTTGCTTGTTTGTTTTGCTTTTTTTTTAATTGTTGTTTTTTGCTTGTTTGGTTGTTTTTTGTTTGTTTTGGAACACAGCACTCTTGGGTTTTCCATAAGTATTATTATTTTGGCTTCTAGGTATTGAATTGAAAAGATCGCCACTGAGTGGAAGAGAACCCTGGGATACTGATTCAGTATCTGTAATTTTCAAGATTTTGGTAAATCTTTAGACCCTGTTCATATGCTAAAAAAAAAAGAATACTTTAGATTACAAAAAAGCCATTGATGACACTTAACATTTATTTGCATGTGGATGTGAGAGTATACATTTGAGAATCACTTCTAAAACTAGGAAGTGCAGGTGGCAAATTTGAACCAATCTGCTAATCTCTTACATCAGGCCAAGATTATACAATTTTCTGTTACCTTGTAAAATAGTCCTTACAATTTGCAGATACTGTTCTATGGCCAAGTTTATTAAACCTTTTTTTAAAAATGATCTCCAGTTAAAACTATTTCTGTTCTTTCCATTTCCTACCTAGAAATGCAGATGGGAAATTGATTTTGTGGATGCATTTCATATTTTAAAGCTTAGTGAAAACTGAGTGAATCGAACAATTCATGAATGAGCTTAATATTAGAGATTGCAATTTATCACTTTGGGAGTTTTACAAGTTTTTTTCTCCCTTAAGTTAAAACACTGTTTATATAAGCAGCCAAACTTCTATTGAGCACACTTTTTACCTAGACATTATAGGCCCCGTGAAGGGTTGGACTATATAAGCGATATTCTAAATTTTTAATGATATCACCTGCCCCCTACCCCATCTCCTGCTGTGTCAACCCCTCTTCATTCCTTTGTCTCCTCTCCCTTCTCTAACTATTCTATATTGAGTCCACTGCAGCCTGGCCACTTCAGGTGTGTTTCTAGGCCAGTCTTTTTTTTTTTTTTAACATGAAATTTATTGTCAAAGTGGTTTCCATACAACACTCAGTGCTCATCCCAACAGGTGCCCTCCTCAATGCCCATCACCCACTTTTCCCTCCTCCCACCTCCCATCAACTCTCAGTTTATTCTCAGTTTTTAAGAGTCTCTTATGGTTTGGCTTCCTCCCTAACTTTTTTTTTCCCTTCCCCTCCCCCACGGTCTTCTGTTAAGTTTCTCAGGATCCACATAAGAGTGAAAACGTATGGTATCTGTCTTTCTCTGTATGACTTATTTCACTTAGCATAACACTCTCCAGTTCCATCCATGTAGCATCCATGCTACAAAAGGCCATATTTCATTCCTTCTCATTGCCAAGTAGTATTCCACTGTGTATATAAACCGCAATTTCTTTATCCATTCATCAGTTGATGGACATTTAGGCTCTTTCCATAATTTGGCTACTGTTGAAAAGTGCTGCTATAAACATTCGGGTACAAGTGCCCCTATGCAACAGCACTCCTGTATCCCTTGGGTAAATTCCTAGCAGCGCTATTGCTGGCTTGTAGGGTAGATCTATTTTTAATTTTTTGAGGAACCTCCACACTGTTTTCCAGAGTGGCTGCACCAGTTTGCATTCCCACCAACAGTGCAAGAGGGTTCCTGTTCCTCCGCATCTTCTCCAGCATCTATAGTCTCCTGATTTGTTCATTTTAGCCACTCTGACTGGCCTGAGGTGGTATCTCAGTGTCGTTTTGATTTGTATTTCCCTAATGAGGAGTGACGTTGAGCATCTTTTCATGTGTCTAGGCCAGTCTTCTAAGCTGATCTTCCCTGAGAGATGAAGTATCAAGGTTTGGTCTGTAAAAAGTTTATATTTTAATTTCAAAGGAAAAGACCAGGATATTCATATGGGGGTTCGGTTATAAAAACAAATCTTATCCCAGAGAATTAATGTGACCTGGACAGAGCCACATATGAATCCTATGCCTACTGCCCCTCATTCCTTGCCTAGTGTATGTATGCCTTCTATAACACCACAGTTCACTTATTATTTCATAAAACTACATAGGTAATTAACTTAAAGGAATGCAATTGGGAGGATATATTACTCCATTTCAAGAAATCTGGAGAATTTCTCAGAGAATTACTTCCTAGCAGCATCTCTAGAACTTGAACATTTTTGCGTTTTGGTACTGTTGTTTTCCTTAGAGAGAAGCTATTGATGTGAGGAATTTGCAAGTTTCTGGAAGAGGAACTTGAAAAATTTGTAAGAGAAACATTTCTGGGATTAAAACTGTACCAAGACACCATTCTTCTTTCAGAGAATGGAAATTTTGCATTATAAGTCCACGGAATACACTCAGGTGGTCCCAGTTCCTCATGGCAGAGATTGGCAATTAGCAGAGAAAGAAGGGATTGTATAACTTTTCTATTGCTGCTGTAAAAAATCACAAATTTAGTGGCTTAAAAACAACACAAATGTACTGTCTTAGAGCTTTGTAGGTCAGAAGTCCCACATGGGTCTTACTGGGCTAAAATTAAGGCTAAAATCAAAGGGCTGTATTCCTTTGTGGAGATTCCCTTGCCTTTTACAGCTTCCCAAGGCCTCATTGACTCTTTGTCCCCTTCCTCCATCTTCAAAGTCTGCAATGACAAACTGAGTCCTTTTCATGCTGCCATCTCTGGTTCTCTGCAGCTGGAAAGAGCTCTCTGTTTTAAAGGACTTGCAGTTAGATTGGGCTCCCCTAGATAATCCAGGATAATCTCCTTATTTTGAGGTCCTTGACCTTAATCATATCAGCAAAGTCCTTTTTGCCACATAAAGTAAAACATTCACAGGTTCTGGGGATTAGGGTGTGCACATCTTTGGGGGGCCATTATTCCACCTACCATCAGAATCATGGGCTCTAGTTGGTTATTAGTTCTTTGTCTCTAAGACAATTTCCAGGGGTGGGATTTGGGTGAGGTGAGTGAGGTACTCCATTCAAATGCACAATCTAAGCAGAGGCCAAAACCCAGTAATCAAAATTAATACTTTAAAATAGTATTTTAAAAGCTCAAAATTGTTGGGAAAGGCAGTCTCATGCATGCAGTCTTTGACCCTCATTCAGCCACATAAGAATGAGTCTTTAGCATTGAATACATCCTCACCAAGAGATAAAGAGCTCATACAGCCTGTGCCAGGGTTATCACCTTGTGTGGAAATATCTTTCCCTGTATCAGATATATGCTTCTTTGTTCTGCTTAAGCATGTATGCAGGTGGCCTCGGGCACACCCCCGCCCCCAGCTTTCAGTATGTGTAACTTCACAGGGGAGTTAGGGGTGCTAATATGGTATGAGAAGGGTACAAAGGCTAATTGCTGGCTATGAAGGACCAGTTGAGCTGATCTTGCTTTCTCTTCTCTATGTGAATAAAGTATTGTTACATCCAGTGCTTCACTGTGTTGTGTTTTCCTTGGCAACTCTGAGAGCAAGATGCAATGGGCAGAAGTGTTTGGAGTCTTCCCCGGGACTGGTAAACAGTGCACTGTGTTCTGCCCCTTTGGGAGTGATCCAGTGCAAGGTGTTTGGCTTGACAAAAATAAATGCGAAAAATCCAGATGAACAAAATATCAAATTTTTGACTAAAGACAGGTGGTTGTTTGTTTGCTTTGTAGCCTTGTATTATTATGCAAAGAGAACAGTCACTTCCAATCCGCCCACAGCTGAGGGTGTACAATGGTGTATGAAGGGTTTGGACAGTGCAGGGCTTGATGTGTCATGTTTTTGATTGTAGACATTTTATTAATTATTTCATTTTTTTCCACTTGGTTCAAAATATGGAAAAATACCTTGATAAGTGTATATAGGAATGCGCATTTTTCTTTTTGTTTCAGTCTACAGTAAGGTTTTGAATGGTAGTATCATTAGCACCAATGTTTGTGCTTTACCAGCCAGACTTGCGCTGTGGAGAGGTGGCCAAATTAAAGTGGTCTTAATTTGTGGAAGCAAATCACAAGGCAGAAACATTGGATCCCAGGTCAGTGATGTGAGATACCCTTGAATAAATGAGATAATGACTTGAAGAACTCCTATATCCTTATAGGAATCTGCATCAATACCAACATCATCAACTGTGGCAAGATCATCTCTTACACCTTAAGACCTAATTGGCAAAGACATGTTCTATTACCAGCAGTTACAGCAGGTTTCCTTTTTAGCACCACATCAAGTCTCTGGCTTCCTATTTTTGTACTGTTTGGGGATATTCTTCAAATTCAAGGAAACTTATCTGATTTATAGGCCCAGCTGCAAGAAGGAAAACTGTAATATGACCTTTTAAAAAAAGAATTTCTAAATTCCTATCCTAGAGAGTTCTTGGGGATACCATGGCACAGTGATAGGAGATTGGGGTTATTAATCTTTGTGATGTGATTTGGGAATACTGCTGTGGAGCATTATTTGCTTTTTAGGCTGGAATGTATAGAATCAGCCAGAACCAGCCATGTAACACATTTGTATCCAACTGCACAAAGACAGGAAGCAATAATGAGAGACAACAGCCTGTAAGCCAATTCACCATCAGGAATTTTGTAAATTTTTCCCAAGCAAGGATATAAAATGTGTATTCATTCAGCCTATCGACAGCTCCTGGAATTCTGATGTATGCACTAAATCTTGCAAGCAATTCAGTCCCAAACAGTCTCACACTTTCTTTTTCTAAGAAACTCTTTCTCTTCATTCTTTATTCCTCTGTTAAATTTGCCTTGTCCTTCTTTTTCTGCTATTTGACTATAATATGCTAAAGAATGATTTTCTTTGTATTTATCCTGTTTGGAGATTGCAGATGTTCTTGAAGCTGACATATTTCTCAAACTTGGAAAAATTTTTGCACTAGCTTTTCAATTTTGTTTCTATGACATTCTCTTTATTCTTTTCCTCTGAGGCTATCAAATATCAAGACTATCAAGATACTTGGTATGTCCCACAAGTCACAGATGATCTGTTAATTCTTTTAACCTTTTTCCTCTGTATTCTACAGTATAGATAATTTTTATTGATCTGTCTTTAAGGTCATTGATCTTTCTTACTGCTATGTCTAATCTGCCATCAAGCATACCCAGTAAGTTTTTTTTAACTTCATATATTGTACATTTCAACTCTAGAATTCCCTCTTTTAAAATATATTTTTCTTCTTAGATTCTGTATCTGCATTCTCATTACATTCATTTTTCCTTTAAGTCCTTATACATATTTATAAATAGCTCCTTTAAAATCCTTGTCTATTTCTAACACCTGGGTCATTTTGAAGTCTTTTTCTATTGACCATATATTTCTCTTGATTACAGGTCAGGGGTACTGCTTCTTCATGTGTCTGGTAATTTTTATTGTACACTGGACACTATAGATTTCATGCAGTAGGGAGTCAGGATTACATTGTCTTCCTTTAAAGACTGCTGAATTACATTGTGGTAGGTAGTCAAATTACTAATGTATTTTCTTAATACTCTCATGGTTGGCCTTTTAATGTTTTGTAGAGTAAGTCTATTTCTATACTGTCCTTAGTGTGCTAGGATATGACCCTTTTCTTTAGGGTATGAAATTTTGGAGGTCCCAGGTGAATGCCTGAGGTGCTCACTGAGATTTTACCCTTGCTGGGCCAGAATTCCAACATCCCCAGAACAGCATGACCACCAGTATCTCAGATCAGCTTTCGGTCTGACTGCAGCCATTTTCTGGTTGGCCTCCTGATATTTCTCACTATGCATGACTTCCCAATCTCAGCCATCAACCTAAGCAGAAGCCTCATGCAAACTTTTGCTATTTTTGCCCTGAGCGAAGCTTCCTCCTTTCTAATATCCAGTCCTGCAACTTTCAGCCAACTCAGCAGCACTAAACTCCGATTTCTGTCTCCTCAACTTGGTAAGACTACTGCTCTCCCACTGAGCTTCAGTATTCTGTGCTGAGGCCATGGAATTGTCCTAAGACAGAAAGCCCAGGCTAACATGGGGCTAATCTCATGAGCTGATTGATATCTGATAAAAGTGATGAGTTTTATGGTTGTTTATGGTGGTAGGGTAAGACCAAAACCAACTGCTCAGTCACAGCCCAAAGCAGATCTCTCTTTATTATAGTTGAGTATTACTGCTTTATCATGTAAGCTTTGGGAGTTAGGAGCCTGACCTTAGCTTTTCGACTGTTGTCTACAATCGATTGTGCAAATGCACAATCTGGGAAAAGTTAAGAACTGCAGGAACCATCTTTGTATTTGGGAATGAAGACAAGTAGAGAATCAGATGTGAGCGCAGCAAAAATTTAATTCCTTTCACTTGTGGTCGCTATCTTTTCTTTCCTTTCCTCTATAGAAAATTCTATCTTCTTCATCCAGCTGGGTTGTCTGATCTCCCTGCTCTTCTACAATAGTTGCATTAGAATATCATTTCCCATATCTTGGTTTGGACTAACTTTCTACTTCTTACACTGACATCTTAGATTTTTACTATTTTGGCATTTGACCTCTAACCAGTTTGCTCCCAGTTTTCTTGCACAGTTAAGCTTAAACCATCCTTCAGCCCTCAGTAATATTGTCCTGGGGGTGATTCTATGCCCATGTGTGGTCTCCTGAACTCCTGATCCCTGACTCGCTCTCCCAGAGTCTTTGTTAACATCAACTCTCTTCTTTGACCATTATCTGCTTGTAAGGTTGGACCCCCTAATATGATACTGTCCAATTTCTGAAATGTGGCTAAATTTGTTATGCCACATGATTTTTCTGGGGCAGATTGTGTGGCTTGGATAGAGAAAAGGAGAACAAGCACTTCAGATCATTCCAGTATACCCTAAAATTTGAGAGCTACCACTATAGGCAAAAGTATACAAGACATAATCTTCCATTCCTTTATTTCTGCTCCCAATCTTCCATGCAAAATAAATGTCACTTGGCTTTTTCCTGGTCATGACTTGCTTATTTCCTTCCATGCCCCTTGTTACTTTGTACCAATCACTCAATTACTCTAAATTAGAAGATTGTGGGAGGTTGTTAGCCTAGCATATGTAATTTTTTTTACATAAGACAATTCTATGAATGTGTACAGAATTTTTGAGAATTATAGTCTTCTAATAATCTTGAATCTCTAAAAATGTTAGTATATGCTTTATTAATGATTTTTCACTATTTTTTCTCTTGAATTTGAAGAAATAAATATATCAGAATGTACATGATTGAGGGAGACATTATTTTAAGGATATTACTAAATACTCATTACTATTTACATAAAGTTAATAATTTATAAAAGTCATTATTTTATTACTAGTAACAAACTGCTTACCTCAAAAATAATGTCAGGTTAGTCTAGCCTGACATTAAGGTTCAGGACCAGCCCTACAAAGGATCTTTACAGAGAATCACACTTAGTGGCTTCTATGGATTTTGCAATCTGTAATACTGCTTTTCATCTCCTTTTTAAAAGTTATTGTAGCTTGCCGCTGGTCTAGGAAAGTGGAGAGAAGAAAATCATGTCTTTTGCCCACACTTTTGTCTATAGTCATAGTTCTCAAACATGGGGTGTACTAGAATGACCTGAAAGCCTTGTCAAAACATAGATTGCATGGCTCTGCCTTCAGTTTCTGATTTAGTAGGTGAGAGATAGGGCCTAAGAATGTGCATTTCTATCAAAGTTCGTGGGTGATGTTGTTGAGAACCACCATCCTCAGATATTTCAGAGTCTCTTAAGCCTGAGAATCCCCTGGAACTGATTGTTATTTTAGATACTTATGAAATATATTGCTAGTGACTCAGCTCTGGCTGACCTTTTCTGGCATTGCCAAAATCACTTAATGCTTCTGTGTTTCTATATCAATGTCTGCAAGATGGAATATGTCATGTGAGGCTTAATGACGCTCAGGCTCACATGAATAGAGCTATGGATTTGCAAGTACTTATTTTAAAGTATTATTTTGCAGACTTGGACAATTCCCCAGAGAAGTTATGGTTAAGGCTCCATACAGAAATTGAAATCCCTCTTTAGCTTCAAAATCATTTACTCTGGAGCACTGGCTTATTTGGGGGAAAAATTAGCTTTTTTTGTTATCTCAGTCTCCATGAAGTGATAGCTAAAAATAATTTTTAAAGTTAAATTGTCATTAAATCCTAATGCCTGTTGATGCATTTGGTCAAATTTTGCAACATTTGAGGAACTTTTAAATGACAAGTTAGAAAAATTTACAACAACTGTTAAAGGTGATAGGTATAACAATTTAAAAAATCAAAAGGTTATTATTAATTGGAGAAAAGTTTGTTTCATTTGAAGAAAATATTGATTTGATAAGAATGTCACATTACATTCTAAGTGTCTTTGGGTCAGAGTCCTACAATGCATAAATTCTATTTTATCTCCAAAGTACCAACCTTGACAAATGTTCATGCTTGGCATTCTGTATCCTTAGAGTAATAATTCACTTGAAACTTAACTTTCTTATCTGGTATTGGTGATAATGCAGCACCAACCTCAACAAAAGGGTTTTAAAGCCTTAACAAGATTATGTATTGAAAATATTTTGGGACAATGTGGGTCATTAGATATTTGAAGTCTTACCCATTAAATATATATACTTAGGTTCTACGGTAATTACACAAACAGAATTTTTAATGGATTATTGCTCTTCCTAGGGATTAAGGGAAATCTCCATGGCAAATCAACAAAACAAAATGACAGTTAAAAAATAAAATAGAAGAGCAGTCAGCTAAATATAAAAGAGGGGGGAAAAACCCCAGAAGTGAAATGTAGGGTTGTCCAGGCAAAAGTAGATATCAGTTTTGTGAATGGAGAATAAGCCTTGGGTGAACAGCAGGGTAGAAGACATGAAGCTGAGATTTTCATATTAATTTAGGGCCCTCAAAGTGGTATTAAGTATCCTAGCTTAATAGTAACTTCTGACTCTCTGCAGAAGTAAGTACAAATCTTCTCTGAATATAAACATGCAGATATTAGACACAGCAATCCCACAGAGTAAGTTCAACAAAATAAGTTCATAATAAAAATGTCCAGAGAAACTAGCCACCATGAGAGAGTTGGAAAGACAGCAAACAACAGATATGTTTCCCAAGAACTTCAAATATTACAATTTGCAGATATGAAATATACAACCCTAAATTTTTTTAAAGGTAAAATATGGGATAAACAGTTGAGCAAGAAACAAGAATACATAAAAGTATCCGGGCATATTTGAAAATCATCCAAACAGAGCCTCCAAATATAAAAGACTTAAATGTTGAAATTAAGAGCTCAATGGATATCTTAACCACAGAGTTAAGGCCACTGAAGAGAGACTGAACTAAAATATAAATCTAACTAAGCACCCCAAAAAGCAGCACAGAAAAAGGAGCAGATGAAATATGGAAGTTCCATTATTATGGAATCTATAAGGAAAAAAAAAAACTAAGATGCATCTAAATTGAGGAAATAGTTAAAAACATAATGGCTAAAAAAATTCAAGATTTGACAAAATACAGAAATCTACCAACACAGGAATCTCATTCTATTCCAAGCAGGATAAATAAAAAATAAATCCATGTAGAGTAATTTTTTTTGCAATATTGTAGAATATTAGTGACAAAGAAAGGATCTTGATAATAGCCAGAAAGAGAATGCATATTATGCATAAGAAGTAACAATTATACTAACAGCAGACTTTTTTTTTATAGCAATAATAGATGCCAAAAGACAGCAGAGAAATATCTTCAATATGGGGGGAGATACTAGGTGCTTATCAAAACTAGGTTTTAAAAACAAGAGTAAAGTGAAGATACTTAAAATAAATAAAAACTGGTAGAATATAGCATTAAAAGACCTTCACCATTAAAGGCCATATTTTAAGGAAAAAAAAATGAAGGCCTGAATTGCATGAAAAAATAATGAGCAAAGAAAGAAGAGTTATTTAAAGAAATAAAAAAAAGACCAAAAATTGGTAAAAATAACCTGTATATAAAATATTAATTTTAATGACACTTAACTTGGGAGTTAAAAAAGGGTACAGCTAGCCTACTGGAAAACAGTGGTCACTTTCACTCCGGGTGTTTGAAATCAAATTATTCTGAAGTTCTTGTGTGTGTTTTTTAGAGGAAGGATAGAATATTAACTTTAGACTTTGTTTATTGTTTATTATAAAATTTGGAGAGTATTTATCAAAAAATAGAAATGGAACATACAACCTCCAAACAGAGGGAGGAATCACAATGAGAAAAAGCAAATAAAACAAACCAGCTGAATCTCAATTATAACATTTCCACTAAAGGAAAAGGAAATAATAGTGGGACAAATAAGAAGTACAAAGTCAAAATAGTAGACACACAAAAAAGTATACCAATAAAAATGTATTATTTGCTATTGCTACAGATTTCTTAGTAACAAATCGTTTCACAACTCAGTGGATTAACACATAAGCATCCATGCTTGTGGGTCTTTAGATGGATTGAGGATTGGTAGTCAAGGCATGCCTGAGCTAAATGGTTTGGATCTCCTCCATATGTCTCTCATCCTCCTCCAAAACCAGCTGGCTAACCTAGGGATGTTTTCCTCATGGCTACAGCAGAGAAACATATAAGCATATTTCAGTCCTATGCTGCATTATGTCTGCTACATCCTATTTCCCAAATCAAGTCCTATGGCCAAGGCCAAAATTGATGTAATGGGAAAATATTCTCCTCTCATGATGTGAGGGTAACATAACAACATAAATTTTTATAAACAACATTCAGATCTATAAATGTGTTTACATTAAATTCACAAGTTATTTGTATCATAAATAAACAGAAATACAGTAATTTCCCCAGTTACAGCATTTTAGCTACTACTAGTTAAAAGAGATGACCAGATTGAATTTAAGAGAAACACAGAAACCTGGAGAAACTGACCATAAAAGAATAGGGGGAAAAAAGATAGCCAGGAACATACTAAACAAAATAAAACAAGAAGTTGTGAATGATCACTTTTGGGAGTACAGAGGGATAGTGATTGATAGGGAACACCAAGAACAACGCATCTAGGGAACTGGTGGTATTCAATTGCTCAATTTAGTGAATGTAAAAAGGAAAAAAAAATTTAAAAAGAAAGAAAAAAGCAAGAAAGCAAGCGGGTTATTGTAGCTGTACTAAAATGGAACAAAAATAAAATGTAAAACACAACGCATTATTAAGGATAAAGTCGATCCCTATAGAACTGTAAGAAGTTCAATTCACCAGAAAAAATAAATAAATAAAACAATTCTAAAGTTGTATGGATCTGTCTAAACAGCACCAAAATATATAAAGCAAAACACGATAGAGCTACAAGGGAAATTTACAAATCCAAAAATTCTCCTTATCTTTGGTTATTTTTAGAACAAGCAGAAGAAAAAATATAACAATATGGAGCATGTGAACAAAACATCAGCAAGCCTGATTTAATGGGCATGCATGGAACCATATTGCCAACAATTGGATAATACACCTTCTTCTGCATTAAACATAAGACTACATACTTGGCCTTCATGCATTTCAAAAAACTGTATCATACAGATCTCAATACTATTAAGAAAGAGATCATACATTAAAGGATATAGTTTATAATCATCATCTATTTGGAAAATAACAAATACCTAGAACAGAATAATAATAAAACTACCATATAATAAAACAAAGAATACTGAGTATTTGGAAGGTGATGTATGTATATGTATATGGCCTTTAATACTAAAAACAGAAAAAAGGAAAGGCTGAAAATTAATTTACTGATTACTAAACTTAAGATTTTAGAAAAAAATCAACAAAATAAATCCAAAGAAGGTATAAAAATTAGATAATGAGTAAGAGAAATTAATGAACTAGAAAGCAGATATAATGAAGAGAATCAACAAAGAAAAAAGTTATTTTAAAATACTAGTAAAGATGAACCTGTGATGGAATTTACCAAGTTCAAAGACACAAGTAAGAGTGATAATTTTTTATCAAGAATTTGAAAACATAGACGGAATGGACAGATCTGTAGAAAACTAACTTATGGAAGCTAACTCAATATGAAATTGAAATTTAGATTAGTATTTAAAAATCCCTCACAATGAAAAGAGGAAGCCCAGTTTTTTCAATGATTTCTTTAAATTTTTAAGGAAAACAGGAAATTCGAAACTTATGCAAATTCTCCCAGATAATACACAAAGAGGAAACACTCCACAACTTATTTTCTAATACAAGTATAATCCTTCTACCAAACACAGATAAGGACTGTATGTGAAAGGAAAATTACAGATCAATCTTACTCATGAACATTAATGCCAAAATGAAAAACAGTATCATCAAACCAAGTCCAAGGGTTTTTATAAAAATGATAATATATCATGATCAAATTGAACTCATCCCAGGAATGTAAAGGTATTTTAACATTATAAAATCAATTAATATGTTTCACCACATTTGCAGATTAAAGGACAAATACCATTTGATCATCTCAGTTGAAGCAGAAAATCGTTCCATATAATTGAACATCCATTCATGATTATCACCCTTTCCAACCTAGCAATATAAATATTTATCAAAGCCTTACATGTAGCAAACCTTCTTAATGATGAATTTTGGAAATATTCTTTTTAAAATTAGGAACAAGACAGGATTCCTATCACTCTTCCTTTTTCTTTCTTTCTTTCTTTCTTTCTTTCTTTCTTTCTTTCTTTTTCATCACTGCATTGGAGTTTCTGGCCAGTGAAATATAAGAAACAGAAATAAATATAACTTTTGGAAAGAAACAAAACTGTTATCTATGAATATCATAATTATTTGTATAGAAAATCTAAACAAATGTAGAGATAGTTTATTATAATTAATAAGAAAAATGAGGAAAGTGACCGCATATGAAATAAAATTCAAAAATCAATTGCATTTCCTAACACATGCAACAAATACACAAAGCAACTTAAAACTATTTCGACATAAACAAATACTATAATGTACTCAGGATAAGTGCAACAATTATATTTTTGGTGAAATGTTAGTTTGGAGAAAATTACCAAACATTATTGAAAGACATCCAAAAATAAATAAATAAATACAGAGATAGCCTCATATTCAGGGTTAGCAAGAATCAATATTGCTAAGATGTCAATTTTCTCTAAATTAAATGAGAGTTTCAGGGCAAATCCAATCAAACTCCCAAAAGCTAACCTGACTAGCTTATGATAATATTTGAATAGAAGATCAAGGGGTCAAGAAGAGTCGGGATACTCCTGCTGAATAAGAATAAGGTTAAGAGAATTGCCCTACCAGCTACCAGATCTATTACACTAAGCTAATTAAGAGAGTGTGGTATTTGTGCAAGGGTAAAAATTGATCAGTGGAATAGTCAGCCTAGAAATAGATCTCATAGATAGAAATAAGATATATAACTGAGCTGGTATCTTACAAATATAACAGTAATAATTATTTATCTATAGAGGGGGAGAAAGAAGAAATTAGAATACTCTCTCATAACATACATGAAAATTATTTCCAGATGAATCAAATACATTAAGGTAAAATTTTACAAATAAGAAAAAATTTAAAAGTGTATCTTTATGATTTCAGGGTAGAAAAGTTTTCTTAAACAAAATACAAAAAGGATTAACTACATGAGAAAAGTTTAATAAATTTAACTTTAGACAAAAGTTCCTTTAACTGCAATTGCAAAATCCATAGAGCCATGAAATATGGAAGTTTATGTTCATATGCAACCTTATTTGATGGCAAAAACAGACACAAGGCTATTCATTGTGCTCTTTATAATAGATGTGAATATCTACCCATTTTGCCTTGGACATAGTAATGAGCTTGACTATAGAATTCTCTCCAGACTCTGTTGGGAGTGTTCATAATACACAGAATATGACCTATGTGATCTTTCTGGGGGAACAAAAATCCGGTCTGAAACACACCTGATTCTAAGGGTTTTCAATAAGAGATTGTGGTCCTGAACATAACAAATGAGAAACACAAAATTCAGGGTAGAAGTTAATTCTGGGTGCTCATGAGGAGGCAAGAGAGAGGATATGAAAGGACCACAGCTGCTCTGAACACGATATAGGGATAGGTAATATTCAAGTAGAGGGGTTGGGGGTGGGTCATGATTTTATTTGCTTCATAACTTGTGTGTATATTTTATATATGTAGTATGTTATATAAACAATACATGGTTAGAAGATGTTTTAATTCTTCTCTCTTCATTTTTTAAGCAAATGATTTTCCCCCTCACAAAGTTGATTTCATCATTCACTAATAAGCCATAAGCTACATTTTAAAAAGCTGAACAACCCTCGCCCCTGTGCACTGGGAGTCCTGAACAGGAATGTCAACTGTGTTTATTCTTAAGCGCTAAAGTGGTTGATGCTTAATGGATGGGTTGTCTTCATGCTATAAAATAACTTGAAATGGACCTATTGGAAAGAAAGCACTCCTCCTCGTCACTCCGAAGGTTTTGACTCATTTCTTCTTTTTTTCCAAGGTGGGGTGATTCTCCCAGAGATGACCTCACTTCTTTTCTAGAGGGGCCCTATCACACCTCCCGTGTTGTGAATTTAACGCCCTGCATACAGGGCATACAAAGCATACAACAGCATCTCGAACAGGCAGGAGAGCTGTCAGGGCAGTGTGCTCCAGTTTGACAACCTTGATTCCAGCCTCAGGCAGTCTTCCTCAAGGTTTGGGCACTTAGGCTGGGAGCGGGGGTATTTAAACAGACAGCATCTGCCACCACAGTGGGCCCTCCTGTCGTCTCTCAACAGGGAGGACATTCATCCCCCTCCCATCTCCTGTGCATTAATTTAGCAAAACAGTCTTCCTGCTGGTAAGCCAAAGTAATCAGAACACACAGGAGATAAGACTTCAAAAAGACAGTTTGGAGCCACTTGAACAACTCTATGTTTCTCTGGTTGAGACTTTGGGGCACGTGCTTTGGGCACAGGCATTCAAAATGTGTGGATGCCCCTTTGGAATTTGGGACTTTTGCCCAGATCATCAGGGCCTGTACTTAACTGAGGACTCTCAAGCCTCTAGTTTGAAAACCAGATGGGAGTTTCCACATGCCAGGCCCTTAGGGCAGTGGAGATTCCACAAGATGGAGATATTCTCAAAGGAAAATAGAGTAGCCCTCTTCAAGGAAAAACTTCTACGTCCTTAGCTCACAGCTACTAGTATTGTTTCTTTTCTGACATCACACAGCGGATGCCCTTGAGTTTTTTTTTATAAACTTAAGGTAGAAAATCAAGCATTATTAACATGAAATCTAACACTTTGTCCGGTTACCCTTTGAAAGGCTCAACATATTTTATATAACTTGTGATAATCTGCTTTGTTAAAAAATATTACATTTAAATATTCTGTTCTTTTTAAAAATTATCTTAATAAACTGAATGATGAAAAATAAAATAGAAATATACATTAGATATCATGAAATAACAACTAAATTTTTTTAACCTCCTAATCACCAACTAATAAGTTCTCTAGCCTCTGTGGAGTTTATAGGTATTTTATTTACATGTACATGAATTTACACTATTATTTCATGTATGCTTCTATGGGGTTCTTCTCTTAGTTTATCAAAATTACATAAGATCTTTGAAGTATTTTTTAGGACATATGAGTAGAGTTCCAGACTCTCTACATTCAAATCCCAGAAGTTCTACCTACTAAACTGTGCAGCTTGATCAAATTACTTAACATTTTTGAAGTTTTTCATTTGTAAAACAGAATATCATAAAAGACATTTGATTCCACAGTATTGTCATGGGAATTTCATGGGCTAACCCATATAAAGTGCCCAGAACTATCTGCTTGGTACATAACTAGATGCTCAGTATTTATGATTACAGCACTTAAAAATGCTTGATCTTATTCCATGATGCCACACTTTTCATTTTCTGATGAAATATGGCTTTGTGGAAGATTTTGCAATGGGAAATTCAGGCCTATTTCTGTGAAACCTAGTTTTAAATAACCAGTGGAATGAAGCCAGTAAGTAAATAACACTATTAAAATTTCCTTTTATTTATTTATTTCCTTTTATTTATTTATTTTGAGAGAGAAAGAGTGTGCATGAGTTGGGGAGGGACAGAGAGAGAGGGAAAGAGAATCCCAAGCATGTTCTGTGCTGTCAGCACAGAGCCTAACTCAGGGCTCGATCTCATGAACCATGAGATCATGACCTGAGCTGAAATCAAGGGTCAGACACTTAACCAACTGAGTCACCCGGGCACCGCTAAAATTTCCTTACTGATTTATTACTTCATTTATCAGCAGTTGCCTTTCATCTCTGCCCATATGGTTCTGGAAAACCTTGAATTTGTAATTGGGATCATAGAATATTAACAGAAGGAACAGATTTTATTCTGGCCTAGTGGGGTAGGTGAAGTTCTGCTCCCAACCCAACTTCAACTTTAAAGGGAACAGCTTTTGGGGTGCCTGGTGGCTCAGTTGGTTGGGCAACCAACTTCGGCTCAGGTCATGATCTCATGGTTTGTGAATTTTAGCCCTGAGTTGGGCTCTGTGCTGACAGTGTAGAGCCTGGAGCCTGCTTCAGATTCTGTGTCTCCTTTTCTCTCTGCCCCTCCTCTGCTCTCTCCCTCTCTCAAAAATAAATAAACATTAAACAAAATAAAAAAATAAAGGAACAGCTTTTAATAGTTGAGCTTCTGGGAAATTTTCATTTGAATGAACAGCATCTCATCAACTGAAATAATAAGAACTTTTGAAAACTGCATACGTAGTCTACATATCTCATTTATTAGATGAGAAAACTAAGATACTGAAAGGTGATATGGCTTGTTGGATGAAGGAGATGTAGCCTTCCTAGAAGGTATAGAACAAAAAATAACGAAAAAATTATTTGTAGGGTTTTTTTGTTCCTTATCTTGAATATCTATGAAATCTCAAGCTATGTGCACTTTTTTTCTAAAGTTTCTGCAAATTATAGAGAAGAAACACATTGATTTTTAAATGGAATTGTTTCCCTCCATGTGATAATATTTAATACTTATCTTGTATATATTATATCTTTATGTGGATTATTTTGTTTACTCTTTGGCAACCTTCTATGTAGGTGGGGTTTTGTTGTTGTTGTTGTTTGTTTTGTTTTTAAGTTCTCATTTACAGATGAGGAATGTGAGATCCAAGATCATCCAGTTAGAGGTGAAACTATGGTTCAAAGCCAGCCTGACAGGCTGCAGAATATATGTGTTTTGTTTTGTTTTGGTTTGTTTTTTTTTAATCAGTTCTGTACTAAGAGAAAGACCACATAGGTCTTCTATGTCATTAGTAATGAGGTTATACCTGGAATCCTCTGATGGTTCATTAATTATAATCCAAAATTATTAATATTATAATGAAGACAAAAACATGCAGTAGGAAACAAGTAATTGAAAAAATATACAATGTAAGATATAAAACGTTTCACTTATAGGAATAATCAGTGATAGGAATTTTAGGCACTATATTGTCCTAGTGGAGAAAGCTCTCTTTAGTCCTCTTTACATCCTATAACTTAAGCTATTACTTACTCCATCCTGCTTCCTAACGTATGACTAGCCAAATACCATCTAAACCAAATGTTTGCAGGAAAGCTTTGGTAAAATGCTCCTTTACAGGTCTAAGGTTTCTAACACTTGCCATCCCATTAATGAGTTTTTTCTCTGTCCCTGGAAACAAATGGAATTAACAAATGGTAATTTCATCTATGGCTCTAGAATTAGTCACACTAAGATTATTGTGCATATTTCCCAGAAGATATATTTTTCATCTTGTAACAAATGAACCATTTAATTCTTAAGATTTTCCAGTGAGAAGTTTCTCTCTCAAGTTGCAGCTTGCTATTTAATGTTACTAGAGAAAAGAGAGGCCTAACTATTGCATCCATCTCATAAAAGATAACAGAATTTTGAGGTTGACAGAGTGATTCATTTCTGACCTATAAAACTAGGACCTGCCTTTTAGAAGTAGTGAGAAGGTGTAGGCAAAATACATTGTCTGCAATCACTGGTCCCCCCACTTACAAAAAACGAAAGTGGGGGAGTTAGGATCTATTCAAGCTCTTATCATTGAACAATCTGTAATTGTGAAAAGCCCTAACTCTTTCTCTCATCATCACTTCATGATAATCACTGTCCTCCACAGCCCTGTCTCCCCATCTTGTAGAAAATACTACTTTCTTTTACATGAATATTTTTTCACTTAACAAATATTTTTTCACTTAACAAAGCACTGAAGTTGGTATATCCCTGTTCTATTCTGGTAGCCCTTTCATTTTTAACAAAGGGAAAACATTTCTATTATACAAGCAGATAATGAATACTCCATTGGACATAGAGAGAATTAGCGGTCTAAATGATCTACCGATCATCAAATGTACATCCAGAGTTACAAGGCAATCCAGCCTTAAAGTTTTGGAGCAGAGTCACACTGTTTTGCATTGTACCTTCTAAAGAAAGGATTAATAACTCCATTCAGATAATACTGGAAGTGGGACAGAGGACTATAGAATAAAAGGATTCAGAATGCCTGTTCCTGAATTATGTCTCAGAATTTCTCAATTCTTGAAATCTCTTCTGAGTCTCCTAACTGTCCAAAATACTAAAGTCCAAGGGCGGCACCAATTGCACAAATTTCCTTTGATATGGCAAATGAGTCCCTCTCTCCTGTTAGGACTAGCTTTTCTCCACTGTTGAGAACATTACTGTAGTATGTTTACTAAGCAATTAGCCTGCCAGTTATAGAAGTATTCAGAATTTGTTAGGAGAGAGGACATAACAGTTGATGGCAATTAATACTAATCTTTAATTTGTCATTAATACTAATCTTTTTTGGTCTTTGGAAAATGGTTAATTTTTGCAGGAAACAAATATGGTTCTTACCTTTAATATTACTTAGTTTGGAACAATAAATGCAGTTTTAGTTTTCAAAGTTCAGCTAGAAATAGCCTATTCTAGGAATTTTCAGAAGTTTGTCAAACTCCATTTCCTCTAGAAAACACTGCCATCCAGTTTTTAAATAGTAATCAGATTATTCAAAAAAAGCAGTAGACTATAAAATCTTTTTTATTATAGCATGCAATTGCTGCCAAATTTGGCATACCCAGAGGAAAACTGCTATTTAGTAACAAAAGAAGAGCAGTTTATCTGGTCTACTCATTTCAGGCACTGGAATCATAACTACAGCGAGGACTGAAATCAGGTGCTTGAATTCCATCTCTAATAAGATCTGAGGGTTCTTCTATTACGAACTTCATCAAGATAACTAAATGAGATTGGCTGAACTAGCACTGAACAATGAACTCTATATATGTTGTATGCATTTAAGGTGCAACATAACAAAAAATAAAGAGTGGAGCTCTGATAGGAAGCTTCAGTCATTTCTCAGTAAGAATTCATAAAATCATAGCCAGATAAGTGCAAGAGACATATTGTCCTCATTTCGTCTTCTTTCTAACTTATCTACTGTTTCCCTCCTTACTCATACGCCTCCACCTCCTACATCAGGCAGTGGAATTGTACCTCCTATTGAACCCACAGCAGCTAGTACAGTATTTGACACTGGTTAAGTTTTCAATAGGCAAGTCTGAATGGACAAGCAGAATCTCCTCCTTGACTCTAGTGGGTGGGCCCTACAATTTTTCTAGTGATGTATCCCCATGCTACATCCCTGGGGTCCTCTCCGGTCACTGTCCATGTTTCTTAGCTGATACTGAGACTTGCTGCAGTGGTGGGGAGATTTTTAAAAGTTAATTTTTCCTATTTATTTAAAAAGTAATACTATTTGACAATAAGAGTATTTTTTGAAGAAAGCTTTGAAAATATGCCAAAGTATATTAAAGAAAATAAATATCCCGCATAATTTTACTGCTCACACATAAACACTTAGTACTCTGGGGATTTTCCTTTCTGATAACTTATGCACATGTATATTAAAGCGTATCTTTAATTAAGCTAATATCATAATTATAATTTTGACACTTGAGTTTTGAATTCCATGTTATATATGATGTTTTCCTAAGTTGTTAAATATTCTTCAAATGAATGGTTTTCTAATAATTGGCTTTGGAATTTTATATTTATTTTACCATATGCATTTCCATAATTATTTTAACCATTTTGTATTTGTTTCACTTGTTTCTTTGCCCTTATAAATTAAGGTTTAACTAGGATCCCTGTACTTTTACCTCTATATTCCTCCTGCAACACTTCCTCAGGATAAATTCCAGAAATGGAAATTCTGAGTTAAAGCATAAGAGTATTTTAAAGTCTCTAGATGCATATTGCTACACTTCTTCCAGAAAAATGGTCCCAATTTACACTGTTTGGGGGCTTATCTTTCATGAGAAGATTAGCTGGTAGGTGGAGCTGGAAATGCAAAAGGATCCACCGCAGCGCAGAAGTTACAGAGCCCACTTTGCTACATACATCCCTCTCATATGCCATCTCTATTTGCCTGGGATTGTGCTAGCTCACCATTTCATACTCGTTGCTACTTAGGCTTTACCTTGTTTTCTTTTTCAATTAAAGATCTTTCCTGTGAAATTTCTGCTAGAAATGGCTGGTTCCAAGACTGGGATGTTGTAGGTTTAGCATTTGGTCTCTTTTTGGCTGCTTGAGACCTATTGCTCTACCAAAATGCACAAGGGCTGTATAATCAAATTCAGAGATAGGGTCATGGTTAAATTACCAGAGTCAACATTTGTGCCTAAAAAGCTATTGGGACTGTAATCTATTGTGTGTGCTTAGAGAAAATGCACATTTACTCTTTTGGAATGTCATCCAATATAATGTGTTAAATAGACTAAAGCAGACCATGCCCGTCAATAATAAAGTAGGAGTGATGACTGGCAAAGTTTAAATTCATGCAATGTGAGTTTGCAAATATGTTAGATAAACAATCAAAGCCGAGAGTCCCACACCATATCATAAGGACAAATAATGCTGAGTGTTTCAAGCTTATTGTTACTTAAAATAATAGATTAAGCTATGCCATGCATGGATTCTCATTAAATTGTTCCCCAGGATGGAGGAATAGCTTGTCTACAGCCCAATCGAGGCCCGAAGCCTCTAGTGTCCTTTGGCATGTACCTGAGTACAGATTGAGTAGATGACATTGAATTGGGTACATTGTAAAACTAACTTTTATATTTTTAATAGAAGAGTAAAAGGCTGGTCTTCTATTGATTTTTTCTTTTTTTTCCCTCACTTATCTCCTCTACTGATGATGCTTCTCAGATGAGCCCATGTAGAAAGGGGAAATGCTGGTTTCTGAAAGGAGGGATGGAATCACAGGTCATAGAATCACAGAATTGAGAGCTGACTCTAGGAGCTATTTGGTTCATAAAATAATTCTCTGGGATGGAACAATGCTACACTAGAGTTAGGAGAGCTTTAATCCTCTTCAGGCAATTCACTGATTCAACCAATATTTACTGACTGCTTGCTATTAAACACTGTTTTAAGTTCAGAGATAAAATAATGGGCAGAAAACAGATCATTACTTTCCTTTATGTCGCTTGCCATATAACATAGAAAAGGAGACATTAATCACATAATTTCACAAATAAGTGTACAAATGCAACTGTGAAGAGGGCCAAGACAGAGAGATAATAGAGGGAATTGGGCCGCTGAGAAGGTAAGGGAAAACTTCCCTGAGAAAATGACATTCGAGTTGAGAACTGAGAGATGTATAGGCATTAACTATGTAAGGAGAGGGTAGGTGAGGATTATAGATGGAGAAACTCTGTGTTCGAAGGCTCTGCTCAGTCTGAAGGGCTTCAAAGGTCAGTGTAACTGTGAAGGAGAGAGTAATGGGTATGTCACATTAAATATGACTAGAGAGGTAAGTAGGAGGCAGGCCACGCATGGCCTCCTAGGTCATATTAGGTATTTTTATCTTGATTTTAAGAGTAACTGGGAAACATTGAAGGATTCAAGCAGAAAGTGCTATTGTCAGTTTTTTAATTTGAAAAGATCACTAGTTTTACCATAGAAAACAGATTAGAAGGAGTTAGTATGAATAGAGGCCAGCCAGTTAGAACACCATTGCATAAATCCAGGAAAGAGTTCATGACGGCAGGGACTAGAGTGGTAGTGGTGTAGAAGGAGAACGTGGACAATGTTGCGGGATATTTAGGATAGAATATGAACAGAAACTGATGAGAATTTGGAATGTAGGTTGGGGGTAATAAAAATATGTAGGTTTCTGGTTTAATTGCTTGGGTTGTAGTGCCATTTTCTTGAGTTTAAAAATAATGGAAAATCACCAGACTTAGGGGAATATTTTGTTTGGTTTTGGATATCTGTTAAAATTTCTTTGAAATTCATGGATGAGACATGTAGATAGCTGAATATGGTACTCTGAGCTCAGAGGAAACACACCATCTGGAGGTAAAGTTTTCCAGTCATGTGACTGTTGGATATTCAGGCTGTGGTTACAGATGAAGTTGCCAGGATGAAAGTCTAAGTGCGTAAAACGATCACAAGGCATAGGCCTAATCTGCTATATTCAAAAGATCACCTTTCTCTCTCAGGTCAATAGATACTGAGGATTCTTGCCTGGGCCCTCTGTTCCTCTCATCTATCAAGAGAGAATAGTATTTCGTAAAGGAAAGAGTGCTTAATGGTGACATGTTTTGTTGAAGAATCAAATAGGATAAACAATGTTTACTGAATTAAGCATGATTATGGACGTCTGTTACTTTATTGAAAGCCATTTCAGGGAAGTCGTTTAGCCAGGTGATGGTTAGACTGAGGAGTGAAGAAATAAAACAGACAAAAAGTTCAGACAACTTGAGAAGTCCGTGAAGGAAAGAAGAGACTGGGGCAGTAGCTACAAGGGAATAAAGAACTGATGAGAATTAATGAAAGAAACTCAGACTGTGTGAAAGTCAAGGGAAAAGTTCAATTGAGAGGTGAGATGTTAAATATAGAGGAGAGAGGAAAGACAGTCCATAGTAAAAACTTCTCCTTCTCCTTCTCCTTCTCCTTCTCCTTCTCCTTCTCCTTCTCCTCTTCCTCCTCCTCCTTCTTCCCCTCCCTCTCTCCATCCCCCTCCCCATCCTTCTCCTTCTTCTCCCTCCCCTTCTTCTCTTTCTCCTTCTCTTTCTTCTTCTTCTTCTTCTTCTTCTTCTTCTTCTTCTTCTTCTTCTCCTTCTCCTCCTTCTCCTCCTCCTCCTCCTTCTCCTCCTCCTCCTCCTTCTTCTTCTTCTCCTTCTCCTTCTTCTCCTCCTTCTCCTCCTCCTCTTTCTTCTTCTTCTTCTTCTTCTTCTTCTTCTTCTTCTTCTTCTTCTCCTTCTCCTCCTTCTCCTCCTTCTCCTCCTCCTCTTCCTTCTTCTTCTTCTTCTTCTTCTTCTTCTTCTTCTTCTTCTTCTTCT
>NC_064816.1:93171868-93419878 GCF_023721935.1 Panthera uncia | reverse complement strand
TCTTCTTCTTCTTCTTCTTCTTCTTCTTCTTCTTCTTCTTCTTCTTCCTCTTCTTCTTTTTAAAGTAGGCTTCATGCCCAGCACAGAGCCCAATGTAGGGCTTGAATTCATGACCCTGAGATCAAGACTTGAGCTGAGATCAAGAGCTGGACACTAAACCAAACCAACTGAGCCACTCAGGCACTCCAGCAGCAAAAGCTTCTTAATCATTCAGGAAAACATTGAGTCCAAGGCATAGGTGGTAGAGAATTTGGATTTAGCAGAAAAAAAGCCAGCTTTTTATTTTTTCATGAAAAAAAGAAAGATTAGATGATTTAAAACATAGATAGATATTTATCTGATACCAAAGACACGTAAATCCCTCCTGATGATTTCCATGTTCTTTGCAAAGTTCCTTCATCTTTATGAAAAGGTGATTTGCTGAGTTTGGGAACTGAGGAGAGTGATTTGAGGAGAATGGAAAACTTCAGACATAATCATTGAGGTGAACATAAGAGTGAAGGAGCCCAGCCAGAGAAAGGTGATGAAATTAGGCAGTACTGAAGGCACCATTTGAGGCTGGTGATTGCAGGTTTATGATGGAGCCAATCTGGCCTATTGTGTGACTTTCTCTGACTGCATGCAGCTGCTGACAGAGTGGTGTCAAGAAAGCAGATAGTCACACGCATTCAGTTTTGGAGTTTCCTTCGAGGGAAGTAATGAATAAAGCAGAAAGGCAACAAAATTTGTAGCACTGTCAAGAGTATTATTGAAACACTGGGGTACATATTCTAACTGGTCTCAGAAGGGAAATAAGGAAGAAAGGGGAACATAAATTGGGATGAAGTAGAGGGAGTATTAGATTGCAGATCATGACAAAGTCAAAAAATTGTTGTAACAGAAGTAATTAAGGAAAAAAACAAGTTGAGAGAAGAAGAGTTAGTGCTCAAAGAATATATTTGAAATATATTTGAATTATTGCTTTGGACATAGAGAAAAGATCAGATCATGCTCATTGGAAATGCAGATACTGAGGATCTGAGATCCCAAAGTATTGGGCCAGGTGACCCAACAGGACAAGGATGGTATCTTGGGAATAGGGGAGACTATCACAAGCCAAAGAATCTGGATCTAGAGATCTATAGTGATCCAGACTTCAGAAGATGGCAGCATGTAAGAGGTGGAGAATTTGATGTGACTGTTGATGTAAATCTCAAAATGTCTTTCCTTTCCCCTCACCATCCATCCCCTCCCCTACTCAAGAGGAGATAATGACCTAAAAGTACCAAGGAAGAACAAGAGAACATCAATCCTACTTTCTAGATTGAGGGTATATGAGGTGAGACAAAATAATGTGATGTTACTCCTTGAGAAAACTTGAGGGTATTCTAAGGTAAGAGCCAGGTTGCAGATACAGCAAAAAGTAGATAGTGAATTAAGAGAAGAGGGCACAGATATAAAGGAATTAACAGATTCTAAAATAATAATTTGATAGGTCCCACTGGCAGGGTATGCAAGATGGATAAGAGAGAGGCTGGGTCTGAGCAAAGAAGTACACAGTATCATGAAGATAATGATGTGGTGGAGAATTAAGAGTGAAGGTCTTACATGTTAGCTAGGTGAGTACACCAGTGGCTAGGTGAGTTTTTTACCTCACCTAAGAAGGGTCATAGTGGGACCAGAAACTATATTCCATATGATTTTGTTGACTGATGACTTAGAACTTCAGACTTCATACAGGAAAGCAGATAGTCACAGGATCCAAGATACTCCTTTCATTCCTTTTTAGAAATTACTTCCTATTTAGTGTGGTGAGTCTTCCTTTACATGTGGTATTCTTCGAAAACTTTTTATTTTTATTGACTTTGGTCTAATCTTTATTCTGACTTGTCTGTGTGTGTGCGTGTGTGTGTGTGTGTGTGTGTGTGCATGAGGGCACATGCATGGGCATGTCTTCTGACTCCACTGTTGTCTTTACTGAATATTGAGTATGATTAGGTTGATTGGCCTTGTTTCCATTAGCTCTGTCCCTGATGGAGCCTTAAAAATATGCATGCTCATTTGAGCTGGATTTATGAATATCTGTTGTGTGTGTGAAACCAAAACTGAAGTTAATTTAAAGACCACGTGGTATCAGTGGAAATTACGATTAAAACCTGAGGATGGATGATTAAGTCAAACCAGGAATGATGAAGAGGCCAACAGACAAAAAGGGGGTTTAGAGTTAGGCAGTATAATTATGCATCTGTTTTTCTTTTCTTGGGGCCTCACACGGTGGAGGCATGAACAACTATGAGCTGACGGGATATTGGCTTGGCTCATGATGTAGAGCCTTCCCAGATGGCTCAATGCACTCATTTCCTGCCATGCAAAGGTCTGGGATTACCCTGAAGCTCTGATGCCCTCTTATTTCAATGTATTATATCATTGTTATTTCTTGTAAAACTTTTAAAATATATTCAACAGTACATTATGCCACATAAGTATATATTGTATATGACATAGCAATGTGTCCACAATATATTATTGAGTGAAAAGGGTAGATTACCAAATTAATGTAAAATAGCATGTGTATGTTGTATGTCATAGGCAGAGCAGAAGGAGTCTGGAAATGTATGCCAAACTGTTTATAGTGGTTTTTGCAAGGTATGAGGATAAAGAGCTTAACTTTCTGCTTTGATTTTTTTTTTCTTTTGCATCAACCAAATAATAGTATATAATAAAATATATATATGAAGCTATATATTTATATACATATCTATCTTAATCTTATATTGATTTTATGTCACCTTTTAGGATGATAGGCCCAATCAGTGATTGGAATCACTGATTCAGACTATATAACTTAGTGTCACAATTTTGAAAAAGGGACAATTTTTTGTCTTGCTTGTATAGTTGACACACAGATAGACATACATTCATGCAGCTTATCTTTAAATTATGTTCTTTTTTGAGAGTCTGAAGTAAAACAGTATTTTAAGCCTGAAAGACGTGTCAATTAATGTATTTCTTTTTGTGAAAGTATGTGATGTCACATATTAGTTGGTAAAATCCAAGCCAGTTTAAAAGCAATTGTGTTATTCAAATGCTTAAAGTTCTCCTAGCAACTGGGACAAATAAACAAGAATAAAGAAAATAGAAATTTGATAATTGTTAGAAAGAAAAAAGCAGAGAATTCTAAGAATGAAAGACAGTTAAAGTAATTAAGATATTTCCCATACTCATGAACTATCAAGTGTGCACCTTGAGGGGTGCCTGGGTGGCTCAGTAAGTTAAGCGTCCAACTCTTGATTTCAGCTTAGGTCATGGTCTCACAGTTTGTGAGATTGAGCCCAGTGTTGGACTCTGTACTGATAGCACGGAGCCTGCTTGGGATTCTCTCTCTCCCTCTCTCTCTTTCTTTGCCCCTCCCTGGCTCTCTCTCTCTTTCTGAAAATAATTAAATAAACATAAAAAAAAGTAGGCACCTTGAAACCTAGCAACCTAGAAGGCAGTTTTCAATAACATGCTATGGGTGCAGCAAGGAGGAACAAAAAAGAGGAGTACCCACCTAAGTCTAGGGAATAGAGTAGCAATCAGGGAAGACTCAGAGAACAAAGTCCTGAAGTAAACTGGTAAGATGGATATGAGTTATCCAGGCAAAAGATTCCATTATGAGTGAATGTCACAAATGGGGTTGGTGGGAAAGGATCATACCAGTTGGGAAGTTTACATGCAGTAAAGAATAATAAATGGTGTTATAATAAGCAGATAAGCCTTGGAAGGAGTTAGAATACCCAGTAGATACCAGCAATATTAATCACCACAGCTTTGGGTGTGAGGTTTTCTTTATGGTTAGTGCACTATTCAAGTACTGCCTTTGATTTAAATTAACTTGAAGACATTATTCATCTTCCTTTTATTGTCTGTCTACACAAAATTATAATTGCTGACACTTATATTTGCTATCTAGTGATTCTGCTTGACAGGAATTTCTCAACAGCAAACACTATGTACACATATTCCCTAAGTCAAATTCAGTGCTTGGCATATAATATACAGACTACATAGATATAGTGAAATGAGTAAGTGTTGGTGTGGGGGGGGGGGCAGTTTTTGACTCCTTTGCTTCTACTGAGAGATGTGGTAAGCAGCACATGGAGCCCTGTACCCTGTTACCTCTATACCACTAACAGTGACATGGAGAAAAGGATAACTAATTTTAGGAATAGATCACTGTTAGTCAAACAAACAAACAAACAAATTTTGGGAATGCTTCAGACAGGTAGATTACATAGAATTGAAAAGGATATTTAGCTATGTTTGGAAAGAGAAAAAAATACTGCATTCTTTAAGCTGTTGAATTTATTCCCCAAACTACAACTCTTCACTATTACAGTAAATTCTCTATTTCAGTACTTCATTACAACTTAATGGGATAAAATGACCATTGATTGAATTCTGGGACTGTAAGAGGAGAGGATGCCTCCTTGTGGTCTTCTAGTTTAGGGCGGTAATAACACATTAGGGACCAGGAAGTCTGAAACTTGAGCGTTGAGTATACACCTCATGGTTCTTAACAAGGGCTGCACACTAGAGTTTCCTAGATGGCCTTTTCAAAATATGTATGTTTGAGTCCACCTGCAATATTTACATGGAGTCTAGGCATGTGCATTTTGAAGATGTTCCACTGTGGATGTTTATGCATAGCCCTTTTTGAGAAGTATTGATAAAGTGTATACAAATAACAAGAACACAATGACAATAATAACAGGAGTGGCTTTACAACTTATAAGTATTTTCAATTGCAATATTTTGCCTAATCTTGATAATAACCCAGCAAGATTAATAACATTAAACCCATTTTACTAAAGGAGAAACAGACTTGGCAAAGCCCAGTAAATTTCCCAAGTTTACATTGCACAGAAATAGCAGGGCTAAACTCAATCCCAAGTCTTCTGACTTTTCTAGTATTAAAATCTTTGGCATCAAGGGGCTCCTGGGTGGCTCAGTTGGTTGAGCGTCTGATTCTTGATTTCAGCTTAGGTCATGATTTCATTGTTCATGGGATCAAACCCCACACTGGGCTCTATACTGAGCATGGAGCCTGCTTAGGATCCTCTCTCTCTCTCTCTCTCTCTCTCTCTCTCTCTCTCTGTCTCTCTGTCTCTCCCTCTGCCCCTCATCCTTACTCATGATCTCCCTCTCTTTCTCTCTAAAATATTTATTTAAAAAAATAAATGAAATCTTTGGCATAGAGTCCTTTACATCCTCAGATCATACCTAAGAACTTCTTTTTCACACACCATTCACCATAGCTCCTTCCCATATGTCCTATTCAGTGGAATCCCATTCTTGAAAGCCCTGTTCCTACACATATATTGGAAGGAATTTGGATTTGGCAACATAGCTTTCGAATGAACAAATATTGGCAATTATATCCTGACTTTTTCACAAAAAATATACAGGGGATTTCCAATGATATTTTAAGGGAATTCCAGGCATCAGATTACTGTCATACTAATATTGGAGAAAGGGAATTAGCATTAAAAACCTGATTTTTTTTTTGCCTAGAAATTACACAATATATCGACCACCTACTAACTTCTGATCTCAAAGTTTTAATAACAGATGTGCAGATATCCTTGTTGAGCAATATCTCCTGGGCAAATTTCTTGGAAAAAATAATTTTGCATCTCTGAATTAAGAATTTCAAATGAATTTCAGTCAACTGTGGGGAATAAGCTTAGGAATTCCCTGAGCTTGCACCAATGGGTTAACAAAGCATAAAGAATTAGAAAGCCACAGGATGAACACACCCAAGTTTGGGTAAACAAGATTAGGTAAACAGGGCAAAGGCCCCCAGTATAGGACAAAGGTATAGGAATAGAAAAACTTCAGGATGAAAGCATCAAAAATGAGGTAAACAAGATTAGTTATTTAGGGCAGAAACGCCCCCCCAACTTAGTACAATAGCAGAAAGCTGCTTTCACAGGAAGGAAGGACAAAAACAGGAAAACAGGACTTTAGACCACAGCAGGGCAAAGTTGCCCAGTGTGAAGCTAATTAGCAAAAGAAAGGTGCTTTGTTGACCCTGAGGTAGCATGCTCTTTTTTGCCCCTAGACCAATTCAGATAAACAGAGGTGGCACCTCATGTTTGCTGTAAACAACCTTCCACCCAGCACCAGAGTTTTGTTTTGTATTGACCCAAACCCCTAACACCATATATCTTCAAAACCCCCTTTTCTCCAGCCCATGAGTTAATGTTCATGGTTTCATTGTCTCTTTGTGCATGTCCATCACACTTGTAAGCTTTCTGACCCTAGTAAAAATGGAGCAAGGACCCTTACTCGGGGCTGTGGTCTCCTCCCAGACATTAGCCTCTCTCACATTTTAATCCTGCATCCTGCTCTCTTGCTGGACTCCAGACCTAGAGTCTACAACAGTCAAGGATTTAAGTATGTTTCTATTTATGGTGTAAAGGAGTTTATAACCATTCCTTGTTTGGGTAAGCTCTCTAGTCCTTTCACTTCTATCTTTCCTCAGCATACCAGCACTTCTTTTTAAAGATGATTCCCATTCACTCACCTTTTTTTTTTTTTACATTTATTTCACTTAATATTTCTTTCTATAATCTCACTCTGTGTTTATGTCTTGATAACTCTTTACTTTGTCCTTTTTTCCATGGGATTTATATGCATGGAATAATATCTCTCAATATAATCTTGACCTTAAGAAATCTTTTAGACAATTCTCAAAGTTTCTAGAGGTAAAAGAGAACAAATTTCAAATCAATCACAGTGACAACCTAGCACAAATATCATGGATGCAGCACCTTTGAATGAGACATATCCTAAAGGATTGACTGTAAGACTTCATTTTTAGGCAAGGCATTATTCAGTGGCAGTTTTAACTTAGCACTAACATAGCTCCCAAGTAAAGTCTCAGATTAGCTTGATTTGTTTTTTAGCTCATCCATCTAAGAAATAGAAGAATTGAGTCTATTTATCAGCTCCCAACTCCTCTTTATATTCTTTCCAACCTATTATTCAAGGTGGCTAAACTCAGGATTGTCACCACTCGACTTAAGCACTGAGAGGTGAATTGTGGAATGATACCATTTAGTTCACATTGTTGATGTGCCTGTGGGAAATAAAGCTTGGTAAAGCAAAAAGAGAGCCAACTCTGATATCTATTTTTCTAAGTGCCCTTTCTGATATCAATTTATCTGGATGCACTAAGGAATGTCTTATAATATAAATGTATTTTCTAAGTCATGGTATATACGAGAGAGAAGACAGAATACTTCTACTTTGTCAAATAAAGACTTTCTCAAACACTTCTTTGCTAATTTATTCAACTTATTTTTGGCTGAAAAGCTAACTTTAAAATCTTAAATTCTGCTACATTCTTTCTCCTTCAGCCTTTGGGGGCGCTTTGAGGACAATTGCTGAAGCTACCTAAAAGGATAATAGCCCTACTATCTCTACCAAGAGCACATGCTATTCTTTGAAAGTTAGATTCTGACAGAGAATTGAACCAGGAAATTAGTAGTCTGCTTAGAAAGTGGAGTGTTTGTATGGAAATTAAAGAGTGTTCAGCCAAGGCCATCATTTCTGTTCACTACATAAACAATAAGTTGATCTGCTGAAACAAGTTTCTTAAGATAAATTATATTAGGAGCCATATTAATCATAGTGCAGATGCTTGATAAAAATATTTGTCAGGATAGCAACCATATAGAATATATTTATTTTTAATGTAACCCTTATATCTAGAGATAGACCATGATGGTTATTATTCATTTTGGGACAAGCCATAATCACCTTAGAATAATAAGGTCCTTGAAATTCTTTTGTGAAGAAAAAATGTCTGTATTTTAGGAGATGAAAATAAAGCAAGGCAAAAATTATCCTTTTATGGGAAGTGTGTAAAATGCCCTTGAATGATGCTTTGTCATCAAAACCAGATGTTGAAAGAAAAGTTCCAATGCACAGTCCAAAAAGCTATAATAATAATAATAATAATAATAATAGAATAAGCATTTACTACAGGCCCTTGATTATCATGAACACAAGACAAAAACAGGGGCAGTTAAACAACAACAAAAAGGTTTCTGTGAAAAATAATGACTGTGAAGAGGCATGTTTCCATGTTAGATAGTTTAGTGATTATTCTTAGCTCAGCAAAAGATAACTACAAATGGATCTGAAAACTGCTTGAATATCTTCCAAAATTGCTCAGGTAGGAATAGAAAACAAACAACGGAAGCAGTGACAACTGCACAGTAACTATCTGATAAGAGATAATAACACAAAGAAAATAATAAACCCATAAAAAACTGAAAATTTATGAGATGACAGAAGTAAAACTAAATATGTTTGTCATAACAATAAATAAAAACAGGATAAACTAATTAATTAAAAGAGTAAGATTGAGTTTGGAAAAGGAAAATAAAAAAAGGAAAAAAAAAATCTATGTGGTCTGTAGGAAACTCACCTAAAACACAGTGACCTAAAAAATCTAAAGTAAAAGGATGAGAAAAATATATAGCATGCAAATGTGAGGTGCAAAAAATAAAGTATGAGTGCCAACATTGTAACAAAACATTGAATTTGAGGTTTAAGAAAAATGAAATGTGCCTAAAAGTATTACTTTATTGTAATAAAGAATTCTAGACATATTAAAGGTATCAATACAATGGTAAAGTAAAGAAAAAAAAGGAAAATAAAGAAAGAAAGAATGAAAGGAAGGAAGAAAGGAAGAAAGAAAGAAAATAATGGAAAACCCCAAACCCAAACAAAAGTATTTAGGGAAGGCCAAGAGCAATTAGGTAGGAACTCCAAAATAATAAAACAGAAATCCTCTAGCTAACTTAATGTTATGGACTAAATTGTGTTTCCCTCAAATTTATATGTTGGAGTGCTAATCCATAGTACCTCAGAATGTGATGTATTTGGAGTTAAGGTCTTTAAAAGAATAAGTTAAATGTAGTTCATTAGGGTGGGCCATAATCCAATAGGACTGGTTTCCTTATTAGAAGAGAAGCCTAGGATACAGACCTATACAGAAGAAAGACCATATGAAGATAGGAGAAGATAGTGATCTGAAAGCCTAACAAAGAAGTCTCAGAGAAAACCAATCCTGCTAATACTTTGATCTTGGACTTCTGGCCTCCAGAGTTGTGAGAAAATATATTTCTATTGTTTAAGCCATCCAGTCTGTATTCAAAAAGTCGGCTGCATTTCTGTATGTCAGCCATAAACATAAATTGAAATTATATATCAATATCATTTTCAATAGCACCAAAATATGAATCTTGGGAGTAAATTTTACAAAAGATATGCAAAACCTGTACACTGAAATCTATGAAACATTCATGAGAAGATTAGAGAAAAACTAAATAAATGAAGCATTATACCCTGAGTCAGAAGACTCAGTATTTTTGTCATTTTTCCTAAATTTTCCATAGATTAAATTCAATTACAATCAAAATCCAAGCAGACTTTTTTCTTTTTGTAGAAATTGATAAACTGTTTCTAAAATTTACATGGAAATGCAAAGGACCTAGAATAGTCTAATTAAACATCACTGAAAAATAACATCGTATTTAGAGGACTAACACTAATTTCAAAACTTAGAAATAAGTCTATAGTAATCAGTATCAACTGTGATATCGGAATAAAAATTGACAAAAGGATCAATGGAACAGGATAGAGCATTCAGAAATAAAACCATATGTATATCGACAACTGATTTTTGAGAAGGATGCAATTCAATGCAAGAAGAATAGTCTTTTCAACAAATTATGCTAGAACAATTGAACATCCATATGCAAGACAACAATAAACAAACAGTGATCCATACCTCATAACATATACAAAAAAGCAACTTAAAATAGGTCCTGGACCTAAATGTAATATCTAAAATTATAGACATTCACGAAGAAAACAAAGGGAAAATCTTTTTGACTTTGGGACAGACCAGGGTTTTTTTAAACCCAGTGCTACTGACATTTGGAGCCAGATAATTTTTTGTTGTGGAGGGATGTCCTGTGCATTTAGGAAGTTTAGCAGCATGCCTGGCCTCTCCCCATTAGAAGCTAGTAGTTCCTTCCCAGTTGTAACCACCAAAAACTGTATTCAGACTTGCCAAATATCGCCTGGGAAGCAAAAGATCTCTGGTTGAAAATCACCAGGTTAGGAAAATTTTCTTAGATATGAAAATCAGAACCATGACCCATAAAAAAATAATTCGATAGATTATGTACGAGCAAAATTTAAAATATTCTGCTCCCCAGAAGACACTGTAAAGAGAATGAAAACATAAGCCACAGACTGGGAGAAAATATTTGTAAATCATATATCTGAAAAAAAGACATCCAGAATACACAAAGAACTCTCAAAACTCCAATAATAAACAACTCCTCAAAAGTGTGGAAAAGATTTGAACGGACACTAAGATACACAGATGTCAAATGGGTACATGAAAAGATGTTCCATAGCATAAGTCAACAAAGAAATGCAATTTAAAACATGACAAACCATCACATAATTATTAAAATCGCTTTATTTTTTTAGTATAATTTATTATCAAGTTGGCTAACAACAGTGTACACAGTGTGCTCTTGGTTTGGGGGGTAGATTCCCGTGACTCATCATTTACATATAGCAAGTATCGGTGAGGATATGGAAGAACTGGAACTCTCATATACTGCTGAGTAGGAACACAAAATGGCACTACATTGGAAAACAGTTGGGCAGTTTCTTAAAAGTCATATATACACCTACACATGAGCCAGCCATTGCATTCCTTGGTATTTCTCCAAGAAAAATGAAAGCATGTGCCCATACAAAGACTACTGTAAGATTGTTTATAATGGTTTTTATTTTTGTATTTATTTATATAAAAATTTATATAGAGTGAGAGTGAGAGACAGCATGAGCGGAGGAGGAGCAGAGAAAGGGGGAGACACAGAATCCGAAGGAGGCTCCAGGCTCTGAGCTGTCACCACAGAGCCCAAGGTAGGGCTCGAACTCACAAACCACGAGATCATGACCTGAGCTGAAGTCGGATATTTAATCGACTGAGCCACCTGGCACTCCTGTTTATAGTAGTTTTATTTGTAATAGCCAAAAGAGGAAACAACTTAAATGTCCATCTACAGATGAATAGATAAACAAACTATAGTATATCCATATGATAGAAAAGTACTCATATGATAGAAAAGTTACTCATATACCCATATAATAGAAAAGGGAAGGAAATATTGATGCAACTAATAACACAGATAAATCCCAAAAGTAGTGATGCTGAGTGAAAGAAGTGAGGTAAAAAAGAGTATATACACTGTATTATTTCATTTACCTAAAATTTGAGAAAATGCAAACTCACTGATAGTGACAGAAAGCTAAGATTACTGGTTACCTGGGAAGGGGTGTAGGATGTAGGGTGAGGAAGGTAGTAGTATAAAGAGGCACAAGAAAACTTTTGGGGTGATAAAGATGTTCACTATATTGATTGTGATGTTAGATTCATAGCAGTACACAAACATCAAAACTTCTTAAGTTGTAAACTTCAAGTGCAGTTTATTATATATAAAAATATTAAAGAACAAGGTGCCATTTACAAGAGCAATGTGGAGTATGATTACCAAGGGATAAACTTAGCAAGAAATATCAAGGACAATTATAAAGAAACTTCAAGACTCTACTGAAGATATGAAAAGAAGATTTAACTACAAAGGGACTCATCTTGCATTTTCATTATTGGATAAAAAGATCCATTATTATAACATTGTCAGTTTCTCTAACTCAGTCTATGCTTTTTAGTACAATGACAATATGAATCCCAATGAAACTTTGTTTTTTAACTATGACAAGTTTATTCCAATGTTCATATAGACAAAATATGTGAGAATAATCAGAAATTAAAAGAGAAAGTTCCAAGTTACTCTGACCTACTACATTTTAAAACATGTAATAAAGCCAGAGTAATTAAAAGTGTCAATCTGATGCATAAATTGTTAAATAGATCAATGAAGTAGACAAGCATCAGGAAATAGGACCAGGTGTATATGAGAAATAAGCATATGGTAAAAGTAGCATTAAAATGGGTAGGAAAAAAAGATGGATTATTAAATAAACAGTTTGGGGATAATTGAAAAAGAAAAAAATCAAGCTAGAACATTACTACAGTCCTTAAAAAGACAAATTCCATATTGAGAAAGATGAAACGTTAAAATTGTTGGGGGCACCTGGGTGACTCAGTTGGTTAAGCATCCAACTCTTGATCTCAGCTCAGGTCATGATCTCACAGTTCTTGAGTTTAAGCCCCACATCAGGCTCTGTGCTGATGGCATGGAGCCTGCTTGGGATTCTGTCTCTCTTCCTCTCTCTTGGCCCCTCCCCTATGCATGTGCTCTCTCTCTATGAAAATAAATAAACAACATTTTTAAAAAATGTTAAAATTATTAAAGAACCAGAAGAAAAAAAAAGTGATACTTTTATAATCTTGAAAGGTAAAGACTTTTCTTAGCCTAGAATAAAAGCCAGAAAGGTATGTAACTAAAGATTTAAGATGCTGAATACAGAAAACAAATAGAAAATTTTTACATTCCAAAAAACAGCATAAACAAGACTGATCAAAATAAAATTCCTGCAATTAAGGTGACAGGAAAAAAAGAGTATTTGTAGTATTCAAAGCACTCTTTTTTTTTTTTTTTTTTGAGAGAGACAGCACGAGTAAGCATACGTCAGGAAGGGGCAGGAGGAGAGGGAGAGAGAGAATCTTAAGCAGGCTCCATGCCCAGGCAGAGCTCTGATGCAGGGTATGATCTCATGACTGTGAGATCATGACCTGGGCTGAACTCAAGAGTGGGACACTTCACTGACTGAGCCACCTCACAGATCACTCTTAAAATTGAAAAGAGAACATATGACTCCTGAAAAGAAATACAGGCAAAAATATATATAAACAGGCCCTTCACCAAAGAATGAATATAAATGGTCAGTGGATATGTCTATATATGTATATATATATATATATATATATATATATATATATATATATACATATATATATATATATATAGCCTTATTAGTAATCTTGTGAACACAAGCAAATACAATAAGATATTTCCACCTTTCTGACTAGCAAATATTAAAGGACTGATCAAACTCAGATTGTCAAGAGAAAGGAAATTGACTTTCTCATGTATTGTTGGAGGGAATATGTAAACTGATAATTTTTTTCAGAACATAAATTAGAAACATATGTCAAAACTTGAAATACGCAATTACACTTCTAAGCAATTATCCTAAGAGGATAAATATACACGAGCTCAGAATTTATGAACAACGAAGTTCGCTGTTGCTATATTTCTTCTTTTTAAAAAAAATAGGTTTCTTCACATAAAAATTTTAAACATGCAAGAGTAAGGAGAGAATGGTATAATGAACCAGTAACTAAATCACTTAGTTTCAACAATTACCAACATTTTTCTCATCTTGTTTCATTTGCTACCCCTGTACTATTATTTATATGCACTTTTATGTGGGTGTGAAGACTGAGAATATTAAAGTAAGCCCAAAGCAATATAATAAACTCCACAAATACTTTGGTATCTATGCTTAACAAATAAGGACTTTGTCATATAACATACCTGGGTTAAGCTACTAACATCACCTAATACCCAGTGCTTGTTTAAGTTTGCTGAATTTTCTCAAAAATATCTGTTTAGGGTTGGTTTGTTTGAATTAAGATCTTAAGTTCCACATATTATATTTGGTTCACTATATCTTTCAGTTTCTTTTTTTAAATATATAACAGTGTTTCCTCTCTTTTTTTTAAATGCCATTTATTTATTGAAGAAACTCAGTCATTCGTACTGTAGAATTTCCCTCAAACAGAATTCAGCTGATTGCTTTCTGATATGCAGTTTATCTTGTTCTTCATTTCCTTATATTTATTGTAAAATGATAGATATATAGGCTTAATTAAAAATTTTTGACAAGAACGTTGCATAAGGGATGCCATGTACTTCCTGGTAAAATGCCTTGGTTGTTCTGTTTATGTGATATTAAGATCCAGATGGATCCAGATGATGTCAACATGATGCATCCATTATAAACTTCTCCAACAACTTCTCACTAATTGTTTTAGATCTATATATATAGATTCATTATTTCATTAGGGATTGCAAAACTGTGACATTCTAATTCTGTCATTCCCTTTGCATTTATTAACTGGAATTCTTTAAAGAACTCTCCCTTTTCAGACTAATTGATTACACTGAAATAGATTTTATACAGCAAAGTCTGGCTTGATGCTGTGCCTTTGTTATTTTTTAGAATAATGAGTTGGTTTCCAAGAAACCTCTAATGGTGACCATTGTGTGTGTGGTACTTATATCATTATGAACTTGTGGATTTTCATATTAATGTATTTCAGTCTATTGCAGGAACTCAATAGACTCTTTTGATGCACTCAAATAGACTCTTCTGTCCTTTTGAAGCAACTCCAGTCTTTTGAAAAGAAATTTCTTGCTTTGGGGGCACATCTAAATGTCCTAGGCTTGCTTTATACATTTCTAGCCCTTAACCTAGATTCACCCATTTTCCCAAGGAGCTTTGATATTTTGGGGGAGTATGGGTGGAAAATAGTATTTAAAGATCATAATCTGGCCACTGGGGATACTCAATCCTCAATTATCAGTGTTGTAAGGTTTTTCCTTGGACACACCTAGGAATTAGGCATTTTTAGAAAAGATAAAGAGTATTGATATTTTCTTTTTTTAAAATATTTTAAATGTTGATTTTTTTTTGAGTGAGAGCAGAGTGGGGGTGGGGGGGCAAAAGAGAGGGAGACAGAGGATCCAAAGTGGGCTCTGTCCTGACAGCAGTAAGCCTGATGTGGGGCTTGAACTCACAAACCATGAGATCATGACTTGAGCCAAAGTTGGACACTTAACTGACTGAGCCACCCAGGCACCCCAAGAATACTGATATTTTCAATTTAAGTTAAACTTATGGGATATTACTTAACTTCCTTATTTCAGACTTGTGTTTCTCTTTCACTGATAGTCATGGTTCTTAATCATATTAATATACTTATTTGTTCAGTCCTATAATATGCCTATAATAGCTTCAAAATAACAAAAACATTATTACAACTAATTGGGTGCAGTTTCAGATCACTTTTGCAATTCATTTTGTCCTTAGGCTATAATGATTAAGAATTTACAGTAAAAAAAAGGATTTATTGTCAAAATACTATGTTTTGGAGTCACTTGAAATAATTATCTATATGGTTATATAAACAAATTAGCAAAGAATTAGATGTATTCATTCTTTCTGATTTTTAATGTTTTAATTATTTAATATAAAATATATACATGGTTTGAAAGGCAAACTATAAAACCAGGCACATTTTAAGAAGTCTAGCTTCAATTCTGTCTTCTATATCCTGTTTTTTCCATACACTTACAGATAATCACTTTTGTTAGGTTTTAGTTTGTTGTTTTAATTGCCTTCTTTTGAAATATAAACAATATGTGCGTAGATGTAGCCTTCCACTTTTTATACATAAACCAGCATATAAATGCTTGGAGAAGAGGCACTGAATTAGGAGTTGGAAGAACTGTGCCCTGGTTTTGCCTGAACTAACAACTGTATATAAGATTTCGGAACAGTTAATTAATCATCCTGTGGTTTAGTTTCCTCATCAGTAAAATGAGAGAAATCGCCTAGATTACTTCATAATATTAGCAATCTGTACTTTGTGATATTAATACCTCTTTCTTGGCATATACAAATAGAGATATGTAAAGTTGACTGCACACACAAAAATACAACTTCACCTCTTGGTATAATTAACAATGTATGTGCTAATCTAAATACAGGGCCACAGTGGGAAAAATCTGACCCTAAATTGAAGTATTTGTGTGCTTAAATGAGATTTTAATCATGCAAATGGTTGCATTACTACTACATAGTCTTACTCATGCAAAAATGGCAAATCTTATAGTCCAGTTAATCATAATTGGCCTGTCCTCTCTCCCCTTCTTCCAGATGACTATTTTATACTTTTTTCTTTACCTTAACTTCATATCTCATTCCTCATCCTCATCTCAATGGACAATCTTGTTTTACATTACCCTCCCCCAAATTTGAAGCAAATTTCCAAAAACTCCCACCATCCCATCTACCTATTCATCTGCATCTATGCTTATTAACTTTATCTTCTGTCCAGATGCTATAGAGGGAACTGTCCCTATCTGTAGCTGTGGCTAGCCTCTACCGTCTATCCTCTTTCGCCAATTCACTGATCATGCTTTTCCTGAGGGACCATCAACTTTTCACTCTCTATTGGCTTATTCCTACCAGATTACAAATAAATGATTACTTATTTTTACTTACTTTACTAATTTTACTCTCTACAATCACCTTTCCTCTCCACATACTACCCCGTATTGTGCTCCCTTTTATAGAAGAACTCTTTGGAAAAGGAATCTATGCTTACTACCTACAATTTCTCTCCTTCCATACTTCCTTGAACATACTCGATTCTAATCTTTGCTCTCTATACAATTTCTTTTTGCATAAGCCGGAGGCAATCCTGTCATCTCTACCTTCAAAATGTTCTAAGATGCCCAGCAGTTCTTACCTTCCCAAATGCCATTAGCTTGGCTTAAGCCACTATTATTTCACACCTCTATGATGTTAATAGATTCCAAATTGGTCTTCCTGCTTCTGACTTTGGTTTACTGCTCTTGATTCTCAACATGGCAGCAAGATGTATATAGTTAAAACTATCCAGATTATCTCTCTCCTTTCTCTGATTAGTGCTAATGGTTTTCCATTTCAAAATAAAAACCAAAATAGCTACTATGAGCTACAAGGCCTTTCATGACTACTTTTCTAACTTCATATCCCACTGCCTTCTCTATTATTTCTCCAATTCATCCTCTTTCCCTTCAGGCCTTTGCACTTGCTGTTCCCTCTGCCTGAAATGCTATTTCTCCAATATCTGCATTGTTTACTTACTCACTTCCTTCACATCTTTACTTTCCTGGATACTCTATCTAAACCTTCAAATGTTGCCATTGTGTTAGTCAGCTCAGGCTGTCATAACAAGATACCATAGACTGGGTAACTTAAAAACCAGGAATTTATTCCTCACAGTACTGGAGATTGGAAGTTCAACATCAAGGTGCCATCAGTGTGAGGCTCTTCTTCCTGGCTTGTAGAAAACTTCCTTCTCCCTGAGTACTCACATGGCTCTTCCTTGGTATGTGCATGTGGAGAGAGAGTGAGCCCTCCTGTGTCTTCCTCTTTTTATAATGACACTAATGTCATCATGAAGGTACCATCCTTATGATCTCATCTAAACTTAATTACCTCCCAAAGACCCTACCTACTGTCACACTGGAGGTGAGGGATTCAACATTTGAATTTTGGGAGGACACAAATATTCATTTTACAATAGCTATCTCTACTTACATTCCATATTCCCCATCTTTATTTTTTCCTATACACTTGTCACTTTCTAAAATAGAATATATTTTACTTACTTTGTAGATTGTTTGTATTCCCCATTAGAATTATACCTCCATGAAAGCAAGGGCTTTCTGCCTTTTATTTATTGATTCTCTAGTACCTCAAAAAATGTCTGGGGGCGCCTGGGTGGCTCAGTCAGTTAAGCATCTGACTTTGGCTCAGGTCATGATCTCACAGTTCGTGAGTTCGAGCCCTGTGATGGGCTCTGTGTTGACAGCTCAGAGACTGGAGCTGCTTTGGATTCTGTGTCTCCCTCTCTCTCTGCCCCTCCCCCACTCACACTCTGTCTCTCTCTCTCAAAAATAAATAAACATAAAAAAAGTTTTAGAAAAGAATGTCTGGCACATAGTAGATGCTCAGAAAATATGTGTTGAATAAATAAGTGTCCAGAATGCCTCAGAAATTCAAGTAAGCCATAAATATAAAATACATGTAGCCCTTGTGAGAAAGAATCTGCTCAACTCTGAAATAAGCAATGTACTATGGGAAATCTTTGTATTATGTTCACATCCATCATTGTGAACATTTTAACAGTCACTCAGTGAATTTATGAATTAAATCATTCTTTGGAAAATATCTAATTGATAAAACTCCAATGAATAAATTAGGCTATCTGAAAAAGGAGTAGCAAAGTAATTGAAATTCCAATGCTGATATGGGCATCTGTTTATTATAAAACAAAGGCTTTTTTTTCTTTACTTTAGAATAAACAACTGTGACAAATTGGCTCAATATTTCCTTTAGTTATGCTCATAATATATTTTAAGCAACATAATAGGCTTACATTACCCATCTTGTTTTCAATACCCATATGGCAACCATTATGTAAATGTTCCTTAAAAACAAATGATGCTGTTTAGTATACAATGTATGTTGTTTGCTACTAACACCATGATTATGTGAAAGAAAAGAATCATTGAATCATCCTAAAGAAAGGATTAAATTCTAGGAGAACTATAAATAGGAAATAGCTGATACTATTAAACTAATGTCAGAAGCACTTTACTCCAATTTATCAAGATGGCGTAACTTAGAAGAGGTTTTAAGATGATAATAGGTTTTAAGATTAAACACATTTTCTAAATTTTTCAAGAAATACAGTTCCTGAAAAACACTGAAAATTAGCTGTACAAAACTGAAATCGTATGGTGGGAAATTATGACTGAGGTAACTCAGTATGTTACTTTGTTTCTCAAAATCCCGAATGAATGTAATGAGGAGAGGAGCCCTTGTGATTATGAATGACTATTTTAGATATTTCAGAAATGCAACAACGAGGTGGAATTTAGTTAAGAATTGTACATTTCTCAGTGTTCTCAAAATTATGTTTTCTTTTATGGATTTCAAACTATAAGAATTTTGGATACTATTTGTAGCCCAATTGAATGGAAAGAGCTTTTTAAGAGACTGGAAGTACACAGCATCAAGTCAAGCAGTTAGGGACCGCATTATAGGTATACCTGCATTTCAGGTAGACTCCTCTAAGGGACCCTTCAAATACTTTTTGAGTTAAAGGTGTTCTGCCATATTCAGTTATAGACACGTAGAACCTTAGCATGTAGTTTAATTCTTTTGTTATACATGTAAAATTGTAGATCCTACAGGAATAAGGAGTTTTCCCAGGGTCACATGAGCCAGGTTATGTGAGATCAGGACTGAAACCCATCATGTCAACCAGTTAGCCTCCTTGCTGTTAGGAAGAAATTCCAAATCTTTTTTGTTACTGAATGATATTGGCCAGGTAACACACACACACACACACACACACACAGATTCACACATACATGTATGTGTAATTTTATTTATGCAGCTTAATTTCATTCATAATGGGGATTAGAACCAAGTTCGTAAGTACTTTAATGATATGTTCAATCACGTGAACATTTGGTTAGCATGCAATCTTGGTCTGTTTCGTAAGGCACCGAATTTTCTTAGCATCCAGAGCCTGGGAAGATAGTGAAACATGTTTTTTAAGGCTGATGAAAATGGCACAGGAGTCTTTTAATTTACTTTCTTTTTTGGTAGCTGGCATTTAGAAAAGATCAGAAGCAAATAGTGACTCTGGCTGGAAGCACACGTACTTAAAATTGCCCCATAAAGCTAGAAAACAAGAAATAAGCTATGGAAAAATAGCATATTTGCTGCCTCATTACCTTCCTGCGTACGAGCAGAGATTGGGTATGAGGAGCATGAGAGGGTATTGTCATCAAATGACACAAGTTTTAAAAAAACAGGAAAAAAATTAACAAAATAAGAAGTAAAGACGGTATTGCTGAAAAGTATATTGTTTATCACAAGTTTCAGGTTTTCTGCCTTTTAATGTAATAATCTTTCCAAATTTTCGAGACTATGTATAAGCATAGTCTTACGCTTATCTTATGCTTAATCACAGTCTATGATTAACACTTCCTACAGAATATATTTTGCTTTTTTTAATTTTTGAAGGCACTTCATTAAAAATTTGGAAGTCCAAAATAAATTGTAGTGCTTCATCAATATTTAATTGGATTTGGGGGACCCTTGTCTTATTTCACATGCACTATTGAGACATCAATTCAGGAACTCCAGAAAGACAAGCTTCCCTAGGTGGTGCATCTACCTTGTGTATGTTAGTACATTTTTTTGCTTATCAGAGATGTGTGCTTGTGGTCTGGGTAAAACCACAGGAATAAAACACAGGAATATGGGTTGAGTAATGAAAGATCTTGATGATATCTAGAGGTTGGGGGGCACTGATAATGGGATCTGTAACCCCAATGAACACCAGGCATCGCAGTGAGGATCCTGAGGATGGATTAGAAAGGTTAGTGTCAGTACTATGGGAATGTCCTTCTGTACAGAAAAGGAGCCTAAGAAACCTGAAACTTTCTCCTATCTGTTTTTCCCCAAACTTAGGACATAAAAATTCAGGCAACTTACTAGATTCAGATACGAATAACAGCTCTATAGACAAAATGACAGCTTGTGGGGAAAGAAAAAAAAAGAACATTAAAAAAATGCTTACTCTTTCAAAAAGAAAGTTGAATTTAGAGAATGAAACAACAAATAGATACTTTTATTTAAATGTTTCTTGTTTGTTCACTTATATTTAGGAAAAGATAAAACAAAATAATTGGAGTTGTAACGAGACCACAAGTTTCAAAAGAAATGCATTTTGAAACCTGGGATGGTCTATCAAGAATGGTGGAGCAAACCACAAGGACTTTTAAAATATCAGAATGAAATACTAGTGAAGACTGTTGAGCTTGTCCAGGAATTCTTTCTGGGCTATTGTGGATATGCTAGATTGGCTGTTAAACATCTGTTTCAACCTCCTTCTAAGAGACAGAAGCTGGACAAAAATTCCAGATGCGTTTGAAGTAAGGATTCCATATGTGACTTTGCATCCTGCCAATCAGATGCTCTCAAATGACACTTGCATTCAGAACTGATTTAACCTATGAGCGAAGAGGTCTAGTGTGTGAGACACTCATTTTGTGGGTGCAGATTTAGCAAGAGATGCATGACTCTGGAGCCATTAGTGGCAGCAGTAGGCTCTTGGACCCAGATCACAGCAAAGGCAAGAGTGATTCTGGAATTGGGAGTTGGCTCTTGAATTCCCTCCCAAAGGTCATAATTTTCTTGGCAGGCCAGCTCTCCTGTGTGGTTCTAGGAGTCATTCTTGGAGGCTCAGCCTAGAGCCAGCTTCTGCAACTCCTGTAACAATTTTATAAATACTTCATTCCCTCTATTAATTATTTTCTAATTTACTATATTAATTTTTTTGCTTCAAACAGCTAAGGTATTTTTTATTACCTCAGCTGAACTTTTACACAATAGTAGAATACATCCTTATCCTATACTTCCAGCATAGTGCTGCCAGAAGGGCTTAGGAAAAGAAAGAACTAAATAAACTGAAATTCTAAGCCCTCCCCAAATAGAATTGCTCTCTTCCTATCATGTTCCCTCTAGAATCAGAACAACCATTACCTCTTTGGTCTTTGACAACATACTTGACCTCTCTGTGCCTGAGAATAATAATAGTGTCTACCTCCCAGAGTTATGAGAATTAAATTATGAAAGTGTATAAACCACTTAGCACAATTCCTGGTACATAAGTTATCAGTAAATGAGATCTGTTAGCATTATTACCTCTGTATAACTTCTGTCATTTGTAATGATCTGTACGTGAGAAATGGTTTGCATACCTTTGAGGGAAAGAACTAGGCTTCATTCATTCATCTTTCTGTCTCAAGATCCTATCACAAAGCTTGACACTTCGTAGATATTTAATGCTTCCTGATTGACTGTTTCTAGTCTATGAGTTCACAAAGATTCTAAGTTCTCAAAGTATTTTATTCTCTTATTTTCTTCTGGGAAATTATGCCTAGCTCTTTATGGAGGGTTGACAGGAAGAGATAGAAGAGAATAAAAATTTTTTAAAAAGCTCTGTATATTATCCGTTTCAGATCCAGCATTTCATGTATGACGAAAGTAAGACCCAACATTACTATTATGTGCTCAAGTTCACAAACCTACAAACCTGCAACCAGTTCTCAGTCGTCCCCTATTAGGCTTTTCTATGACATCACATTAAGTAGGATATGATCATTAAGTAGGATATATCCAGCCTTGAGAGTCTATGATTTTAAAAGGTGAATTTTCAAAAACTGCAGCATTTTGGCTGTATCCTTCAAACTGTATTGAAAACTTCCACACTTTTCTTAATATGATTGTATCTTATTTTGATTACTGAAGAGTATACATTTAAGTATCAATAACTGCACTATGAAACAACACAGTGACATCTCAGAGTAATTAGAAGTATGCAGGGACTTATCCCCTGAAACTAGATCGTTCTCAGTCTTTAGAGGACTTATGCTTTCTTTTATGGCTTTGTGTTCAGTTTCTTTTCTCAATATGAGGCATTTGACTGTCTTTTCTTATTGCCATCAATAATCTGGTCTCCAGAAACTCTCACCAATTTTCTAATTTCCTTCTTCTAATCTTCGAGGGTTCAGAAAATCAGAAACTGTTATAGCACAAAGAGTAAATTGACTACTAGTGAGAGCTTATGGGGTTTTCCTAGAGATAGATAGGGATTTTAGTGGGTGGACCACTTGGTATTGGTTTTGACCCTTCGTGGCTTATTTTCCGCCTTATTCTTCTGATTTCATTGGCGTTTTGATAGTTGACATGACTAGAAAAACAGCCTTAGATGTGTTAGACTGAGTATCAATTCAGAACACTGAAGCAGCAACTACCTGCAAGGTCAGATTCCAATAAATTAATTCTCTATGTAATGTACAATGCTATAGTCACTTTGAAAAACATTCCAGCAATTCCTCAAAAAATTAAACAAAAATTCACATGATTCAGCAATTCCACTCCTAGTTATATATCCAGGAGAAATAAAAACATGTCCACAGAAAATAGCGTACAAGAATGTTCACAGCAGTCATTATTTTTAGTAGTCAAAAGGTGGAAACAACCCAAATGTCCATCAACTAACAAATGAGTAAACAAAATGTAGCACATCCATACAATGGAATTTTATTTGGCCATAAAAAGAAATGAAATATCAATCAATACATGCTACAACATGGATGAACTTTGAAAATATTATGATGAAAGAAGACAGTCACAAAAGACCAAATATTGTATTATTCCTTTCTATACAGTGTCCAAAACAGGAAAATTTATAGAGACTGATAGAAGGTTCTGGTTGGCAAGGACTCAGGACTGGGGTTGGGGATGTTGTGAGGCAATTGTGAGAGCGACAGCTATAGAAAATGCAAGTTTCTCTTTGGATGATGAAAATGTTCTAAAATTGACTGTGGTGATGGTTGCACAATTCTAAATATGCTAAAACCATTGAATCGTCTGCTTTAAATGAGTGAATTGTATGGTATGTGAATTATTGGTGAATTATGGTATGTGAATTAAGCTGTTACCAAAAAAGTCTCCATGTAGCAAAATGATGATCAGTCTCCAGATGAAATTCCATCAACTTCAAACAGTATTTTATTCAACAAACTTAGACTTAGTTTTTTTTTAAGTTTATTGTAAAAAGATCCTGTATGTAATAGTATTTTGATGAAACAAATGCTTTTCTCAAATTGCCTATTATCAGTAGGGAATTTGGCAAAATATCATCACTCCAAATTTACACTGATAAAGAGTAAACTTTCACATGAGCGCCTTGGGTCCCACCTCATTTTTTTTTTTTTTTTTTTTTTTTGTCTCATTGCAAAAGACGTCACTGTCTGAAATCTTGCTTACAGGGTAACGCAAACAGGATCTCTTAAATTAAAGGCAGGAAGGTTCAACAGCAGAAAGATGATTAATCAGCACAGAAGAATTTCTAACATCCTGGTTAACTATAGTGGAGTCAATTGGCTTTCTTTTCTTTTTCATTGTTACTATAGAGATTAGGGAACTACAGCCACATGTGGTTTGGACAGGAAGCCTCCTACATTTCACCAGAAACAAAAGGGCAGAGTGCAGCAGCACTGAGTGGGGGGCAGGTCTGGACAACAGAAACTGGAGTCACGTTCTTGGTCCAGTCAAGGGTTGCTGGCTGATGCTGGTGACTCATATGTGTCTCTCAGGCCTACTTTCCCTGTTTGTTACAAGTTTTCAAATTAGGTCCTGGGAAAAGATATATCAGCTTATTGACCTGAGATGTTTTGCTGAAACTCTTCACAACAGGATTCTCACCTTCCTGTGTTATTATTAAAACTTTTAAAAAACAAGACAACAAAATGACATTCCATTATCAGGTAAGTTTAAATAGAGGAGAATAGGGGAAAAGATCGTTAATGATTCAATCTGAACTGTCTAGAAGCAAACAGTTATGTTAAAAATAAATGTATTTTAGCTGTAATCATTTAGACTGTTTGAAAAAAATTATGCCAGGAACTGGTAAGAAAATCTCAAAATAATTACCTATGCATCCTATTTTTATGTAAGATTGGATATTTTTCTCCATATGACAAACTTATGGCTGAGGGAAAAGCTATCACAAGAAACTGTATCTGTTTGCACATGCATGTGTGTGTATCCATGTGTCTACATGTGTTCATAACTTGGACACACAGTACTTGTAACAATTCAGTCATTGCAACAAGGCAGGAAATGAAATTATCAACATTATCTAGTAGTCTAAATGTCTCTTGGATGACAGGATATTCAGAATTTTAAAAATGAAGATAATTTTTAGGGTAAGCAGTATAGTTTGCTAACAAGCCTAATATTCATTTTGCAAAGGTTATTTTACGTGATTATTTAAATGCTTTACATCATAGGGCGCCTGGGTGGCTCAGTCAGCTAAGTGTCCGACTCTTGACTTCGGCTCAGGTCATGATCTCATGGTCTGGGAGTTCAAGGTGCACATGGGGCTCTGCACTGACAGTATAAAGGCTGCTTGGGATTCTCTCTCTCCCTCTCTGTATATCCCTCCTCTGCTTGCACACTCTCTCTCAAAATAAAAATAAATGAATAAACATTAAAAAATAAATGCTTTACACTGTAATGAACACCATTTTCTAGCCTTCAACCTTGTAACACTGGGTGTGAAGCTATTAGACAGAAGCATTCTGAGACACTCCTTCCATGGAAGTGTCTAATGGCATTGCACCCATGTCCCATACAGTGGAGAGAATCGATTTTCAGTTTTAATCCTAAGCATAAAGTGAGCAATTTTTGACAAAATGGATTTAAAACACCCCTCTCACTGGTACAGCTCAATCCAATAGGAACTAAGCAGCCTTAACCCTACATCCCTATCCCAATTCCTCTCCTCACCTCCAGCCTAGAGTGCTAATCCTACAGGAAAACTGCTTGTACCAAAGGTTCCACATATCTATTTTGTGAATATGGGTAGAACATTTGGGATGTAGAGCAAGAGAGTTGCATCATCACACTAACCATTCTTGGGTTAGGAAACAAAAGCTGAGCACATGGTACAGGTTGTCATAAGGACCCAGATCAGCTCTGATGATGACCTGTGATTCCCAAAGAGAAGTCCATTCCATTAGGTACACACTAGGAGAGGTGGCCACAGTCAGTGGTAAGCTGGTTCAGAACAATTGACTATCCTTTCTGGCTCACTACATATGAAGTTCCTGTTTGAGGACTGATTCTATCTTAGCAAGGGGATTTGGGCAATATAGTAGCAAATTCTTATTCTGTCTTCAAAAGTCCTAAATCTGTGAGAACAGATACTGTGTGGAACTTTTATGTCATTAGAAGCTGCAGCATAGTGTGCTATTATGCATATAATGTAAATGCTAATGGCTGGGGAGGGAGGCTAAAAATGATCCAACTATACTATCAAAAGTCTGATATTTCTGAGGAAAATATGCATTTGTCATGCTAAATCCCATATTACTTCACAATATCTAGACTAATTGTATCAAGAAAGCCCTACTTATTTAGGTAAATTCAAAAACAGTTGGAACAGTTGATTAATCCCCAAGTAGCATAAATAAATCAATTTATGGGCCAACTGGAAATGAGGTTAGGGCAGGAACTATGCACACATTAAAAATGAACTAATATAAACTGAAGTGCTTTGAAACAGCATACTTGCTAAAGGTAAGATATTATTATAATAATTGAGGAATATTATGGGTTTTAACATCATTACTAACTCTGCATGATTTAATTTTAGTTGCTTGCCAGTAAGAATTATGATAAATACCTATTTTCACAATATGCAGCCTTTCCTAAAAATTATCCAAATTTCCTTTGCCATGGGACTTTTCTAAAGTGTACAGAGAAAACTTTTTTTTTAATCCACTTGAATACAATAAAGATGTGCTAATCAATAAGACCAGGGTCAACATCGTCGCCAATTAATAACTTTTATAATTCAGTGCTTATGAATCAGTAATTTAAATCCTGCTATCTCCTTTTCAGAACTAAATTTCTGGAAAACTGTGGCGAAGCAAAAATCTTTTTTCTTTTCTTTCTTTCTTTCTTTCTTTCTTTCTTTCTTTCTTTCTTTCCTTCTTTCTTTCTTTCTTTCTTTCTTTTTCTTTTTTTTTTTTTTTTTTTTTTAGATCTGATACCAGTAACATCCTTTGACTCATGAGGCGTCCAGATTGTGATACGACAATGTCCCAAGGTGCACTGCATTTATCTCACTGGATCCTCATGCAGACCTGAGAGGCAGGCAGCAACTCCAGTTTACATATGAGAAAGATGATCCCTCCAAATTATCTACCCTGGTTTCAACTAGGTAATTCACAACTCTGCACATCTCCAAGTGAATCACCTCTTTTCTTCTCTGGACTTCCATGTGCTGTAAGTATACTCTCAGCTGGAATACTACCTTATAGAATCCTATATGGGAGAGGAGAGGAGGGAAAGGGGAGGGGAAAGGAAAATTGATGAGATGCTCTGTTTTCAAGCTTCTGTTTCAAGAATGCTCCCTTATGTACTGCCTGATTTTGTCTTTGGCCTTCCAGGAATGGTGGACCTTACTCTTCATGTATGATTCCTAAAACACTGTGGTAGGCCTCCAAAGATATTTGTCGTACTTCTCAGAACCTGTAAATATTTTAGCGTATATAGCAAAGGGGAATTAAGGTTGTAGATAGAATACAGTTTGCTAATCAGCTGGCCTTAAATAGTAAGATTATCCTGGATTATCCAGGTAGGTCAAATGTGATCAAAATTTTCTTGAAAATGGAGGACCGAAGCAGAACAGTCAGAGTCAGAGAGAGATTTAAAGATGCAGCCCTGCTGTCTTTGAAGCTGGAGGAAGGGGCCATTAGCCAAGGAATGGGGGCAGTCTTTAGAGGCTGGAAAAGGCAAGGAAACAGAATCTTTCCCAGAGCCGCCAAAAACAAACTCTTCCTTGCCAAATCGTAATTTTAGCCCAATGAGAGTTGTGTTGGACTTCTAATAACTTCAAGTTAGTAAGTCTGGACTGTTTTAAACTACACACTTGTGTAATAACTTACAGTAGCAATTAGAAAACTAATATGTAAAGCCAAACCAGTGTTCTTCTGGGTACTGTGGGGCAGTTAGAACATCTGTCAACTTGTCCCCACCCCTGCCCACTTGTGCATTTTCTTAGAGATGGGTCACTTAGTCGGACCAAGGGAATGTGAGGGCCCCTGGGGATATGCTGTGTTTTTCTAGTATAATGCTGAACTGCTCTGACAATGAAAGACCTATTCATCTTGGAAAGCCAGAAGGCACATTTATGTGAGGGTGCTTAGGAGACCCACATCACACCAGTTGAACTCCTATCAACCATGTTTATAAGTAATACTGGGGAAGAAAGACACGAAAGTTATGGTAATTTTTCCATCCTCAAGAATAATACTTGTCAGGTGGATATAGGTAGTACCTGGCAGGTAAATGAAGGTAATAATATAGTGTGGCAAATTTTAAGCTCTGCTTGAACCATGGTAGCATAACTATTGGAGCTTGGAGCCTCACAATATGGGCACAGTATGGGCCTTGGAGCCTCACAGTCCTGAGATAAAGGCCCGGCTCTGCCTGTTAGCTGGGTGACCTTAGGCATCCATATAGCCTTGGGAGAATCAAAGCAGAGAGCTGAAACCCAAAGGCTTCCAGTTACCACCTCACCCTTGAGTAGGGGATACTTTTACTATAAGAACTTGAGCTACCTTAACATTTATAATGTACCCACTTGTTATATTGATCTTTTCTCTTAATGTTAAGTAGTTCCACCCTTAAATACAAGAATACAAGGGTTTTGTCTATAATGGGAACAAAGAAAAGATGAAGAGTGTGGGTAGAAGGGATTTAAGTGGGAAGAGCTGAGAAGAATGTGACCAGTTCTATATCCAGTTATATTAGAGGGCCTAGATACCCAAGGGATAGAATGGCTGTTGGCCTCAGCTAAAAGAGAGAAAAGCAGGCTGAGCTTCTAGGCTTGTGGCAGTGAACCAAAGTCTAGATGCATGTGAGAAAGAGCTTTTGACCTTTTGGACATCGAATAGAGAAGTTACTCCTTGCAACTCATATTCTCCCTATGGGCCTATCTTATTTCATTCATCCATCCTTAACAATTTCCTGAACAACTGATCAGTTGCATACTATTGTTATTGAAAACCTGTAAAAACGAGTAAAAAAATAAAAAGATTAGACTAAAGCCTCTTCTGTAAGGGCTCCTGACTGAAGCTGACTGGGAGGGGTGGGTAGTGGGACCATAAGGAAGTTATTATAGAAAGGAGACAGAAGAGCTGAGGACCCTTGACTCCTATGGCAGAGCTTTTGCTGAAAACTGAAATGACTTAGTGACAGCAAAGTACATGAAAATTACTTTCCTGTAATTAAAGTTAGAAATGATTTTGTGAAGGCTTGAGTCCGATTCTTTGCATCATCTTTGGGAAGCTAGAAGCTTCATATTCAAGACACTAGGATCAATTTATACCATTTTACTGAAAAAGACCTTTAAAAAAGTGTCCCATGCTTTGAATCCTGGTAATGCTAGCCTTAGTTCGGCTTGACAGTTTGGAAATTCACCTGCCTGTTTCAGTCCAGTGGGCAGCATGGATCAGCTCTCAGTGCTTAGGGGGTCTCCCCCTTTGTGGAGGGAGGGCAAGAAACTGGTCAATAAGAGATCATCTATGGACTCATCCCCTTCCTCAACAAGAAAAAGGGATTCTCACTGATGAAGGGCTAATCCCATGGGGGCAGGCAATACTTGTGGTCACATGGGCAAGACCAAAGCAGCAGACAGGAAATGACAGACATTAATGCAGTTTAATAATTTTTTTACTTACCCTTCAACGGTTTCTTTTCCCATTCTCATAATGACCACTTCACCTATTTATGACTTCTCATACCCCAAAACCACCCACCACCCTCACTGTTATCAGGAAACCTAATCTCCCATTGCATGGGAAAGAGAGGGCTCTCATTATTTTCCTTAATTTTCCATTAAATGTACAGCCATCTCGAACCCTCTTTTCTGTCCTTCTTTGGGCTAATATCTCTCCCTCTTTATTGGGTCCTTCTCCTCTGCTATGTACATGCTCAAAATTCTCATGTCCTACAACCAAACATTTTTTCCAAAAGTCTGCCTCCTCCTGAGGCCACCAACTTCACACTCCTCTCTCCTTCATCAGTATAGTTCTTAGATGGAAAGTATCTTTTTGCTTTCTATTCTCTCACCCCATTTTCATTGCTTTTACTCGACAGAAATTCAGCTTCTGTCCCTTCCTAATGATGCTGTTCCCACAATGGTCACCTCCATCGACTTCCTAATTGCCAGACTGGTTTTCTCACCTCAATTTTCATTGTATTTGATTTTTAAATAATTATTGTCACCAATTTGTCCCTAGCATTGTTTTAAGCACTGTCACATATTCCATTTAGTCCTCAACATAATTCTGTGTATCAGGTGTTATATTCCACATTTTATACAGAAGGAAGCAGCTTTGCTTGACACCTGTAACAATTTCCTCCATCTGGACTATCATCCTCTCTTAGTTTCTATAAAACTATTCTTTCCTGATTCTCCACCTGGGGTTTGGGGACTGCTTTTGCTCTCATTTCCTGGCTCCTTTACCTTTGTCCATTCTTTTTCTTTCCCTACTCGGGTACACAGTTTTTCTAAGTGATCTAAACCAACCCTGCATCCATATCTTTCTGCCATCTCTGTATTCCTGATCCATATTTTCAATGTGTAATTAACATCTCCACATTCATACCAAAGCAATGTTTTGGTATGTTTTCAGTAAACATCTGTAGAATCTATATCACATTTCCAGTATTGGTTGCTGCCCTAGGGACATTCAGATGAGTAAAACACAGCCTTGTCCTTGAGGTCCAGGAGATGGACTTATAAATAATTAGAGTATAAAATGTAGGTATTCTAACAGAAGTATCAGAAGTAGATCAAGAAGTAAGAGAAGGGAGCCTGTAGCTGCCTGATGGCTCAAAGACAGTTTCCCAGAAGAGATGAACACTTTTCATATGACTTCGAAAGAGAATTCTAGGTTGACAAGGGGGAAAAAAAGACATTTAGTGCAAAAGGCCCAGTTTATACAAATGCACAGAGGTTCCACATAGAATGGCATACCCAAGAAAGTCTATGCTTTGCTAGTTTGAATGCTTAGGAATGGGTATTCTGTACTGGGGTTAACAGTGCTACCATTTATTAAATTATTTACCTAGAAAATATCTGGCTTTTCCCTCCCTCAATAAACACTTTTACAATCAGTACTGTTGATTCCATTTTCCATAGGACTTTTGATCCTGTCATAATCTCCCTTTCTTCCTGTGGTCACTGCGCTAGTTAAGGTTCTTACCATAAATCATCATGGATGATTTATTGCTTAAGATTTAAGAAAGAACTCAGCCTGCACTGTTATAAGCCCTTTACCCTGTTCAAAAAAAAATATGTCAAATCTAGATGTCCTATTATACTTAGGTAAAATTGTACTGGTTCAAAAACATCACAATAACTTTTCTCAATATTAAAACAGTTTAAAAGAAAGCCCCGCCATTTTTTTTTAATTCATGGAAGCTGTTCTTGTCCTCATACTTATCAATATGGAGGCATCAGTGTCAGACAGCAGGCAGGAATGAGTCTATAGAGTGCAAGAAGACTTAAAGGATCAATGAGGATGTCTCTGAGAAGCATTTTAGGGGAAGGACATGTCAATGTGTCACTAAAAAGATTTGAAATATAGTGATTACCAAAGAAGCTATGGAAGAAGCCAGGAGGTGAGATCTGTTTTATTAGGAGAGATGCAGAGAAAAGGAAATAGTGATGGGTGATATATTCATAGAGTCAGGATCCTGGCTGTATTACATCCTGACTTGAGATGGCTTTAACTTTTAATGCTCACCTTAACAAATGGCTTTTGTGCAATATATATCTGTACCTATAATTCACTTTCAAATAGATTTGTAGATTTTATTTGATTCTAACTTTACAGATAGGAACTATTATTGTTTATTTCACAAATGGAAGGAACCGTGGCAGTGTCTAATAGGCTCGTTCAAGATGAAAGGAGCTAGTTAGTAATCAATAGATCTGGAATTAGGTCTGTCATTTTAGAGCTATTACTATTATATAAGCCTGACTCCTAGCAATTATGAGGAGAACTGAAATTATGTGCCAAATATAGGTTTTTTGAAGGCTGATCCTGAAAAATTTTGGAAATCAATGTGAAATTGAATAAACATGCTAAGATACATTTTCAAAAAGATGTCTGAACATTGTTAGTCCTAACCTTTGATTATATAGTTTTGTCTTCTATGAATCTATTTGTTCAGGCACATTCCCAATTTCATATAGCCAGCTTGTTATCTTCATATCTGTGTAAATATATTTGTATCTATTACAATGGATTTACTGATTTGGGATTGGTATGTTTAGTTATCATATAAATACTACAGGTCTTGAAAGACTATTGTATTGCTTACTTCCTGCCAATATATCTCTTTTTCCTCTTGTAAGCATTTAAAAAAAATAACACTTTTTTTTTTGAAGAATCAGTTTGAGTGAGTATTAAAAGGAGGATATGTGTATTTCTCACAATATGGGGTCCTTTTCATGGGCTGGAGTAACAGAGCCCTGGCTAAGGGCTCAAATGCCCTGCTAGAACTTTGAGACAATTTCAAAATATGTACCATACATTAAAGAAATAAGAAGTAAGAAATTAAAATCAATAATTCTTCAAATGCATCTGGTATAATTTACTAGGACTTATGAGATTTCATAAACGTACTGGGTGCGGTCTCCCATGGATGTTTTTTCAAGACTGGAAGCAATGTGGTAAAACCTGAGTCATGAGATGGTCTCAACCTCTCTTTCACCTATGGCAGAGGTCCATGAGTGCCCCCTCACTGTGAGAACATTCTTCCAAAAGCCAGGTCATTCTTTAGTCTTTAGGAGAAGAAGTGCTATCCACAGTCAAAGATGGGCCTTTTGAGTCTTCCCTTTCAGCTCACTAAAATGCTCCCTTTGTGGTGGCAGATGAAACTACTGAGATAGCCAACAGACACACAAGAATTCTTTAGACAGAGCTTCTGTACTTTCACAGGCTTAGTTATCTCTTTTAGCAATGTGTAATTTCACATAATACATGTGTGTTATCCAGAGATTTTTTACGAATTCTATTGTGGAAAAGGGTGTTATTTTTACTGTGGCTTGTCAGTTTGACCTGTTTGAGAGTCATGCATTTAGAGGCATTGCAACTCATCTCTCTCTTCTTGGGATTCTCAGAAAGCTCTGCCTTAACTTCATCCATTTCTTGGAACAACTTGGAAACTGAGGAAAGGGAGATGTGCTAAATATTGAGGTGGTGCTTACCTCTCTCTGCCTTTGCTTTCTCCTACTGTATAGCTGTACTTTCAGAAAAAAATTAATATTCATACCTCAAAAACTTACTTAAAATATTTTATTTTTAATTCCAAGTCAAAGATTTTTATTAGTATTTAATCTTGCCTAGGCTGTTATTCATCCTAATTTTTTGAGGAAATAAAGGTCCTTTTCCTAAAATGATGGTACTTGACCATGGTACATAAAATTGTATTTAGTGATAAAATAATCCTAAATTGACTTCAACTAGTTTGTAAATTCATCCCTAATCCCTGAGAAGAATGTCAAACCAGGAAACACTAACAGTTCTTAAAAGGATTCAGAGATTTAAAAAAATATATTATGATTGAAATATCCCTGGAGTTTGGCCCCACTAATATAACACACACACACACACACACACACACACACACACACACACTTTGGCTAATTCCCTAAGTATTCATTCTATGAAAATACATAATATGGTGAACAGGATTCTTAGAACAGGATTCTTCCATAATATTTTAGATACAGTAGGTATTTCTGGCCAGTATGGTGGGGATGGGGCACTGGATAAAAATTAAGTAACATTTTAGAAAAGTAAATTAATTAATTTTCAGAGAACACAGATAAACCTGAGAATAATTCAGTTAAACCTTTGGGTTTGGAAATACAGAAGTTTTTTTTAACCATCTTTGAATTAACCAACTTAACTGCAACTCTCCATTCCTTTTGTAAATCATACGAGTTGGTGTCCACAGCATATGAGGTACTCACGGACACTAGGCCACTCTCTGGCAGCCCGCACAGATCTGCTCCTTCACAGTGAGTTGTACACTAAGAGTAAGCTGTGATTGTTACCAACCTGTGCCATTAGTGCCAAATGTGACACTGAAATTATGACACTTAATTAGTATAAACAAACCAGTGAAACACAAGTTTGAAGACTTCTGGTTCCTGTGGAATATAAGTTGCATACTTTGGAAATATTCTATGAAAGTGAATTGTTTATATAGTTCTTGCCATATTAAGTGTGGATAAGAACACTGTCAAAGATGGGGTGTGTATAGGGGAAGTTTTCTTTAAGGTTGCTTCACAAGTATCTTTAAGTCTTTTGCTCCACATTAAAGAAAATGAAACTAAAATTTGAGGATGATACATTACTGGTTTGGGAAAGAAATATGATGTGAAACTCATCTGATCCATGCTTCATAAAAAGACCTTAGCTCTGCTGAAAAGATGGGCAAATGAACATATAATTGTATTTTTAAAGTTAAAATGTTTAAGATGTATGTATGTATTACTTGTATGCCTACTCATTTCAAACTGGCTTTCCGATTAAATGAACAACTACTGGTTGCAATCATGTTAGATAAGTACCTACCATACCTAGGTTCAAATCAGTATTCCATAAATAAGCAACTTTGGCATTTATAAAACTTCTTCCTGGGATTTGTAAGGTCAACTAAGGTGGTTGGGGGAAAATATTAACTATCTCAGGGGACAGAAAGCTAACAAAATTGCTCTCACCACAACATAAAGAAAATAATTATTTTTAGAATTTACTAAACAGGGGCATAAGATGACTTCAATCAAAATGATTGTGGTAAATGCTAAGACTCCTTTCAAAAAATGTAAAAGAAGAAACATAATGAAACACAAATCTCTGAAATGCAAGATACATGCTTACAGAAAAAAAGACAGGAAGGACCAGAGAGACAGAAAGATAGAACATGAAGGAGAGGTAATGGAGGGAGTGAAGGAGACAGAGAGGAGACTGAGAGGGAGAGGGAGGGAGTAGAGGAAAAGAGAGAATGAGAACAAGAAAATATAAGAAAAAGAAAGAGGGTAATAAAATGCACATTCAGAATATCGGGGCGCTGAGCATCTGATCTTGATTTTGGCTCAGGTCATGATCACGCAGTTTGTGAAATAAAGCCCCATACTGGGCTCTGTGCTGATAGCGCAGAGCCTGCTTGGGATTCTCTCTCTTCCTCTCTCTCTCTGCCCTCCTCCTGCTCTTGCTCTCTCTCTGTGTCTCTCAAAACAAATTAACAAACATATTTTTAAAAAGATCCTATTTGTTCCTCAATTTTTCTGTTTTTGTTTGTTATGTTAGAAATTCAATGGGGTGCCTGGGTGGCTCAGTCAGCTAAGTATCCAACAATGGCTCAGGTCATGATCTCATGGTTCGAGCCCTGCATCTGACTCTGCTGACAGCTCAGAGTCTGGAGCCTACTTCAGATTCTGTGTCTCCCTCTCTCTCTCTGCCCCTCCCCCACTCACAGTCTGTCTGTCTGTCTGTCTCTCTCTCTCTCTCTCTCACTCAAAAATAAATAAACTTTAAGGAAAAAAATTAAGAAATTCATTTATTTATTCAAGAGGGCACAGGAGTTATTGACCTTTTCAGTAAAATCACCATTAACATTTTTAATGGAGCTTTGAGCACCCAAATTATAAATCACCTAACAACATAAGGAAATTTACAATTTTATGAGCCATTCCTTATTGTCTCATCAATCTCGAAAAACAAAAGAGTCTATCTTTTCATAGGTTAGGTTCTCTGGTAAACAGTCGCTGAGGTAGAGATTAGCATGCTGACAATTCATTAGAGAATGTTATCAGGGTCAGCCATTATGGAAGGAAGAGAAGGAAGAAGGACAGGGTAGAGGGAGTAGTTGGAGGTCTTCTGGAGATGATGCCTTGAGAGGAGCTGAACCCTCTGGCATATTGACCAGGCCCCATGACAGAAAGCCTTTTCCTTCCTGTTTTCTGTTGGAGTTCTCCATTGGCTAAATCCAATGAGAAGCCAGAAGGCAATGGGTCCCAAATAGGTCAACCTCCCACGATAGGGAGCAGGAGGAAGTTAGTCTAAAATGGGCAAATGGAAGAGATCTAATATAAGTAATAAATCCTAAAAGTCAATATTAATTTGTATTCATTTAAAAAGTCTTCTCTTAACTGTAGCTTTTCCAAGCAGTTATTTCTGACTTACTTCAGAAGTAATTGTTTTGTGATACCCAGCAGGTACTCTTCACTTTTATTTTTAAAGATTATTATTGGCAAAAGTCTGGAAAACATGTGAAACTCGTGAGGCTCGTAATAAACTTGGGTTCAGATTGCATCACTTTTTCTCTTTTCCTGGTGCTTATTTATCATCATAGGTACTGCTTCATTTACAAGAGAAATTATGCCTGGTATGGTAAAAAATGAAAGTATCAGTAAGGCTGCAAAGCCATAGGAACTTTCTACATGCTAATGGGTACTGGCACAAAAATTTTGGAAACCAGTTTGATCCTACCTAAAAAACGTGAACCTATACCCACTGACCCAGCAATTCTACTTACATTAATCCTAGGTTAATTCATATCCATGCAATTAATAAGGTGGCATTGTTTGTAATAACTAGAAAATGAACACATCCTCAAAGTTCATCAAAAGCAGATCTTTAGTGAAAAAGCAACAATAATAAATTGGTCATATAGTCATACTAAAGAATCGCAACAAAAATTAAGGAACTTCAATTGAGCACATCAACATTGGGTGATGCTCTCAAATGTCTTTTTACATGAAAGAAACAAGTCAACAAAGTATACATATATTATTCATTTACATAAAATTCAGAAGTAGACAAAACCAAGCCACATGTCATTTAGGGATGCATCTATATATGGTAAAATTACCAAGAAACAAGGGAGTGGTTAACATAAAGCTCAGGATTCTGGTTATACGTGGTTATATACGTGGGTATATATTGCCAAGCTGCTGAAACATGAATGGCCATTTCAATTTGGATTGGCACAAAGGATCAATGTGTAAACTGACTTCCAGAGAAAGAGCCACACTGATATCCTACCAGTAGCTCAAGTACATAAATTGGCTCAAGTATAAATATCTTTTTGTTTTTTAAATATCACAACAAAAATTTTTATTATGTAAATTTTCAAACACACAAAACAAGTGAGAGAACATATAATGAATCTCCATGCACTCCTACCCATCTTCAACAATTAGAAACATTTATCAAAATGTTTTCTTCTTATAATGAAATTTAGATTTCAATAAACAATACTGACTTTCTTGAGTGCTACTTTCTGTGTAGAAGTAGGATGAACATACTCTGAAATTTAATGGATTTGAAATATGTTTCAGTTCATTGCTTACATCACTTCTGTGATTTGGAGCATTTTTAGTTATTTTTATGTAGTAGAATAAATTGCATTTTTAATAGTATCTCATATGGTTGCCTGAGGTAACACATTCTCACACTGAATTATAATTCAGTAAGAAAATATATTATTTTTTTTCCTAAAGTCAAACACCAGTGTTCTGAATGGAATTAAGATTTAAGGCCTGGAATTTAAAATTATTATTTGGCTATATTCGACAGTTTCTAATGAGTAGTGGTAAAGATATGATTATAACTATTAACAGGAAAAAATTTAATTTTCCTCTATTTGTAGACATTTTCACTTTTGTTACATTAAGTTTATACCTTTGGGTTATTTAATATCAGATATTATATTCCACATAATAATATCAACAAACCTTTTTATTCCTCTAAGTCTAAATACCTGTAACTAGTTTTAAGTACAAGGAAAGGGAAGGGAAAGAAATGTTCCACTCTCCCACTGTAGAGAGCTATCCTGCAGAAGAATGAAGCAGACCAAACACGAATCTTAAAATTTTTAATCTCAATGGTGGATTGGCCATAGTAATTATTGAACTGAGCCTATATTTTATATGGTAATATTCAGACATTCCCTAAATTTCATTCAGGGGCAGAGGACAAAGGAGCCCTCACAGTATACTTTTAAAAGTTCAATGTGAATGAAAATAAAGCTGCTTTTTGATTTCCATACAATATATTCTGCTTTGTATATATAGTGGTTGCTCATATAAATGATCAAAGAAGGCTGGGGCTCAGTTTTTTGATGGCAGAAATCACCAACACTAAGTAGTCCTACTCATAAGCTTTATCAAGTACCAAAGGGACATGAGAAGAGCATCAACATGGATACATCTGAGTGATGATGGCCTCACCATCCTCCTTTCATTTCTCATGAGGCTGTACCCGGGGTGGTAGTGATTCAGGTGAATGCCCTGCTCAAGGAAAAGGTATATTCTTAGTTTGAGGGGACCAAAATAGAGGGCTACACTGGAATTTAAGCCTCACTCCTGAAAGGGTCACACTAATTCCCATGTGATTATGATTCCATGTAAGACAATAATTCTGTTACTGGTGCTCAAGCTGTCCACATTACAAGTCTTGAACTTTTGCTAACATTCTAATGCAAAGTTGTCCTTTCTGTGCATATGCTGGGCGTTGCACACATTAGATAAAGAAATTCTACCTGCTCTCACAAATAAACTCCCAACTGTGAAATAGTTCAAATATGATAGAAGTTTAGTTTTTACATAACTTCCAAAATCGGTCTTCCTAATTGGTAAATAGCTCTTGTTCATGTGGTGATTCAGGGCTTTGGGTTTATCCCATTTTGTGGCTTCTAAGGCCATTATGCTTGTTTCATCAGGCTGGCAAATGGGGAAAGGGCTTGGAGGGAAAAAGGGTTTTATGAGCCAGGCCTGAAATTGGCATTCATCACTTGTTTCCAGATTCTATCAAGGAGAATTAAGTCACGTGGGTACCTGCAGCCTTTGTGACTAGCACAGAGAAAAAGGAAATTGGTTCTGTGGACAGCTGGCCATCTTCAACCTCAATTATACACTTCCTTCTCGGTGCCTATTGGGTCCAGGTGTTTTTCCATTTACGTCTACTTCAGGGCTTTTCATGAAGAAACGTGGCCATGGCCTGCCACACAACAAAGTTAAGATATTCATTCAACTTTATGTAATTATTTCCCCATGGCTTTTGATGTCAAGGACTAATAATATCTAATTCTTCTCAAAGAAACTGTTATATTTAAGGAAGAAATAGAAAGGGCACTAATTTTGGAGAACTAATGTAGCAGCTTAATATTTGCTCATTAGAGTCTATCATTGCCAACAGATTTTGTTCTTTGAAATAATTTTCATAATTACTTGACTAAATTCCTCCATGAAAATAAATGGTGACAATTAACTCAAATTTTGCTTTAGGATGTAGATAATTAGTGAGTCTGTGTTTTCCAAATGTCTCTGTCATGGGGGCAGAGACGAGAATTCTAAATTCTTTCCTTGCAAAAGGGCAGTCCTGAACTATACACAGAGCCTGATGTTCGGAATTATGAAACCTGAATGGCACCTGGACACTCAATTTCCATGTGATTTTAGAACAGTCACTTAATTATTCTGTATAACACGATCCCACTTACAAAATATCTTATTGCTATGTTCTGAGGATCACATCAGGATGGTATCAGTACAAATATTTTTGAAGACTTAGAGTTGCCATATGAGTTATAGGTGATATTTCTTTGATTTTTTTTTAGTTATTATTAAAGATTGATATAAGGAACAGAAAATGATGCCCTGGCTAAACAGAGACCATTCACTCAGCCTCTACCAGACCTTATTTTTTATGAGGATTGTTTACTCCTGGCCATCTTCTGAATGCTATTTGGCAATGCTTTGAAATTCCCTCTGTGCTGAAAGTGTTAGAGATGGTCTAGGACTCTCCTCCTGGAAATCTGGGCTTGTTTTACCATCACAGTCAGAGGAATTAGCTCTCCTGAGTGAATAACCTAAGGCTTCCCTCTGAAGGTGCACAGAAACCCAGGCTCCATTTTGTGCTTTGAGAGTTGCCAACAGGAATGGGAGCATTTTGACTTACACCTGGAGATACAGGCACATTCAAAAATAAGAATCATTTATCTGGAGTTATTAATAAGAAGCAAAACTACTTCATGCCTTATTGAGGAGAGCTCTATCTATCTCTGGGGAGGAGAATTTAATGATTTTCTTTCTGAGAAGCACTTTTCTATTGATCCTTTACATAAACAAATATATATATATATATATATATTGCCTTAGGGAAAAATCATATCAGAGAAATGAAATGCCTTCATGGACTAATATTTGAAAAATGAATTAAAAATGTTAGAGTATAACAACTTCTTTTTATGGTTCATAAAATCCCCAAGTATCCTTAAAAGTACCCATAGTTAATACCTTTAAAAAATCCCTGAGTTTATATTGTTAGATTAGTTTGGTGAAATTTAAGTAACTCTACTAACAAGACTTAGAAAAATTTTTGCTTTTTTTTATTAAAAACAATTTAATTTTCTCAAGGAATTAATAACTGGCTTGGCTCAGGAATGTTGGAACTGTTCACAGCATTATAAGCAGAAACTGTGAAAGGAACTGCAGAGCCAAAAAAATAATGCAATAAGAGGAATATTTTGTGTCGATTTTGCCGTTGGCTTTTTCCTTTTTAATACTTGCGTTACTATCAACTCTCAATTGGGAGAAAGCACTTGTTCCAGCTGCTAGAACTCTTTCAGAAACTGGTTCTTGAACACCTACTGTTCACCTGCAGGAACCATTTTAACCCGAAGTTTGAAAATCTTACGATGCTCTCAGGGCATCATCAATCCTTGAAGGTATTTAGTATTGAGAAAAGAAAAGGATGCTTCTATGTAAAAGAAAAAATGATGGTGCCAAAACTATTGCCCCAAATTTGTCCTCAAAAAAACAAGAGAGAGAGACGGGGGGGGGGGGGGGGGGGGGGGGGGGGGAAAGGAAGGAAGGAAGGGTTCAGAATTTTTTAAAAACTGCCCTGAGAATTATGTCCTTTATCCACTGATATTTTTGAAACCACAAAATTATTAACCATTGACATCATTGTCTAAATAGCTTTCATAAAAGTTAATAGTTTAGAAATAATAGCTGACAGTTAAATGTCACAATGTGAATTACAGAACCAGCATAGACTTTTGAATCTTCTCTTTCTCGAGCTAGCTGAATTTTTCCCATTGAAAGGAAAAGAAAAAAGATACACTTTTTTCTTACAGGTACATTTTGTCCCCTTAAGGCAAAATGTCTCATAAATTGAGATTCATTGAAATGTATACCTAGATTTTGGTGTCTTCATGAACTATAAAAGCCTAAGATTATTGCCTCAAAAAGGAAAAAGAAATTAGTTAATTCTGACCTTTTAATCTGTGACTTCAGTTTTATATGATTTCTAATTTCATTATGGAGGATTATATTGAAAATCATCCCAATATCCATTATACATTTCAATATCTATAAATTATGCTATTTCTAACTTCAGATCAGTTGCTAATGTGTTTATCTTCTCCTTCTTGACCTCTAATCAGTTGCCTTAGGAGACTTATCAGCAATACTAACAATGAGTCAAGGTCATGTATTATCAGTCTTTGTCCCTGTAATCCAGCTCAGAGTGAGACAAGTAATCTTTAGGAGACCTGAACAAACTGCCTTCCTCTCAGTAACTCCTGCTTTCCTTCTCATATTGGCTGTCCCCTGAAGCTCAGTCGCATGGATTCAGCCTTATTGTATGGGAGATTGATCGAGTTGTAGCACCTACCACTCATTCATTATTCAGGAGGCTATCTATTGGCCACAGTGCTTTCCCATTTTTCTCACAATTCCATGTACTGTACTTCCCATCAAAACTGGGCTCTTGGTCAGGCAGGAGACGTTTCCTGTATGTAAGAGGATACTTTTAAAATCAAGGCTATGCAAGCCGAAATCTTCACACCGAGCAGTGCTCTGTGAAATTGCATGAGAGCATCTTCCAGTGTTGATCATTGGGCTCTACTATTATATTCTAAGACCTGCATATTTTCTAGTATTTGTATTGTCTCATATAATGGGCAGGGCTGCAATTGATATTTAGATATAGCTTTCAGGTATCACCCACTATATATTTGCAGTGACTAGTTTTCATAGGGTTGGGGACTATTTCAGTAGGAAAAACATAAATCGTTTCCATAACTGGGTCCCAAAGAGGAAATTTTTGTAAGAAGAGTCTGAAACAATGAGCAGTACGCAGTGACAAGGTCTGAAACTAGAGAGGGAACATAATCAAAGCACCTGGACCAAACCCTTCCTCTAGTGTAATAACCCCCAGAGAGAAAACATTTTATGATTTTAAGTGAGAACAGCACCTTCAGGCCCAACACTTAACACAGCAGAAAGGAAAGCCTTTTCCTTTCCTGTCCTGAAGCAGCCTGAAGAACTGTCCTATCACTCCTACTTTGGGGATCATCTGTAGCCATCATCAGAAGAGTTCACAGTAGCTATGATCAGAGGCAAGAGGCACTCTGTTCTTATTCATGGGTATATTTAAACACTCCATGGGGACTTCTAATAATTATTGCCTGTAAAGAGTGGATTATACCAACATGATTCATCCATTAGCTTACTCCCCACCCTGTTTCTACACATTCCCATTTCCGATGATCTCGTCCTCCACTCAGCCTTAGTCACCCACCCTAGTGATCAAGACCTTTTTGTCTTCTTGTTCTTGTCATTAGCAATAACTGCTTTCTTGTAATGGGCAATGAACTCTCTGGCTTTTATTTAGGATTAATCCTTTCACAAATACCATTTTCACCTGCTCTAGAACTCTGCTCTTCCAATGATTACCCTTCTCTTCTTCATTAACTTTTCTTCCCAATTCAACATACACAAATGTTGTAACATCTCCAATAAAAAAAAAAAATACAATTCTACCCCTTAACAGGAGATCCTCTTGAGCTGCTACCACATTTCTCTGCTCCTCTTTATGGCTATCTAACACACTCTTATCCCAGTCCAGTCCCCATCAACCCACTAAAACTGTTCTTTTCAATTCACCAATGACTTACATGTGACCAAACACTTAGGTCCATTCTCAGTCTTCATTTAACTTGGCCTCTCACTGTCATTTGGCATTATTCCTCTCTGCCACCTTCTTGGAATGCCTCTGAACTATTGTTGCAAGGCATTGTTCTTTTTTCTTATTTGCTGCTTCTTATCAGTCTCCTTGTTTCATTTTACTCTTCTTCCTGACATCTAATGCTAGAGAACTGTCTTTTATTTTCAATTGTATTTTTTCTATACTTATTGCCAGAGGGATCTCAGTCTTTTCCAATGACTTTAGATATCATTTATATGCTTCCCCCCCCTCCCCAAAATCTATATCTCCCACCTAACCTTTTCCATGAGTTTGATTAGAGTATTTGTCTATTGGATCGGTATACACAAAGGCCTAATAGACACCTTAAACTTAGCAAGTGAAAACTGCACCCTGGATTTCCTCTTCTCACTTCCCTAAACTTGCTTTTTCCTTGAAGTTCCCCAAGTCATTATATTTTATGTCACTAAACAGAATGACTACTCATGGGTCAAAGTTCTGTTACAAAGATCAGCAGGGACTGAGGGATGTAACATGGTTGCACCCTCCAGTTTTATTTATTCATATTTGAGGCACCAGCTTCTTAATTACCCTCCAGCCATATGTTATGCTCCTAACTAATGGGCACATCTGTGGAAGAAAACAAACACTTTTCCACGATGCGATAACACTAAATCCTCCTTGTTTTATAAGCAATCAACTGTATGTCATGGAACTAATTTCCACCGATCACTATTTTGTTTTTGTGTAGCCTGTGTTCTCCTAAAGACTAGGTGATAAGTTGCAGCCCAGATAATTAAGAAACAAGTAATTTAAATACTGAGTTATACCAAGGAATTATAAATGGCTCCAGGGGCATGTTCTGAACAGTTTTGGTTTTGGTTTTTTGTTTATTTCTCTTTTTTAATATTTCCTCTTTAGTTCTCCCTCAACCCATCATTTACTGAAGTTTCATTTTTCTATTTTAACTTTTCCATTTAATATAGATTTCATAGTCAGAACCCAGGAAGTCTTCCTCTAGAGGTTATTCTCAGAACAAATCAGTTTGTCATTGTAGTTAACAATGCTAAGTATATGCTTATTTATCAGCCATCCTGTTATTTACAGGATTTGAGAGATGCTCATCTGAAAGTCTGTGAGTTTCTGTTAAGTTTCTCAGGATCCACATAAGAGTGAAACCATATGGTATCTGTCTTTCTCTGTATGGCTTATTTCACTTAGCATAACAAACTGAGGGTTGATGGGGGTGGGAGGGAGGGGAGGGTGGGTGATGGGTATTAAGGAGGGCACCTTCTGGGATGAGCACTGGGTTTTGTATGGAAACCAATTTGACAATAAACTTCATATATTGAAAAAAAATAAAAATTAAAAAAAATAAATAAATAAAAGTCTGTGAGGACCATATTGGTCATGAGGACTTTTTGCAGGTATATTTTTTTTGTTTTGTTTTGTCTACTTGCTCTGCCACTAGCTTTTAACATGTTAAATTGAGTTTTGGTCTGTTAATCTGCTGCATCAAAGTAATAACAGGCCCTTAACAGCAATAAACAGAAAATTAAGAGCTTGAAAAGCATCTGGAAAATATATAACACTCTAGATACACAGAGTTTAACCTTCTTATGAAACTGGAGAAAAATAGTACCTTAGAAACTTTCCCTGTTTATTTCATTTTGATTTTTACTCTGTGAAACTGAAGAACTAATCATACTTCATATGTAAGCCAAATGAAAACCCTCACATATTTATGGATATTGAAGCCTGGCTAATTTTCTTTTTTTTTTAATATGAAATTTATTGTCAAATTTGTTTCCATACAACACCCAGTGCTCATCCCTACAGGTGCCCTCCTCAATGCCCATCACCCACTTTCCCCTCCCTCCCACCCCCCATCAACCCTCAGTTTATTCTCAGTTTTTAAGAGTCTCTTATGGTTTGGCTCCCTCCCTCTCTTTTTTTTTCCCCTTCCCCTCCTCCATGGTCTTCTGTTAAGTTTCTCAGGATCCACATAAGAGTGAAAACGTATGGTATCCGTCTTTCTCTGTATGACTTATTTCACTTAGCATAATACTCTCCAGTTCCATCCACGTTGCTACAAAAGGACATATTTCATTCTTCCTCATTGCCAAGTAGTATTCCATTGTATATATAAACCACAATTTCCTTATCCATTCATCACTTTGCTATGTTTATTAAGCAACATGTTAAATTTAACTTAACCAACTTTATACTGCAGGTCTCTGTAGAATGAAGAATTTCAAAATGTAAAAAAAGTGGTTTCCTTCTTCAAGAAAAAAGGATTCACATAAGTAATTAGAACATGTTATATTTCTACAAGAAAACTTAGTTCGGGCCTAAATATTTCTCCAGCTGGACTCTATGTGTTATTAGGGATCTTCTAATTCCCTATATCTTTTTCTTTTTTTTGAAGTTTATTTATTTTGAGAGAGAGAGAAGTGAGTGTGCATGCACGAGCAGGGGAGGGGCAGAGAGAGAGGGAGAGAGAGAGAATCCTAAGCAGATTCTGCCCAAGGCAGGATTCCAACTTATGAACCCTTGAAATCATGACCTGAACCAAAAACAAGAATTGGACACTTAACCAACTGAGCCACCTAGGCGCCCCTATATTTTAAGTTTTATTTTGTAATTTTTAAATTATTTGTAATATTAATAGAGGACTACTTCAGAGCATTGGGATGACTTTCCTGTAATTGAAAACTGCTGTAGACTGAAAATACGTCTGTGTTTGAGTTTTTGATCGAGCTGGTGCTCTAAACCGACAGTTTTTTTTTTTTTTAATTTTAATTCATTGATAAGCTTGCCTGGTTGCTGTTAACTTCTTAAAGTAACAGTGGATAGCAATAGCCCAAAATCTGATGAATATTCAGATTGAATTATTTTCCTGTGTTAAATACAAAATTTTTCGTATAAAGTGATAATTCACAACTGAAAGATATATCCTATCTCTTTTGCATTGTTGGTGGGAATGCAAACTGGTGCAGCCACTCTGGAAAACAGTATGGAGGTTCCTCAAAAAACTAAAAATAGAACTACCCTACGACCCACAATTGCACTACTAGGCATTTATCCATGGGATACAGGTGTGCTGTTTCCAAGGGACACATGCATCCCCATGTTTACAGCAGCACTATCAACAATAGCCAAAGTATGGAAAGAGCCCAAATGCCCATCGATGGATGAATGGATAAAGAAGATGTGGTATATACATACAATGGAGTATTACTCAGCAATCAAAAAGAATGAAATCTTGCCATTTGCAACTATGTGGATGGAACTGGGGGGTATTATGCTAAGTGAAATTAGTAAGTCAGAGAAAGACAAATAAATGACTTCACTCACATGAGGACTTTAAGAGACAAAACAGATGAATATAAGGGAAGGGAAACAAAAATAATATAAAAACAGGGAGGGGGACAAAATATAAGAGACTCTTCAATATGGAGAACAAACTGAGGGTTCCTGGAGGGGTTGTGGGAGGGGGGATTGGCTAAATGGGTAAGGGGCACTAAGGAATCTACTCCTGAAATCATTGTTGCACTATATGCTAACTAATTTGGAAGTAAATTTTAAAAAATTAAAAAAAGAAAGATATATCCTAATTTGACTTTAGCTTTTAAATATATTCTAAAATATCACTTTAATTTGACACCACAAAAATGATTAAGACAGAACATTTTTTTTAACGTTGTGGGCTAATAATATAGCCACAGCCAATCACACTAATAAGTGTTAATAATGGGTTTGTACGAAATGTTGGGTGCAGATGATGTCATGGCACATTGTATATATGAATTTTCAGTTATTACAATTATTATTAAAAGTAAGAACCATTTGCATCAAACATTGTTTTAAGCACTTTCCATGAATTAATTTCTTGAATATTATGTTATAGGCCAAATATTCGCCCTCCAAAGATGTCCACATCCTAAATTCCAGACCATGTGAATATGTTACATATATGGCAAAAGGGACTTTGCAGAGGTAAGTAAGGTTATGGACCTTAAATAGGGAAATTATCTTAAATTATCAGAATGGACTCAATTTTATCATAATGAGCCCTGAAAAGCAGAGAACTTTCTCTGGCTCAAGATCAGAGAGATGCAGCAGAAGCAAGAAAGATTCAAAGTATGAGAGAGACTCAACCCACTATTGCTGGAGAGGTGAGAAGAAATGGGATAGCCTTCAGGATCAAAGACTGAACCCTGGCTCATAGTCAACAAGTAAATGAAGACCTCAGTCCCATTACTGCAAAGAACTGAAGTTGGCCAACAACCTAAATGAGCTCAGACACAGATTCATCCCCAGAACCTCCAGAAAGGAATACAGTATTGCTGATTTCACCCTTATGAGACTCTAAGCAAAGGATTCATTGAGTCATGCTCCACCCAGAATTCTGACCTACAGAACCATGAGATATAATAAATGGGTATTCTTTAAAGAATAATGTGTTATGTGATAATGTGATATGGCAGCAACAGAAAACACATTTTTTTAAATATGAAATTTATTGTGAAATTGGTTTCCATACAACACCCAGTGCTCATCCCAACAGGTACCTTCCTCAGTACCCATCACCCACCCTCCCCTCCCTCCCACCCCCCATCAACCATCAGATTGTTCTCAGATTTTAAGAGTCTCTTATGGTTTGGCTCCCTCCCTAACTTTTTCTTTCTTTTTTTTTTTTTTTTTTTTTTTTTAGAAAACAAATTTTCATAGCAGCTTGCAAACTGTTACTATTATTACCTCCATTTTACATGTAAGGAAACTGAGGCACAAAGAACTCAATTAATATACCCAAGGACACCAGCAGTAAAGCTGGGATTTGGTAGAAGAAATGAGCCATCACTTGGCACAGTGTATTAAGGTTTGTTGCAACCAAAAGATTAATCTTTGTAGTAATCAGAAATACGTAATTTTATTGAAAGAAGACGTAATGTGTGAATTGTGTCATTTGCATATAACCCATACTAGTTCATTAATAGCAGTATACCAGTAATTACTAGTAAGTTTACTAATAAATATTAGTACATTTTTCCTCAAAAAATATTCTCAACTTCATTATTTATTTTAGAAATGCACAATTAAGTTGCTTGGCCTATCAGACCAATGAATTAACAACTGAAGAATGAGAGATCCTTACTGAATCAAAGGCATAATACTGAAGATAATAATTGAAATAATGGTTTAAAATTTTCAAAACCAACATTAAGCTCATATACAAAGCATAAAACATTTAATATAAATTATGTTAAAATTGTCTCTCTACTTTCAAAAATGACTTGTGAGAATTATATGCAAATATGAGAACTATAAAGGTAGACCTGGCCACAAGAACAAAACTGAGCACATGTTTCTTATAAAGTATCCTTATAAAATTCAAAACTATGTAAACTATGTATCAACAGAGGAGACCACAGAAATGATGGCATTAAGACGTTGCAGAGGGGCACCTGGGTGGCTCAGTCGGTTAAGCATCTGACTCTTGATCTCAGCTTAGGTCTTGAGCTCATGGTTCATGGGATTGAGCCCCACTTCTCTCTCCCTCTCTCTCTCCCCTCTCACTATAAATAAATAAATTTTAAAAAATGTTGTAGAGATTTAAATGAATTTAACTATAACATGTTAAAATTTAAATGTCAATATTACCTAAATGGACACATAACATTATTAAACAACTAATAAATTAAATGTATGGAAATATGAAGAAAGTATTATTTTCTTACAAAAATATTTTCTTTTTCTTTTTAAGTTTATTTATTTATTTTGAGAGAGAGGGAGAGTGCGAGAGTGGGGCAGGAGCAGAGAGAGAAGGAGAGAGAGAGAATCCCAAACAGGCTCTGCACTGTCAACACAGAGCCTGATGCAGGCTCAATCCCACCAACCTGTAAAATCATGACCTGAGCTGAAATCAAGAGTCAGACACTTAACTGACTGAGCCACCCAGGTGCCCCTTATAAAAATATTTTCAATTGACAAAAAAGTACAGGCATGTTAAAAATATTAGTTGTATTTTATCAATGGAAACATGAAACAAACATTGAAAAGATTTTCTTTTTATCATTTACTGTCAACTAACACTGTTAGACAGGGGTGCCTGGGTGGCTCAGTCCATTGAGTGTCTGACTTCAGCTCAGGTCATGATCTCACAGTTTGTGGGTTCAAGCCCCACATCGGGCTCTGCACTGACAGCTTAGAGCCTGGAGCCTGCTTCAGATTCTGTGTCTCCCTCTCTCTCTCTGTCCTTCCTCTTGTGTGCTCTCCCTTGCTCAAAAGTAAATCAATAAACATTTAAAAAAAAATTTAATGTAGACAATTTTTATATTTCTCATAATGCTACATGTTCAACATGACTAGAACAGAAATGGTGTATGTCCTATCTCTGAAAAATATACAGGATTTGTTATGAAGAGAACTATTTTGTCATATGGTATTGTTGCAGGATACATAGAATAAAATAGCCTTAGAAGTTAGAAATAAATTGGAATATTATTGCTAGATTAACATTTTATAATAATTATTTTATAATAAACATTTTATAATATATAATTATAAACTGTATATTAAAATTGAAAATAATTATAATAATCATTTGTTACAGCTCATTTACTCAAGTTTAGCATTTTCTATATTTTGCATTTCAAAGGACAATGATTACAAGCAGTTTTATTGCATTCTGAAAACTTTTGGCTAGTTCATGGAATGGTTCGGAAACAGTTTTTAAAATACCTGATAAAATAGAAGTATTCTTAAGTAATACTTATGATACATTTCAGCTTCGTTAGCAAGTGTTCAGGTGACTTTATTTTTTTTAATTTTTTTTTTTAATGTTTATTTATTTTTGAGACAGAGAGAGACAGAGCATGAATGGGGGAGGGGCAGAGAGAGAGGGAGACACAGAATCGGAAGCAGGCTCCAGGCTCTGAGCCATCAGCCCAGAGCCTGACGCGGGGCTCGAACTCACGAACCGTGAGATCGTGACCTGAGCTGAAGTCGGACGCTCAACCGACTGAGCCACCCAGGCGCCCCTAGGTGACTTTAAATGTGCAGTATTTATAGAATATTGAGCCAATAAAACAGTCGTTTTTTCAATAATTTTTAAAATATACTTCAAGTACACTAACAAATATTGAGTTAGATTTAATTTTATTTTACTTTATTATTTTTTGGTGAAGAGCACTAGAAGGTAGGAAAGACCATGTATATCATGTGGGCAGATTTTTTAATTTTTTTACTTTTTAAATTTTCTACTTTTTTATTACAGTTGTTATAGTAAAATAAATTAAATTGCTGACTTTGATAGAGTGAGACATTTAAGTTAAATAGAAAAGAGGAAGCCTCATTTACCTCTAAATATTCATAAGTTCAGACATATTGTTGCTAAATTAAAATGGCATGGAGACCTATAATATTATCATAGTTAATTTTCACACATGACCTAATGTTAAAATCAGGCAGACAAAAAGCAAAAACAATACAGTTCACAATGCTAAAATTAGTCTCAAATTCTCCAGGCTAAATGACAGGTATGTTGCAAATGTATGCATATGTTTCATATGTCCTATATATAAATCTATACATACCCTCCACCACCCCAGTAGCAACTTTTTTTTTTTAATGTTTTATTTATTTTTGAGAGAGAGACAGAGAGACAGAGTGCAAGCTGGGGAGGGGCAGAGAGAGAGGGAGATGCTGAATCTGAAGCAGGCTCCAGGCTCTGAGCTATCAGCACAGAGCCCAACACAGGGCTCGAACCCACAAACCATGATATCACGACCTGAGCTGAAGTTGGACACTTAACTGACTGAGCCACCCAGGTGCCCCAGTAACAACTTAATAGTCTCACACATTTTAAACTACATGGTCTCTGAAAGATACAAACCTTGTATGTATAATTTTTTACATTGGTCTACTGTTGATAGATAACAATTGATAACTGTTTCTGTATGTGCTAAAAGTAAGAATAAGCTGTCTTCTGACCTTGTATTCAAGTGGTATGGTGTAATGGAGACTTGTCTAGAAATCTACAAGTATCATGGACTTGGCAAATTCCATATATTGTAAAAAACCAGTTGGGTCATGGCAGTATTTGTCCAGTTGTTCCAAATAGGGTTGTATAGTTCCAAGTGAATTTTTTTTTTTAAAGGATGATTCTATCCTTAGATATTCTGATCTCTTTTAAGACCACTTCTAAATTCAAGCCAAATAAAATATTTCTTAAAGTGCTACTCTTTTTCTGTAAAGAATATAGCTTCTGTTAGGTATCACCACTCCTTTGATTTCTCTCTTAGGCCTTTAACTCCTAGTCCTTCAAGAAAACACAAGGTGATAACATCAGAGTTTTTTTTCTTTCTTTCTTTCTTTTTTTTTTTTTAAAGAAAAACATGGTTTAAGTCATGTATCATAACAATCACTTGTGTCAAACTTCCTGCAATATGGGTTGTTAGTTGCTGGAAGTGGTGATAAAGAGAGGTTGTAGACTTCTTCCTTATATGTCTGAAAATCAAGTGCTCCGAATGTCGAGAACTGGAAATCCAGACAGCGAATCTTGGTGTTGCTGTCCTTTCAAATTGCATTTTCATGATTTTCCCGCTTCTAACAAATCCTAGTATCTTGAGTAATTCTCTGCAATAAACCATCAGAGTCTGACAAAACAATTGTGAATGAAATAGAATGGTTTTATGAACAATAAAAGTGCTAGAGGTAGATGTTAAACTTATGCTTACAAAGGAAGAAAAGAAAGCCTTACTGAAATTAAATCATTTCAGTATATTGGAACTATATTATTTTTGTGATCATCATTTTAAAGTTTTCAAAATTTATCTTAGGAATAAAAATGTCTATTGTACCTGACAATAGATTTTTTTTCTATAAAATCTATACCTGAAATAATCTGTTCAGTTAAATACCTTTATGTTTTACTTGAGCCATCCAAATTATGTTAGTGAAAATTAAATTACTCTAAAATGCAAATTTATTCAGCATTTAATAAGCACATTCTGCTGTCTTTCATATTAAATGATGATATATTGAATGATGAATAAGGATTTTTTTTTCTGTTGAGAAATTACCATTTTTTCTTAAAATACAATTTTAAAGGTTTTTGCCTGGCTGTCACAAATCCTCTTTCTAGTTTTTAAGATGAGAGCCCTTTTAATGCTTTACACATCATGTTTTGTCAAGAAAGATTCTTGTATTTTATGAATTTCTCAGTAATCTTTTAAATAAGTCTCCCTCATCCATATAAATGTTGTCTTGTTCACATGAGATATTAAGACAATTCTCAAAATTTCGAACAGCACTGAATCAGTTATTCTTTGAAAAATATATTAATAAAAATCTAGAATTTATGGTCCTCTGAAAGAGAAAAAAAAGAGTAGACTGGAAATAGCAACAATCTGTTCTCTTAGCTATTTACAAATATTTGATGACTTCAACTCATCTTGAGGTGTGTTAGCAATTAGAGAAATTCTAGAATCTCTTAAAGCAGATATTGCATAATCACTTATTGTTTCATAGTATCCCCAATCCAAATGGTGACCACCAGAGAGTTCAGAAATACTGAGTCAACTATGAAGTAGACCCGTATAAGGAACCAACAGGACTCCTAGAAGGAAAGTCATTTCAAGAGAAGAAATTGGACATAAAAAGATTGACAAAGCCTTAGTCACTGAAGGGAAGGGCAGGCCTGCATTCATGGTGTCTGTGTCCCCGCTCATATCCTGTAATGATAATTATATCATTAGGCTAATGTATGAAGGAGTAATTCTACCATTATAAAATTCTACCATTATAGAGTTTTAACACAGAACAGGGAGTCTTTCCTGTTTTTGAACTAAATGTAGAGTTTTGTCAACTTCAGGGCTCCAGTGCCCCAACTTGGGGCTGAGCACAATCTGAAGAGATTGGAATGAGAGAATTTTCACTCTTCAAGTCCTTAGGGAACCCCAGTGGTGCCTGCAGGAGACTATTGTACTTCTGGGATGTGGAAAACTCCCATAGAAGTAAATGTAGTGGTGCTCAACTTTGGGAAGGCAGAGCAAAAGAGGAAAGAAATAGGAGCCCCACATGGCAGCTGACCCCATGGTGTCTGCATTTATGGGAGCTCACATGAGGCGCTCCCAATAATACATGAAGACAAAAAGCTCAGGTCATGATCTCACTGTCTCCTGAGCTCGAGCCCCACATCAGGCTCTATGCTGACAGCTCAGAGCCTGGAGCCTGCTTCCCGATTCTGTGTCTCCCTCTCTCTCTGCCCTTCCGCCACTCATGCTCTCTCTCTCTTTCTCTCCCTCAAAAAATAAACATTAAAAAATATACATTTTTTTAAAAAGACTTGAATATTTTAAAGACAAAATTAAAAGGATGCAATTTTCAGTCATCTGACCGGGGAACAAAACTATCCCATTTTGTAGAATTTAAATGTTAATTTTCCTATAGTAAAGTAAAAAAGTTTTAAAAATCAATGTACATATTGTGAAAATTTTCTTGTTTTTTCATTTTATACCTAGGATGCTGTTCCAAAAAGTCAGGAATATACATTTACTTCTTAGCCAGGATAATTTCCTGATTATAATGTTCTGAATATAAAGATTTTACTTTGTGGTTCTTTTGCACTGAGACAAAGTTTAATGAATTCTGATGTTTAAAAAATATCCTAAAAAAGATGAATATGATGTCAATAATGAAGAAAAATGATGCCTTATTGAAAAATATAAATACTACATGTTTTTGCAGCTGCCATACCAGCTTTTTCAGCCCTACAGGAATAATCCCTGATGAAATAAATTAATTGATGTGCATTTTTGTTTAAAGCCCAATTAGTTTTTGTATGTGTGGGAAAGCTCATGTTGAAGAAATATATATTTGATTGTATCGCTTTCTTGCTTAAGATCCCTGGGTGACTCCCTACTACCACCTGTTGTAAGCAGACTTGGAAAGTACGTTGCTAAGCAGGAGTTTTGTTAAGGAATGATTTTAGGATCAATGCTAATGGAAAGGAAGGAAAAATAGAATTAAGCACAGGGAGAAGTGAAACTGAAGAGCTGTCTCAGTGGGACCTCAGCTGAGGAGTTCTGAGGTTGGGATAATTCTTCTGAGTTGTCCTGAGTTGGGGTCAAGGAAATAGGCTTTATCTACTCATATTAATCAATCATTGAATGTGGGCCACTGTGGGAAGGAGGCATGACCTTTGACAAGATGGCTTTCTCTACCTGAGGCAATCCCCCAGGGGGCCAACAATGGATTACTAGGGCTTTCTCTCGGCAGCCGGGGACGTTACTTTATTTATTTTCCAAGGGGGATCTGGGCTGCACACTACAGTGTCTACACACCACTCAATAAGATGAGCTCTTAACTCATTCACATAGCTCACAATCCCAGGCCAGATCCAACCTACCTTTCCAGATTTCTTCTATACTAATTATGCTACCTCTGATCCCCTGCTCCTCTATGCCTTTGTGCTGCTGAAAACAATAGCCTGGATACACCCATTTCCCTCACTTGAAGATCCGTATCCTCTCTTAGTCAGAGTTAATGCTTCTTCTGTGCTTATAACATTAGCATTTACATCACTTATTATTATCTACTTACTTATGAACTCCTCCAACAAAGATAGCTGCTCTTCATTTATATTGTACAACCAATACTTAACATAGAGCCAACTATGCAAAGGTCCTATAAACACTGAGTGACCAAATGAGTAATGAATGAGCAATAATTCACAAAACCAGAGAGGAGGCAGATGTCATTTATTCTTTTCATGGAAACTGATTATCTTATTAAGCATGCCCAATTTATTAAGGGCAGAAATCTGATCTAATAGAACAACATTTACTCCTCCTGATATGTGTCAGAAACTGTTTGGATTTATGGAAAAAACAAATAAATGAGAGACATATTCCCTGTTTTTAAGGTCTCCATGATCTATTCGAAGAGACAGAAAACAACAAATGTGGAAATTAAATGGTACAACATAAAATAGCATTTAATATAAAAACACATGAGAAATCGTGGAAAGACCACCTATTATAATTGGGTATGTTACAAAAAGTTATTTATGAGTTTTTTTGTCCAGAATTCTGGACACATCTTCCCATGAAACAATATTTGACATATTCATCAATTTCCCTGGACAGCCTATATAATCCTGTTTATTAAATGTAAAATAAGCCTTAGTACTAACAGTGATATATAATGTCCTAGCACTTATTATAGCATTTTTATTTGTATGTCAAATTCAATTAATATATTAATATGTTCATACAGTCAGTAAATATTTTGATGAGCATTCACTACATGCCAGGCACTAGGATATCGCTATGAACAACTCAGATACATTCCTTATCCTCATGGAATACACAGTCTTCTGAGCAAAGGAGACACTGAGCAGGGCTCCTAATCAAGGGAGACAGTGTTATGAAGGGGGACTGCAACATGCTATGGTAGCACTCAATAAGGGGCTAGGGTTTTTTATATAAGGCAGACTTAGGTTGAGGGTTTAAGGGCCAGTTAGATGTAAATTAGAGCCTGGAGGGAAGGAGGAAGGACTGGTTCTAAGCAGAGGGAAGATCACGTGTAAAGGTCAAGACATGGGAGGAAATATGCCTATAGAGCCCATCTGAGTAGCAAAAAACCCTGCCACATGGACTAGAGTCCTGAAAGTAAAAGGAAGCTACATGTTGAAGAGAAACACAAAGGTTACATCACGGCAAGCTTTGTAATGAGATTGGTCTTTGTCTTAAATGTCATGGAGAGTTAAAGGCAAGCAGTAATACTCTCAGATTTCCCTTTGTAGAAGATTATTCTGGAAGCAGTTCAGGGGAGGGGCTGTAAGGGTCAAAGGTGACACCAGGGAGATAGGAGGCTAATACTGTCAATGAAACTGCACAGTAGCCTGGCCGAAGGTACTGGCAATGGAGATGGACTGGAAGAGGATGGCAGCAAATTGTAGAATGAATGACGATTTGAGATTGATGAACTATGAGAAGTGAAGGAGAAAGAGGAGCTGGGGATGCCCAGGACCCTCTAAGTTGCAGTAAGGTATGCTTGCAGCATATGTGTCTTCACCTGATCCAGGCAGTATGAAAAGGGCTTGATTCTGTTCCTGTTTAGGCACTGGCTACAGGGCAGGAAAGGAGTCCCTGGGTAGTGGCCACCGCAGAGGCAAGGGTAGAAAGTGAGCCGCTGTAAGCAAAGCAGGCTGAAGGAATAGACTGAGTCTGGGAGGGTCTGTCCTCAGAAAGAAGAATTCTTGGTCATGCCAGAATAGAAAGCAAAGAGAGGAAAGGGAAAGAAAGGGAAGAAAAACAAGCCCCTCACATCTGGAACTGATTTTCACAGGTAGAACTTAATGTTCTTATAAGCTGCTCTCACATTCAGAGCCAGGTCATTTTATTCTCCTGTTGAACATAAACAATCTGTAACCTCAGAGGAAGTCACCCTGAGGCAATGATAAAATGAAACAGAGCAAGACCACTTCATAGTTTTGTCTAAGGACAGACAAATAAATAAATAAAACATGTGGTTATTGTGTTATCCACAAAACACCCAAACAGAAATGCCCTCTTTTTCTAATAGCATCCAGTATAGGGCAAACTCTCTTTCCTTATGCCTTCTCTCAAATCACTCTATCCAAGTCCAAATCCTGTAACAGATTCTTTCTAATTCCCTCTTATTGAGATGCCCCACGGTTTCCCATGTTGTATGTTCTTCCCCACTGCAATAGAGTTATAAATCTAACTTGTACAAAGTGGTTCCTGGTGGCCTTTGGCTGAAGGCATTGACAGTTGTAAGTTAGGTATTCATAAATTGTGAACTCCTTGCCTAAATGTGATGCACTGCCATTTTTTTTTTTCTTGAATTCATTTATTTATTTTTTATTTTTTATTTTTTAATATATGAAATTTACTGTCAAATTGGTTTCCATACAACACCCAGTGCTCATCCCAAAAGGTACCCTCCTCAATACCCATCACCCACCCTGCCCTCCCTCCCACCCCCCATCAACCCTCAATTTGTTCTCAGTTTTTAACAGTCTCTTATGCTTTGGCTCTCTCCCACTCTAACCTCTTTTTTTTTTTTTTTTTTTTTTTCCTTCCCCTCCCCCATGGGTTTCTGTTATGTTTCTCAGGATCCACATAAGAGTGAAACCATATGGTATCTGTCTTTCTCTGTATGGCTTATTTCACTTAGCATCACACTCTCCAGTTCCATCCATGTTGCTACAAAAGGCCATATTTCATTTTTTCTCATTGCCACGTAGTATTCCCCCCCAATGTTTATAGCGGCACTCTCAACAATAGCCAAATTATGGAAAGAGCCTAAATGTCCATCAATTGATGAATGGATAAAGAAATTGTGGTTTAGATGCACTGCCATTTTAATACTATGGAATGGGACACCATGGGCACATAATAAATATCTGCTAGAGAAACAAGCAAGCATTTACAGAAATGAAGAAAAGACCAATGCAAAAATCCACCTGCTTACAATCCTTTCTGACCAGTCTCTTGGTCTCAAATTTTGATCTAATTCTATGCTGAAAAAGAAAACAGGAAAAAAATTAAAACAAAAGCAAAAGCGCAACCCCCAGAGGATTTATGAATAATGCTACCTCAGTCACGACAGTCTTTATTTATTTTTTCCTTTGCTTTGATTTTGCTCAGGGAACTTTTAGCTTTACTCATCTTTAATTACCTTAATTTCATGCTTAACTCTGGCACAGGAGAGATCTGTTTGTAATTTCAGATGAGAGAAAATGAAATTCCCCTCAGCAAAGTCAAATTTTAAAATTCAAGAGGAAGAACAATGTGCCAGCTCACAAAAAGTACCAACTTTACATTTCAAGGTAATTCAGTGGTAATGCAGTATTAAAGAGCTCAAATTCTGTTTTGAAAACAAAACAAAGCAAAAACAAAATCCAACAGAGAGAGAGAGAGAAAGAGAGAGAGGGAGATCCATTTCTCTCCCATTTTTATTGTGGTAAGAACATTTGACATGAAATCTACCCTCTCAACAAATTTTAAAGTGTGCCATATGGTATTATTAAGCACTATAAAAGCACAACGTCTATGACTTAATCACAACTGAAACCCTGTTGAACAGCAACAGGCTCTTCTCTCCATTTCCCCCACCCACCAGCCTCTGGCAACAACCATTCTACTCTATGCTTCTACCAGTCTATTTTAGGTACCTCATATATATGGGATCACGCAATATTTGTCCTTCTATGACTTGTTTATTTCATTTAGCATAATGTCCTCTAGTTCATCCATGTTGTCCAAGTGGCAGGATTTCCTTCTTTTTAAAGGCTAAATAATATTCCATTGTATGTATACACCACATTTCTTTATCTACTTACTCATTTGTTCACAGACATTCGGGTTGTTTCCTCATCTTGGCTACTGTGAATAATGCTACAATGAACATGGGAATGCAGATATCTCTTTGAGATCCTGATTTCAATTCTTTTGGAGACCCAGAAGTGGGATTGCTGGGTCCTATGGTAGTTCTAATTTTAGTTTTTCATGGAACCTCCACACTGTTTTTCAGAGTAGCTACACCAATTTACCTTCCCACCAACAGTACACATGGGTTCTGCTTTTTCTCATATCCTCATCAACACTTACCTTTTTCTTTTCCTTTTTTTTTTTTTTAATGATAGCCATCTAACAGAAATGAGGTGATATCTCATTGTGGTTTTGATTTTCATTTTCCTGTGATTAGTGATGTTGGGCATCTTTTCAAATACCTGTTAGCCATTTGTATATCTTTTTTGGAGAAATGTCTATTCAAGTCTTTTGCCCATTTTTAAATCAGGTCACTGATGGATTGATTGATTGACTGCTATTGAATTAAAGGAGTTCCTTATGTATTTAGGATACTGACCCTTAATAGCTATAAGCTTTGCAAATGTGTTCTTTCATTCCATAGGTTGCCTTTACATTTTGTTAATTTTTCCCTTTGCTATGCAGAAACTTTTTATTATCTCTATAAAGTTGGTTATTCAGAAGATATTAATATTTTTCTTTAGTTTCTTATATTTTTCAAATGTTAAGAAAAGAACAAGAATCATTTTGTAATTTGGGGCACCTGGGTGGCTCAGTTGTTTAAGCACCAGACCCTCAATTTCAGTTCAGGTCATGATCTCATGGTTTGTGAGTTCAAGCCCCACATCGGGCTCTGTGCTGACAGCATGGAGCCTGCTTGAGATTCTCTCTCCCTCTCTATCTCTTCCCCCCCTTACTCATGCTCTCTCTCTCCCTCAAAAATAAATAAAATAAACTTTTAAAAAAAGAATCATTTTGTAATTAAAAAGAAAATAATAATAATTCATAGCAACTAAAACAAATCAACTCATGAAGTGAAGTAGAATGGAAAATGTGGTAATTGTGTGAACCTTGATAAAGGTTAGTTGAGGGAAAGGGAGAAATTTGGACCTACATATATGTTTGTGTATATAAATCACGCTCACCAAGACATTCCCTTTCCAATTTATTTGCTGGTAATTAAGCCAATGGTTCAAAGACCAAGAAACCACCTCCTGAAGCTTTTGATAAATTTCAGTTTGCCAACTTAATTTTCCTTGTTTGAGAAAGGAAGTAATGAGAAAATGGAAATATGCAAAAAGTGCAACTCTTGTGCATTATGGATGATAACATTTAGCAGTTTCTATGAGAGGCAAATACAGAGATCATATTTTGCATTTTTAATACACTTCCTATATTTGTTGAAAAAAAAACTAGTATAAACAGATGCAGCTCCCTAATGAGGATGCTACAACTGATATTTCTCTTTACTGTGAAAAATCCAAAATTTTATGAAGAACACAGAAAACGTAGCTGAGGGCAGACACACATTTTTGTTTAGAACAATAGCTAAGTTTCTCTTTCATTACTGAAATATGAATCAGATTAGGACTGTGATATTGATGAATAACATAACAAATAAAACCATGACTAGACTGCATGGAATAGAGGATGTCACTCTAGGGTTGCAGGCTTTGTAACTCAAAACTGGAGAGAATGTTGGGCACAGTGATGTTCATTTTATAAGATTCTACACCAAAACAGTGACATCCTATTTGGGACATGTCTGCATGCTACTCTTGTGCTTTCCTATATATTTTGTCTGTTATTTTTCCACCATATTTTCTAGCTATACAACAACTCAACCTCAGATTTTCAAAACTCCTTTTTATCTTCTTTAAATATTTATGTAGCATTCAGCACTTTTTGGAAAGCTATGAGTCTGTATCAAACAAATCCAGGGTTGTAAGCTAAAAATTCTGGAAACCACTGTCCAGGGGGATCAATTCAGAAAGTAATATGTCTTTATATAAATTGGAAAAGCAACACGACTAACTCGTTATTATAAGCCAAAGTGATGTTGATGTCAGACCACAGAAAATCTTAAGGGTGAAGAGGATTACAGAGGCACAGATGCAGTGAATCATCCATATTCAAATGAAAGCTTTTAACTTGTGTGTAACTAATAATTTTTGAGAAGGTGGAAAGAGGTTTGGGAATTTTTTTTGTAGCTTCTGCCCATTCACTGTTCTCTGCAACCATCTGCCAGTAAGTAGTGATTAATTCTGCTTGACATGGGTATCACAACTCTTTCAGAATTATAAAATGATAGACACCAAAGTGAAAAGATAAAATAATTAGAAGAATTAATAAACAATCCAATTCCAAAACTGAAATAAAGTTGAAGATGTTGGAAAAGTTCTAATCTGATACAAACAATCAACAGCTAGGCTTTCACTTATTTCCCTAAACCAAAAAAAGGGGTTATCTTTGTTGTGGGTATTCCTGTAGGACCCTGTAAAGACTGCATATGGGAAACCAGTGAACCTCTCTCTCTAGGAGATGTGCACATTGACTGAAACACTTGGAAGTTGAGGGACCTTCTGGTAGAGGCCAGTGGTTATGGTGGTGGTGGGGAGAGGATTTATATATAGAAGAATCCACCCTAAGAGAAGATGTCTGGTATAAGAAGCCAGACCCAGAAGCAGTATCTGAGGTTCTAAAGTGAGAGTTGTGCCAGGTTCTATGAGGTTATTTGTATTTGAGTAGATCACACCTTGGCATGCTGGCTGTATGTGTGTTCTGGAGGTGAGGCTGAGTATATGTAAAATCGACAAAGTGTTAACACCTCAGTATGGAGACTAGTACCCAGGAAAACTGCATGTTTTTCATCTGTTACGCTGAGTGTAGGAATATGAATCTATTTCTCAGAAGGTAATGAGGCAGGCAGACGTGGAGTGGATACAGGTGTCTTTCCAATTCCAAGATTTATCTATACGGAGGAGGCAATCTTTGACAAAGGACTATATGAAGATAGGATTTAGAATCATTATATCCACACTATGAAGACACTATAAAATGAGAATTAGTTTACCAACTCATTTAGTTATGCATGATAAAAATGAACAACACAAAAATGGTTTCTGATATTTATTTCATCTCTTCCAAAAGATTACATATAACACGTAGGTACAAATTTCAAACAAATAATAAAACACCCTATGTAACCACCACCTCCCTTACGAAATGGAATCTACCAAAGATACTGTTTTCTTGCTTTACTTTTACTTTATAGTGTAAGTATGGTATCAAACTGGATATGTTATAGAGTATATGCCTAAGAGTTATTGCTGCATCAAAGAGTTGTGAAACATGAATAAGGAATGCAAAATTGTTTCCAAGGAGGGTGAGCTGATTTCCACTCTCTCTGGTACTCTTAAGGGTATTCTTGTGGCCCCACGTGTCTTCCAATAGTGGCTATTGTGAGATGTTTTTCTGTTTTCCTTGTTTATTGGAGGCAAAATGGTATTTTACTGTGTCTTTATTTTGCTTCTCCTTGATTATTAATATAATTTAGCATCTTTTAATTTGCTTATGAACCATTAATGGTTCCTCTTCCGTGAACTGCTTTTGTCTTTTCTCTTGGTTTGACTTTTTCATGGTTGATTTCTAGAAGTCTTTCCCATGTTCTGATCCTAGTCTTTGACAGTTATACATTTTGCAAATAAGTTTCTCCCAGTTGGAGGCTTGTGTTTTTATTCTCCTTATGGGGTCTTTGATGATAATCAATTCCAGATACAAATTTTGACATATTTTTCAGTCTTTTCTTTTATGTTTTATGCTTTTTAAAAGGTCTTAATGAAATCTTTCTGTGAAGCATGGGCATAAAGATATTCTCCTGTATTGTCTTATAAACATTTTAGGATTTTGCTTTCCCATGTAGGTCCATCTGGAATTGAATTTTGTGTATGGTGTGAGTCATGGTCCTAGTTCATTTTTTTTTTTCCATCTGTAAAACCAATTAAACAGTCCATCTTCCCTCCACTGATCTATCAAGACAAATATCAAGCTTCACATGCATGTTGTTCTGTTTCTGGACTCTCCTGTTTCATTTCATGTGCCACCAATGGCACTGTCTAAATCATTAGGTCTTTGTATGTATTTCCTCATAGCACTAATCCCGTCCTTCTTGAGAGTCAGTTTCCCCCCAGTATTTTTAACTCCACATTGGATGTCATTATTATTATTATTATTATTATTATTATTTTAAATAGTCAATGGTGTTTTCTCTGCAGGTTTACCATTCTCTCTTGAATTTGAGACTTTGCTTCAGGGATCATTTTCCTTCTTCCTGAAGTATAATTTTAGAATTTATTTTAATGAAGGCTTGTAAATTTAGTTTTTGTTGCTGCTACTAAAGTTTGAAAGCATCTTTATTTTGTCCTGATCCCAAATAAAAACAATTATTTTTCTGGGTATTCAATCCCAGGATAACAATTATTTTCTCTCAAGACTTCAAAGATTTTTTTTATTTCTCCAGTTTTATGATTATCCATACAATGTCAGTTTAATTGTCATTCTTGTAAGTAGTTTGGAACCATTTAAAACACATATTTACCTTGGGCATTTTGGTGATATAATTACTCTGGGTTCCAGCTCCAAATTTGTATGGGGACTGTCTCTAGTTAAATGGTTGGGCACTGTCCATGGAGAGATTTTTATCTGTCTATCCATTATCTACCTATCAATCTATCTATATTTACCTACCTACCTACCTACCTACCTATCCATCATCTACTACACCTGAAGCCTAAAATGAGGTAAATATGGTTAGTTTTTCCCTTAGCTTTACCATTTTTTTGCTTACTGATTTCCAATAAGAGTGCCACTTTTTTTACGATTTTGGTCTCCAATAGAGACTATGCCTTTGACTCTGTCTCCTGCATGCAGACTTTCAAAATCCTAGCTTCTCAACCACAAAGGAATTTTCAGATATCTCCACAATAAACACTTGCTCCAGTTCTTATTTATCTTTTTGAATTCATGACTCCATACAGCTGTGGTCTCTAGTGATTTTCCCTAAATTTCCCCAAAGCTCAGTCATGCTTTTAAAAAGATGCTGTTTACATTTTATCAAGCATTTCAGGTATTCTATACATGGAATGTTACTTCAGATAACCAAATCAAATGTGTTGTAGGAAGCAGAAAATTCAGGTATTTTCAAACTCGTCTTTAATATCCTTAAGTACCCCTTTAATTCAATTTCCTCAAACTCTTCTCCATTAAGCAGATGGTTAAGTTTCTGTGTTAGTTACAGGCTCACAGGCACCTTGATTCTGCTAACATCTCAACTCAATACCAGTTCAGTATCCCATTGGCTAGTCTTCTTAATCTTCTCAACTGCTTACATTGTTTGCTGTTTGTTCACTGACCTCTGCATCCTTCTACTGTTTTTCCCCCTCTTGGATTTCTTTGTCTAACATCTTCTACTAACTTTCAGTATAACTGTTGATCAGATGAAGATCAAGCTATTGCCCTACAACAGCCTTGGCTCAGCAGAAAAAAATGTATTTTTTAAGTTAATTTACTTCTTTTGAGACAGAGAGAGAGAGAGAGAGCAAGCACAGCAGGGGAGAAGGGCAGAGAGAGGGACAGAGAATCCCAATAACATGGAGCTTGATTCCACAAACTGTGAGATCATGACCTGAGCCGAAGTCAAGAGTCGGAAGTTTAACTGACTGAGCCACCCAGGCACCACAGCAGAGGAAAAGTGTATTAAAAATGTAAACGTAGCATGTCTTTCTGAAGTCTATATAAAGTATAAATATTTGGAGTAATATAGGAAATGGGCCTATATCACTTTTGTTCTGTACCTTTTAAAATGGCACCACTTTTAGAGAATGTTTCCCCTGCCTTTCTGTCAAGCCTCAAATTCTGCCACCACCTAGGACTGGTTCACAAAAAAGTAATAGTACAGAAGACAGACAGAACATGAAGCTTCCATGAAGAGTGGAAATGCACTGGTAAGCAGTAGCTGAGGATATATCTGAATACACATGCATGGGCAGAGCTATATGAAATATGAGCTGAACAACCACAGGATAAGCTCTACGAAGCAGAGATTTTTGGCAGTCTTATTTCTAGTTCCTAGCACATAGTAGGTGCTTGATAAATATTTGTTGAAGAAATAAATGATAACAGTATTCAATTTGAACTTAGGAGGTTGACTTGTTTTCATACTTTGCTCTGATAATATAATACTACGTAAAAATAACATCACAACATAACATCAAAGTAAAAATTAATCAGTTCAGTTAGATTCGCTTTTAAAGTTTAGTTTGTACAAGGAACATTGGGAATAATAATGTATTATAACCTTGTTTTTCTGCATTATCCATGCCTCAAGTGAGTGAAGTCATTGAGGCTGTGCTACCCGAAACAGACATTAATATTCATGTGGTAGCAGCTACCATAAGAGCAGACATGGTGCCCCAGGGAAATAATTCACTTCCTTCGGATCAGCCTTGCATCCCGGATCCTCATCGGTGAAGAAATGCCCCAGAATATCTCACTTGTCAATCACCACTCAAAACGCCTCACTCCCTCTTATTTCCAAGTTTTCTATTATTTTTTCCAGGGTTGCCATCACTCTAACCTGTGAGTAAGGCAGGTGCTAATGAATGTATTATTATGTTTTTAATCAGCTGAAAATGCTGTCACAAAGTGTACATGTAACTCCCTTTATATAGTAGGTGTTTTTAGAAAGTGGACTATAATGATAGGTTAGTAAGTATATGTTGGCTGGATAATAATCTATGTTGTAAGTGTGTTAGATGGGGTTGCTTTGTAGAAGAAATCCCATAGTGAGTTTTGGCAAATTTTAAAATCCACCTATAGAAGTATTTAGAACAGAGAGAATGATCACAATCTGCTCTTAGGTCTGGACTTTCATGTTTTGGAATTACTTAAAGCAGGGATATGTCTATAAAATAAATTTAAGGTTTTCTGTTGGTTTGTTTTTTAAGAATAGCATTCTTTTGTGTGTCACTTAAACAAGTGTTTAATCTTGTTAAACAATATCCTCTGGGAATGCAAGCTGGTGCAGCCACTCTGGAAAACAGTATGGAGGTTCCTCAAAAAACTAAAAATAGAACTACCCTACGACCCACAATTGCACTACTAGGTATCTATCCACAAGATACAGGTGTGCTGTTTCCAAGGGACACATGCACCCCCATGTTTATAGCAGCACTATCAACAATAGCCAAAGTATGGAAAGAGCCCAAATGTCCATTGATGGATGAATGGATAAAGAAGATGTGGTATATATATATACAATGGAGTATTACTCAGCAATCAAAAAGAATGAAATCTTGCCATTTGCAACTACGTGGATGGAACTGGAGGGTATTATGCTAAGTAAAATTAGTCAGAGAAAGACAGATATCATATGACTTCACTCATATGAGGAATTTAAGAGACAAAACAGATGAACATAAGGGAAGGGAAACAAAAATAATATAAAAACAGGGAGGGGGACAAAACATAAGAGACTCATAAATATGGAGAACAAACTGAGGATTACTGGAGGGGTTGTGGGAAGGGGGATTGGCTAAACGAGTAAGGGGCACTAAGGAATCCACTCCTGAAATCATTGTTGCACTATATGCTAACTAATTTGGATGTAAATTATAAAAAAAAAAAAAAAATTAACAGAAAAGAAAAAAAACAACAACAATATTGTCAAAAGAAACCCAGGTGAGTCCTGGATTCCTAACCTGGTTCAGGTGGTTTCTAGAACAGGATTCTCAATTCTAATGCTTCTAGGAGTCAGATGGATAAAATACATGAGTAAAGCAGACTACCTGTAATAGGATTTGGAGTATTTCAGACTGGTAAAACAAACACTGTAGGCTCTAGCTCAAGATTTCTTGTCAACTCTTGCCTTATGAAAAAGTTGGTGACTACTTCCAGATCTTGCTTTTCAAGAAAAACAAAAACCAGAATTTAATATGAATTTTCCTACATGTAAAGCATTAACAAACAAAATCACAACATGGCAAAGATATGACCAGGTCAATTCACAAAGGAAGAGACCCATAAGGTCAATAAACTTTTGAAAAGGTGAATTAAAAACTAAACAAAACAAAAAAACATTAAAACAACAAGATGTCATTAGGTCCTATCAGATTTAAGGATTGCCAAGGAGTCCAGCAAAGGGATCTTACATTCACTGCTAGTAGCAGTATAAATTGACACAATCACTTTGAAGAGGATTTAGTGATATTAATAGGATGAAAACGCACATACTATATGACCAGCAATTCCACCTCTGGATTAATATGCTAGAGAAAACCACATACATTGGTATATTAAAGACAGTTTGTGAGGGGTGCCTGGGTGGTTCAGCTGGCTAAGCCTCTGACTTTGGCTGAGGTCATGATCTCACAGTTCGTGAGTTTGAGCCCCATGTTGGGCTCTGTGCTGACAGCCTGGAGCCTGGAGCCCACTTCCAGTTCTGTGTCTCCCTCTCTCTCTGCCCTCACACACACACACTCTCTCTCTCTCTCTCTCTCTCTCTCTCTCTCAAAAATAGATAAACATTTTAAAAAATTAAAGAAAAAGACAGTATGTGAATATTTGCAGTACCATTGTTGAACATAGCAAAAACTGCAAATAGCCCTAAATGCCCTACATAAAATGTTTAGAAGAATATGCTGCAATACCTTCTTACAATGGAATGTGGTGCAGCATTTTTTAAAACGACCTAAAACTACATGTAACAATATTTTTAAAATATGCTCCTAAGCAAACACAAATCAAGAGTTATAGAAGGTAATGTACAAGTTGTGCAAAAAAGCTTAAAATCTTGGAAAATATATTATATTTTATTTATATATAAATATTTATATGTAAATAATATATATATATACAAATATTAAATAATATATATAGTATGTATTGAAGGGAAGGAAAAATTCTGCTTCTATTCTCAAGGTCTTCCACCTGGACTAAGATTTAAATTTACATGAGACACATTAACAAGAGGAAAGAAATCAAAGTTTTGTTATGTACATAAAGAGGTTCAATAATAAAATTAAGACTTAGAGAAGTGACCAAGGCAGGTAGTATTTATGCTCTATACAAAGAGACAAAAAAATCTGTGAGGAATTGACAAGACAAAAGGAACTTAACATTGGGAGCTTCAACTAGTAAGGAATGCTAAACAGAATCTTGGCTGGGGTAGTAAATTAGTAAAAAGTAACCAAGTTTACGGGGCACCTAGGTGTCTCAGTCAGTTAAGTGTCTGTCTGACTTCGGTTCAGGTCATTATCTCACGGTTCGTGAGTTTGAGCCCCACATTGGGCTCTGCGCTGACAGCTCAGAGCCTGGAGCCTGCTTGGATTCTGTGACTCCCTCTTTCTCTGACCTTCCTCCACTCACACTCTGTCTCTCAAAAAGTAAATAAACGTTAAAAAAATGTAAAAAGTAACCAGGTTTGTTTATACAGCCTTTCAGTTCTAAATTTTCTATCTCTGGTGATCAGGATGGCTCTTTACCTTCTGGTACAGGGAGGGTACCTTTCACAAAGGAAATCTATTTCCTGCCTTTTAGGGAAACAGAGGAAGACCTTAGTGTTCTTCTTACACAGGTTGTCTCTTAGGTAACCTTTATTTAAAATAATCAATAGGCAAGGGAAACAACATCAAAAATGAACTATTAGGACTTCATCAAGATAAAAAGCTTCTGTGAAGGAAACAATCAACAAAACTAAAAGGCAGCCTATGGAATGGGAGAAGGTATTTGCAAATGACATTATCAGATAAAAGGTTAGTATCACAAATCTATAAAGAACTTATCAAACTCAGTACCCCAAAAACAATCCAGTAAAGAAATGGGCAGAAGACCTGAATAGACATTTTTCCAAAGAAGACATCCAGATGGCTAACAGACACATGAAAAAGTGCTCAACATCACTCATCATCAGGGAAATACAAATCAAAACCATAGTGAGATACCACCTCATACCTGTCTGAATGGCTAAAATTAACAACACAGGAAACAACAGATGTTGGCGAGGATGTGGAGAAAGGGGAACCCTCTTATACTGTTGGTAGGAATACAAACTGGTGCAGCCACTCCAGAAAACAGTATGAAGTTTCCTCAAAAAGTTAAAAATAGAACTAACTATCCCACAACCCAGCAATTGCTCCAGTATGTATTTATCTAAAGGATACAAAAATAGTGATTCTAAGGGGCACATGCACCCCGATGTTTACAGCAACATTATCAACAATAGCCAGATTATGGAAAAAGCCCAAACGTCCATGTACTGATGAGTGGATTAAGAAGATATGGGACATATACATGATGGAATATTACTCAGTCATCAAAAAGAATGAAATCTTGCCATTTGCAACAATGTGGATTGAGCTAGAGAGTATTAGGCTAAGTGAAATAAGTCCTAGAAAAACAAATACAATATGAATTCACTTATATAGAGAATTTAAGAAACAAACCAGATGAATATACAGGAAGGGGAAAACGGGGAAGCATACCATAAGACACTCTTAACTATAGAGAACAAACTGAGAGTTGCTGGAAGGGAGGTGGGTGGGGGATTGGGTTAAATGGGTGATGGGTATTAAGGTGGGTACTTGTTGTCCTGAGTGCTGGATGTTACACAGAAGTGAAGAATCTCTAAATTCTATAACTGAAAACAATTTTACCATATATGTTATGTTATTATATGTTAACTAACTAGATTTGAAACAAAATCTGAAAAAATTTGAAACAAAATTAATAAAATAAAATAAAATAAAATAAATCAATATGCCAAAATGGTACATTTTGGGGCCACCTGCCTGCTCTTGGCTCCTAGAGAATACACACATGTATAATACAAAAAATTATTTACATATATTTACATATGAAAATATACATGATAATTAAAAGCATTAACTTCAAAGGAGTGGTGGTGACTTCTGAAGGGATAGATAATGGAAGGGAAGCAGAAGGGTACATAGAGGTGTCTACCTTAGCTATGGTGTTGCAGTGCATTAAAAAAAGTAAAGATTCAAAAAGCATAAAGGTTTATAATTTTCACTGTATATTCTATTTCAAATAAATCTAATGAAATATTTCACTAAAAATACTTATACAGTGAGCCACCCTGCTCAAATACAAGACAGCATATCTCAACTCCTACAATTACCCTGACTACACCTTTTTAATCACTTTTGCTGATTTTTCTTCAACTCTTGGATCTGTCAGCATTTCCATTCTCCAGAGTTTTCCCCTGGGATATCATCCTCTCTTTGTCTACAGTGGTTTCCTATATACTTCTGGTTCTTCTGCTGGACTTAAAAGCCATCCAAATGCTGATGACTCTTAGATTTATATTTCTGGCCAGAAATTATCCCCCTAAGCTCCAGACTCAATTGTTCAACTGTATACTTACCATCTCTACTTGTATGTGTGTGAGACATCTCAAATATAACACATCCATTACCCAACTCCTGGCTCTCACCCTCAAGCCTGCTTTCTGTAGCCTTTTCCATCTCAGTAAAAAGCAACGCCATCCTTCTGGTTGCTCAGGCCACAAACCACGGAGTCCACTTAGAATTCTCTTTTTCTCGTCCCTCATATCCAATAAGTCAGCAAGTTATATGTATGATTCAACCTCCAAAATACATTCAGAATCTGGCCATTTCCACTGTTACAGTCTGGTCCAAGCCAATGTCGACTTTTGATTAGCTTGCTGCAATAGTAGCTCTGATTTACTTCTACTATTGGACCTCTTCAATCTATTCTCAACACAGAAACCTTTTAAAAATTTAAAATCTACGGGTTCCTGGCTAGCTCAGTCAGGTCTTGATTCCAGGTCAGGTCATGATCTCACGTTTCATGAAATGAGCCTGAATTGGGCTCTGTGTTGACAGTGCAGAGTTTGCTTGGGATTCTTTCTCTCTCTCTCCTTCTCTCTCTGCCTCTCCCTGCTCATGCTCTCTCTCTCTCTTTCTCTCAAAATAAATAAACTTTAAAAAATTAAAATCAATTAAAATGTAGGTTAAGCAGGTTACAACTTAGATGTTGGCGAGGATGCAGAGAATGAGGATCTCTTTTGCACTGCTGGTGGGAATGCAAACTGGTGCAGCCACTCTGGAAAACAGTATGGAGGCTCCTCAAAAAATTAATAATTGAACTACCCTACAACCCAGGAATTGCACTACTAGGTATTTATCCAAGGGATACAGGTGTGCTGTTTCGAAGGGGCACATGCACCCCCATGTTTATAGCAGCACTATCAACAATAGCCAAAGTATGGAAAGAGCCCAAATGTCCATCGATGGATGAATGGATAAAGAAAATGTGGTATATATATACAATGGAGTATTACTCAGCAATCAAAAAGAATGAAATCTTGCCATTTGCAACTACATGGATGGAACTAGAGGGTATTATGCTAAGCAAAATTAGTCAAAGACAGATATCATATGACTTCACTCATATGAGGACTTTAAGAGACAAAACAGATGAACATAAGGGAAGAGAAACAAAAATAATATAAAAACAGGGAGGGGGACAAAACAGAAGAGACTCTTAAATATAGAGAACAAACAGAGGGTTGCTGGAGGGGTTGTGGCTGGGGGATTGGCTAAACGAGTAAGGGGCATTAAGGAATCTACTCCTGAAATCATTGTTGCACTATATGCTAACTAACTTGGATGTAAATTAAAAAATGAAGTAATCAATCAAAAAAACAAGTACGTTACAACTTGACTTAAATTCTTCCAATGGTTTCTCATGTTAAGGAGAGTAAAAGCTGAAGCCTTTCAATGGTCAACAAGGCCCTAGAGGGCAGGGTTCCTCTCTATACCTTTGCATTCATTTCCTACTTCTTCCTCTCTCTCTGTTAGGGCCACTGACCTCACTGTCATTCCTACCCAAACACAAGGCTGGTTCCAGGACCTAGAAGCTTCTACATTCCCTATCCCCTCTATTTTACTTTATATATCTCCACAGTTCACATTGTCATCTGATGTACTATCTACTTTTCTGTCTTCTTTCTATTGTATGTCTCCTATCCTATAATTTAAATTCCAGGAAGACAAGAAACTTTGTATTTTGTTTATTGCTATAATCCTCAACACCTACAATAAAGTGTAGCACATAGTAAGTACTGAATATTTATTGAATAACTTAATAAGTGCTGATAAAATAGTCATAGGAAGAGTGAATGATTGATACAAATAAAAAAATTTAAAATAATCTAGATAGTGGGGAGTCTGGGTGGCTCAGTTGGTTAAGTTTCCAACTTCAGCTCAGGTCATTATCTCACAGTTTCTGGGTTTGAGCCCCACATCAGGTTCTGTGCTGACAGATTGGAGCCTGAAGCCTGCTTCAGATTCTGTGTCTCCCTCTTTCTGTCTCTGCCTCTCCCCCACTTGCACTCTCTCTCTCTCAAAACTAAATAAATATTTTAAAAAATAATCCAGATAGATTGGAATAATGCAGATTGAATTTTCATGGATATTGTAAAGACCTGGATTTCGATGAAAAAGATTGATTATATAGGATAGGGAAGCATATAAAGCAAACCAGCATATTTTAATTGGTCAAATATCTGTTAACTTGGATGACACATACATTCAGAGTAAGGGTATAAGATAAAGCTAATTTATGATACCTATACACAGGCCATATTTTCATTTTGGGTAGAGAATAATAAATTCAAACCTGAATATCTTCTAATCTCACCATGGGTCTAATTTATACTGAAATGAAGTACCAATTTAATTGTCTTTATAAAAATAACTGTCCTTAGTTTCCTAAGAGAATCTGATCATTTTTTGGTAACTATCCCCCATGTCTCTCCTTTAGAAGTATTAGCAGTATGCTTCCATTTTATTGATATTTTTAATTGCAAATATAATAGATCTAGAGAAAAGTGCATAAATACAGAGTTAACAAATTGTTGGTGGTAAGCCCTGGTAAATAGCCCTAATATCATTTTCCTTTCCTGTGTCTACTCCCAGTCTTCCAGGCCCTTAAGTCTTTTTTCCCTTATATTCGTGTGTGTTACCTTTCTTCATCAGGATTTCCTCAAAATTAGTCCCTTCTAAGGAAAGAGATACATGCTCTTCTAAGGAAGGATCAAAGTTTCTCTTTCTTTCCCTCAAAGGCTCTCTCCAGGGCCTTGGAAACTGAAAGAGCTCAAAAAATGTGTTTTGAATACAGGGACAAATGGAGTTATATTAATAGATAGTAAGGACACAGGGATGCATGACCCCCTCTACACCCCCAAAATAATGAAGTGGAATCATTGTATGATGATCAACCTTCCCTTTCCATTTTTTAATGCTTAATTTAAGAATGGAGCATTTGATAATAAAATGTTAGATTTTACGAAGATATAATCATTAAAATGAACAAGTTAATGAGGCAGAGAAAGAATGAGACAAGAACACGGCTTTCACAGCATCTTTGCATCAACAGCCAGGCCATGATGGGAAATGTTCCTGCACCTCGAGAGACCAGGAATGCAATCAAGTGCCAAACCTTAAATGGCTGTAGTCTAATGTGGTAATTAAAAGAACAACATAGGCTACTTCTTTTTCCTTCTTCCCTTTCTGAGTTACCCATTTTGATTTGTAATATCACTCGTCTCTGTAGAAAGGGGAAACAAGCAGCCAGTCCTCAGCCATGCCACGAGAACAATATCCTCATCTCTACTAAGCACAACAGCTTTCTAAGGCTAACATTGTATTACTGCTTTTGGTGAAGAGAGGGGGCAAGCAATCCAAAAGTGCTCATTGCCTTGCTGCATAAAGTTAATATTGGGATTTGATGGATTTTACCCTAGAGGAGAAGGAATACAAAAAAAAAAAAAATGGGGGTATATGTCCAGTCTTAAATTCATCACATTTGTAGAGTATTCTCTTCTGAGGACTTCATGCCCAAGGAAGCAATGTCTATGCACATTGTATGAGTGAATACTGTTGGAAATCATAAAAAATAGTGGTTCCTTTGTTGAAGATCTCAGATTATTAGGAGATGGGAGAAAATATAGCTATATCCTGAATTCTACTAAGCAGAGAGACCTAGTCACCAAATGAAAAAGATTTATAGTTACTTTTAATGCCTGGGCTTCTGAATGAAGTTTTAAGAAAAATCAGAAGATAATATAATGTATAAAATGTAGGACAGGCAGCAACTATTTGAAATCAAATCAACAAAAATATAAGGATTTGTTGTTATGCAATAAAACTCCTAATAATTGTTTTGTGAATCAGAATTTCATCATGAAATTCATAAGATCAAGACAAACCTTCCATTCTCATTTGATTTTGGATTATTTGTCCTTCTCTTCACCTGGTTCCTTTTACTTTCTAAAGTCCTCTACCAAAAAAAAAATACTAAATGTTATTAATCTCTCAAATTTATTATTCATTTCTAAGTGAAAATGAAACAGAAACCAAGAGGACAACAAATTGAGAATACAAAAAAGACACCATTCAAAATAGAGGATATTGATTAATAAGAAAGATAAATTTAGATCTGATTGCAAATTAGAGAGCAATCCAAATGTTCACTGATGTGAGATGCAAGATATCATTTATTATTTATCCTGTGAGAAGCACTGAGTGTCAGATATTGTGCTACGAGCTGAAGATACTAGCTCATCTTCAAGCACATCAGATTGCATGTCAGAACTCAGAATTGGGATAAGCCATGGTGGTGTATTAATATTAGATATTTCCATGTAACAAACTACCCCAAAACTTAGTGGCTTAAAACAACTATTATTCCCTCCTTCCCCAAGAGTTATCAGGATAGCTGGGTGGTTCTGCTAATCAGTGGTACTCAATTATGTCAGCTTTGAGTCAGCGAAGTGATTTTGCTGATTTGGGGTAGACCCTCTTTGGAACCTTGGGTGGGACAACTGAGTTCACTTGGCTATGCTCCATGTGGTGTCTCTCATTTTGCAGTAGGCTAGCCTATTCTTGTTCTTATCATGAAGGCAGAGGAGCAACAGAAAAGGCCAAAGTGTCCACGACCTCTTGGGACTAGGCTCAGAGCTGGCATTCTACACATTTGCTTCTTTCACATTTTATTGGCAGTCAGGTCAAGTCAAAGGGTAGAGATATAAACTCCACATCTAAAGGGAGGAACTGTAAAACCACATTGAAAAGAATGCGCACAGAAGAAAGAGTGAAAAATTGGGGCCACACAATGGTTTTATTTAGGGACAGGAAGAAATATAAAAGAAGCAGAATTTGGCTTCAACCCAAATCAACCAAGACAATACAGTTTGCCAAGTGAGAAAGGTACAGGATACAGAGCACATAGAAATCTTGCCCACAATTCAGGGAACAGTGTCTTCAGTATCATAAGGAGAAGCCTTAACTCAGGTATCACCAGTCTAGATAATCAGCAGCCAGTGATAAAGCACTTTAGAAGGTAGGTGGTAGTGCTAAGTCCTAGTGCTAAGGTCTACATTTAGAGTTACCTATGATCAGCATGGAGCTGGGCCTTGATAGAGAGTGGAGGTGGCAGTTCTAAATAAACTGTTTTGGTTTTTTGTTTTTTTTTTTTTTTTTTTTTTTGCAGTGAAGTTTGGCTTACTTGGAGGATCATGGATACCTAGAGTTGATCTCTTCTAGAAAACTCAATAATTTCAAAACCATATTTTTACTGGACTCTAATCAGTTCTTATTTCCCTTCTGACAAAATCCCCCTGGTTTCCTTCACTACATATACAATGATTTGTTGTTGTGTTCTCAGTATAGGTGCATCTGGCTGAGAGCAAATATTCAATAGAAAAAAGAAATGAGAGCCAGACTTAGACATTCTCCTCTGATTACATTATGACTCAGGAGGACACCCACCAGTAGTTTTATTCATTATTGGATATTAAAATCAAAGGCCTTTAATATGCAGCAACATAGTTGTCCAAATTTAAGCCCATCTGTGCATCCTTGTACAAGTTTTCATAGCATAATACACAGGCAATTTTAATAAACCTATTACTTTTTTTTTCTTCCCTAAAGGACTAAAACTTCAGCATTACCTTGATGCCTCCTGGAGCATCACTAGCTCTTTTCTCAATTTAGATATTTTAAAACTAGGTTGGGTTGATCATGGAGGATGTAGTCATCAATTGTAGGGGCCACCTGTTGCTCTAATGTAGCCCAGAGTGTCTGTCCCCAGAACACGGTTCCTTTTTCTCTCTCTTGCTCGCCTCAACTATAAGCTCCATCAGGCTTCATATTTTTCTGATCAAAACCTCAGTAAAATTCTAGTAACTGTGGTCTCAGAAATGCTGCCTTTTGAATTAATCTCTCCTCTTATAATAAATATTAGTGAAAGGAAATTCAGAAATGGGAAACATAATCTGAGTGGACTTCCAACGTGTGGTTCAGATTCTTAAAGGAAATTCAGAGGCAGCAAAACTCTACTGCTATACCTGTACTTTGATCGCTTTTAATTGTTAAGATTTAGAGAGCTGTTAAATTCCTTTGTCTACCAACTTACCAAATTTCTTTCAGTATCATCACCCATATCAAACACAAGAATATTCTCCCTGACATTCTTTCATGGTTGAGGGGAGGAAGCAAGAGGTCATAATAGAAAATGCGTTCCAAAAGGTCAGGTTGGAGACTGAGAAGTCATTAAAACTTGTCTCAGCCTTGTTTTTTTTGTATTCAAATGAAGTTTAAAATTGTATCTTTTTTAAAGAATATTTTATGATTTGTTTATGATTTTTTTAACGTTTATTCATTTTTGAGAGACAGTGAGTGGGGGAAGTACAGAGAGAGAGGGAGACACAGAATCCAAAGCAGGCTCCAGGCTCCGAGCTGTCAGCACAGGGTCTGACACAAAGCTTGAACTCACAGGCCACGAGATCATGACCTGAGCCCAAGTCAGATGTTTAATCAACTGAGCCACCCAGACACCCCAAACTGTGTCTATTTCAGACAATTGTTAATGAGAATTAAATGAGATAGGACATGTCCCATTTTCACATTAAGCATTCACTATAGGTGAGGAATTATTATTAATACTATTAGAATAGAGAAACAACTCAATCTTCAACTCTGTGTTAAAAACAAACAGGATGGGGGGGGGCGCCTGGGTGGCTCAGTCGGTTAAGCGTCCGACTTCAGCTTGGATCATGATCTCATGGTTTGTGGGTTTGAGCCCCACATCGGGCTCTGTGCTGGCAGCTCAGAGTCCGGAGCCTGCTTCGGATTCTGTGTCTGTCTGTCTGTCTCTCTCTCTCTCTCTCTCTCTCTCTCCCCCCCCCATCCCGCGCGCGCACGCTCGCTCTCTCTCTCAAAAAGAAACATTTAAAAAAATTTAAAAACAAAACAAAAACAAACAGGATGTGACACTAGCTAGAAGCAGCACTTACTATAGCTCTTAACCTTAGTCAAATACTGTTACAAGTACTTTCTATACATTAACTCACTTAATACAACAATGCTACAAGGGAAATAGTATTATTATTCCCATCTTATAAGGAAACTGTGGTACAACAGATTATACAACCAAGCTGAGGTCACACGACTGGAAAGTTTCAGGGTAAGGACTGTAACCCAGGCAGTCTGGTTATGGAGTTCATACTTTCACCTATGATATTATGTGGCTTCTGGAGAGAAACTGTCAGGGAGGGACAATGCTGTAGTTAAACATTTCTCCAGTGGTTACATAGGCTCTAATTAAGCGTACGACTTGTTGACTGAGTTGGGTATTTCAAAATATTTTCCCTTCCTCCTTTAGAATATAAAATCCTCAGGGGCAGAGACAATGCATATTGTTTTTCTTATGTTTGTAGTACAATGTTCTGTATGCTGCAAGTCCTCAGCAGGTCTTATTGTCTGGTTCCCTCTGTCTTTCATTTCCCCACAGAGCTTGTAGGAAATGTAAGTGGGTCCTGGGAGCTGAGAGTTAAAAAGACCCTGAAGTTTGGCCTCCCCCGCTCCCTTGCAAAATTCTCATTAATATTTCTCAGGCAGCTAAGCACTTGTCTATGTATAAGAATCCCAGCATTCTGGAGAACAGCACTTATTTCTGGAAACTTCTGAAATGATGGTGTTTACAGCTGCCAGCCTCCTGCTTGGTAGCAAGTCCCAGCACTGCTGAGAGCTCCATTTGCCACAGTCAGTGGGTTCCCTGAACCAAGGCTCAGATACCTCTGAAAGTTGATGGCTAAAAATCAACAGGGAAGCCAAAGCAGGGAACTCTGAGGGAAGAGAGTACTGAACAGTCTTTTTCCATCACTATAATACTGTCCATTTGAAAATTTTTACAAATGTTTTAAAAGTATACTTTGTAGGCAAGCAAAATGCTATCCTTATAGACGATTGGGAACACTGCAGGAAGCTGCAAAGGTGCATTAGTTTAATAGTTAAAGGGTTCAACATGAAAACTAATACCTTGTCATTTATTATCCCAATGGCTCTACATGAAATAAAACTGATGTTATAAAATTAATTTCATATATAAAGTTATATCTTTCTTAGTTTATATTTTTCATAACACACAACATGTATAAAGTGCAATAAAATCTTGATCACTTAGGCTAGCTCTCTGGTATTTAAAGTCTGTCTGGGCTGTCCTGCTTAGCAGTCAGGGGAATTTGAGTTCAAATCCAAGTGCCACTTTTTATTAGGTATGTGACACTGCACAACTTATTTAGCTCTCTCTTAATTTCAGCTTTTTTATGTCTCTGTAAAAATAAGGACAGTGATATCTCTACTTCTTAGAGTTATTTTGAGGATTAACTCAGAAATGACATACAATCATCTAACACCAAGAAATTATTCAATTAATGAATATTACTATATTGACTGATATTTAGATTCTGGTCATTCACTGGAATATAAATCCCATGAGAATAGAGACTTTCTTTCATTCGCTGAAATAGCAGTATATAGAACACCTTAGTAGTTCAAAAAATAATGGGAACAAATTATGGGAAAGAGAGAGCACAATCCCAGTGGCAAGAACTCCATACGTGAACAAATCCTATAATAGTAGGGGAGAGTGGTGAAAAAGAAAACTGAAAGAGAGTTTTGACTTGAATAGGATAGGCATGGAGTTGGGGTCTCTCGTGGGTTTCTCATCAAGGGAATGGTATGTTAAAATCCAGGGTTTGAAATAACTTGAGAAAATTTGAGTTTACAGCAGGTTTGTAGTGAGGACTGGATCCTATTCTGTATCAGCTGAAGAGATACAAAGCCTCCATGTAGAGTTATATATTAGTGTCAATTTAGAGCTAGTTTCTAGTTCACATATGTTATTTGTATCTTTTATCTCTTTTTCCTTTTCTCCCTCACTCTTTCTTTCTGGTTTTCCTTTGCCTTTCTTATCTATTCAGTGCATATAAATTATCAGCCCGTATCCTCCTGTAGGGATGGTGATCCATTTTGTCTAGTTGACTCCCTTTAGCAAATGGTAATGTCAGAAACCTCTGGATTTGAGGGAAACTGGCTCACTCTCCTGCTATGTGGAGCTTTTAATGCAATGAGTCAGTAGGAAAGGAAAACTTTGTATAATTCTTCTCTCTTCCTCCTAAGTTCTTTGGAAGATCTTCAAACAAGACAGTTTAAAATAGAATATGGACATCTCAACAATGCAAAACTCATCCTCTGAAAGGAATTGCATACATTCTCCAATAATTTTTGAAAGATATTTGTACACATCCATCTGAACTCACTCTTGCAATACAAAGATTGGCACAATTTATTTTTAATCAGAGAAAGAGAGAGAGATTAGCATTAATGTAGAATTTTTATGAACACAAAAGCTTGAATTCCATGGGCTTGTGGCCATATATTATTGAAAGTTAGCAATAATTCTACATATCTGTCCCGTTTATAGAGGGTCTGGAGTATCCCTGATGAACTGAGCCTAAATCCAAGCCTGATCTATTAGTCAATGGAAGTGAACTGAATGTTCAAGTTAACTGGGCTTTCCTGGCTTCATGAAAATCTCTTAAGCCAGTCTTCAGGATACCATTATATCCTTATTCATATTCATTCATATGAATATTCACACTCATTCTTCACTCTAGTCTGGAACCTGAGGGGAAAGAGAGCCAAGAAGACCTGGTCCTTACCCTCTGACTGTAACTCAAGTCTAACACACATTCAGTAATTAGAGAGGATATACATGAGAATTACCAGACTCAAAAGGGGGAAACAATCATACAGAGAGCTTTGTAGGCTAAGCAGTAGGAGAAGTGTCAGGGCTTGATGGTGGCAAGGAGTGAGAAGACAAAGAGAAAGTGGCAGCACAACCACAGTAGCAAGAATTCCATGAAGAAACAAGTCCCACAACAGTAAGGGAGTGTAGTGGAAAATAATACTGAAGGACAGTTTTGACTTGAGTAGAACAAGTATGGGTTTGGGATCTCTTATGGATTTTTCATCAAGGGAATAATATGTTAAAACACTCTTTATTCAACAAATAGGAATTGAGCACCACTTTGGAAAAGTTATTTTGCCTGGTTCTATGAGGGAAAAATGAGTTAGTTAAACTCTTTGATCTAGAAAAGCTTAGAATTTATCAGAGCCTGTTTAAAAAGTCTTGTTTTAGAAAGAAGTATTTGAATGGATATGTATTTTAAATGACCACTTCAGCAAGGTTTGGGAGAAAGTTTTATTATTAAGTTAAATGTAAACCCTCTTAAAAGCCTTCATTAAAAAAATCTTCTCCACTTTTGGTTCAAATCCACTTAAAAGTCAAATGCAGCACTGATTGGCACAAATATATCTGTGGTTCAGAAAAATGTCTCCAAAGACTGGCATTTAATTCTGTCCATTCTCAGAGTTCGTGATATGAATTCTGTGGGTATATATAATTTCTGGATTTAGATCCTCTTAACCTGATAGCTCTTTTTTTTTAAGGGAGTTCAAGATGCTCATTCTGATTCTGGCTATGACCTGCCAGGATCTCTTACCCAAAGCAGATACTAACATCTGTTGTTTTCATTTGGGAGGTCTCACATTGCACGAGTCATATTACTTGTCAAGATTGGACAAGTGACTCACTGTGTTTATCTTTCTCCTAGGTTCCGAAGTTATGTTGCTGATACTGAAATGTCAGTTCCTTGACCTTTGGATGCACAGAGGAGCCTCAGAGGATATTCCCAGCATTTGAAAGCAAGTTGTGAGAATTTGGTATTGGAAAGAAATATTATTTGCAGTTTAACAGCCTTTCAGGTTAGTGCAGTACTGTTTTTAAAACAGCACTCTGTGTTCTTGGAGGTTTACTTGAGAAAATGTAGAGTACAGTGTAGGCTAATGTAATTATTCCTTAGAATTCCTGGATTTTCAAGGATGAGAGGTTTAAAAATAAGTTATTTTCTTTGGAATTACATACTTTTGGACTTTTGGTACACATATTTGGGAAAGGGCCCTTAGAAGGGTTCTTTAATATTACAAAGAAGCCCGTTTTCTCAGGAATGCCTAGGATTCTGGACAGCATTATTCTAGTAACATCTTGATGAATAGGAAAACATTTTTACATCCCACAAACTTGAACTAATTAAAATGAACATGGGTAAAAGGCAAATGCAATTTTAAACAGTGATTAGCAAAATTTATTTTCCAGGGTGAAAAATGAATATGGTCAAGGAAATGAGGCTTATCAGGTCTTTCCACTTGCCTCACAAATCTTCTATGAATTAATAATCACTGACATTTTTATGAAACAATGTCATTCTCAGCGCAAGTCACTGCTTTCTGCATTATGTCCACCTTTATAAAGGCTCACCTCAAAGTGAGAGGAATTAAAAAAGAGCCTTCACAGTACTCTTCAAACAATTACTAGGGACACAGCAAAGGAAAATGTAGGCCCAACTTATTTTGCCCGAAAGAATTCTGGCAATTGACATAAAAGTAATATGAGTACATTGAAGAGAGAATATAAATGCCACATAATTACAGAGAATCCAGACTAGATGAATTATCAGGGAAGACTCTGAATTGGAGAAAAAGGCTCTGTGACAGTCATTACCTTAAAAAAAATTCTTATTAGGTTAAGGTATCGCAATAAGAGTTTTCTACATACACTAAGGCCCAATAAAAAAAAAAAAACATGGAAATACAACAATGTAACACTTATTTGTGCATTAGGATAAAAGCAATTTGAATCAAAATTATATCTATGGTATATTTCTTTTTCTAAGGAAAAGTTACAAACTTGCATTTGAAGTTTAAAACTTTTCACAATCAAGAGGAACTTTTCTTTGGTTAAAAATTCTTAATTAATTACAATGAATGATATATTCAACATCATCTTCAGACTCTTTATAAATTAGTTTAATTTACATAGAGAGCCTTTTAGGTCTTCAGTGATAAAGCAAACTCTTGAGACTAAAAACATAGGGTTTTCCTCCAATGACTTCACTGTTCCATATATATGTAAGAGAAGTTCCAACTAGTACTCTTGTTTCCAAAGAGAGAAACTTAAATCGTGATCCATTTAAATATATCAAAGCAATTAAAGCAACTTCCTGCTAATATATTAGGGGTGGTAGTAATATATATATATAACATATACACATATATATATTATATATATACATATGTACTTATATATACATATGTATGTATATATATATAACTCCAAGTATATAGATATGGTTATTTTTCTGGGGTAAAGATGTATAAATTCATCAGATACTCAAAGGAATCTGTTGCTCAAAAGGCTTAATTAACAACTATGCAATTAAGAGTAAATGCAATCTCTATCAAAATACTAGTGGCATTTTTTACAGAAATAGAAAAAATAATCCAAAAATTCGTATGGAACCACAAATGACCTTTAGTAGCCAAAGCAATCTTGAGGAAAAAGAAGAAAGCTGGAGGCACTGCACTTCCGGGTTTCAAAATATGTTACAAAGCTACAGTAATCAAAATTGTATGGTACCAGCATAAAAACAGACATATAAACCAATGGAAAAGAACAGAGTGGCCAGAAATAAATTCAGGCATCTACACTCAACTGATCTTTGACAAAAGTGCCAAGAACACACAATAGGGAAAGGACAGTCTCTTTAATAAATGATGTTGGAAAATTGGATATCCATATGCAGAGGAATCAAGTTGGACCTTTATTTCACACCACATATAAAAATAAATTCAACATATATTAAAGACTTAAATGTAAGACCTGAAGCCATTAAACTATGAAAAGAAAACATAAGGAAGAGCATCTGTCATTGGTCTTGGCAATGATTTTTAAGATGTGGCCCCCAAAGCAAGGGCAACAAAACCAAAGCAGACAAGTGGGATTGTATCAAACTAAAAAGCTTTTGCATAGCAATGGAAACAATCAACTAGTGAAAAGGCAACCCACAGAATGATAAAAACTACTGGCAAACCATATATCTGATAAGAGGTTAATATCCAAAATATATAACTCAAACATCTCAATAGCAAAAAACAAAACAAAAAACCCAACTTGATTAAAAAATGGGCTAAGGACATGAATAGACATTTCTCAAACAAAGACATACAAGTGGCCAATAGCTATATGAAAAGGTGCTCAACATCACTAGTCACCAAGGAAATTCATATCAAAACCACAGTAGATATTATCTCACACCTGTTAGAATCACTACTACCAAAAAGACAAAAGATAACGTGGAGAAAAGGAGACCTCTGTACGCTACTGGTGGGAATGTAAATTAGTACAGCCTTACAGAAAACAGTATGGAGCTTTCTCAGAAAGTTACAAAGAGCACTACCATACAATCCGGCAATCCCACTCTTGAGTATATATCTAAAATAAATGAAATCAGAATCTTGAAGAGATATCTTATGCCCATATTCATTGAAGCATTACTGACAATAGCCAAGATGTGGAAACAACCCAAGTGTTCACTGACAGATGAATGGAGAAAATGTGATACACACATGCACACACACATGCATGCACAGGAATATTATTCAGCCTTAAAAAATTAAATCCTATCATATGCAACAACATGGACGAATATTGAGAACATTATGCTAAGTGAAAAAAATAGACACAGAAAGACAAATACTCCATGATCTCACTTATGTGTGGAATCTAAAAAAGTCAAACTTGTATAAAAATTTCACTATTTGCAGATGACATACTATATATAGAAAACCCCAGACTCCACCAAAAAACTACTAGAACTGATAAATGAACTCAGTAAGGTCATAGGATACAAAATCAATATGCACAAATCTGTTGCATTTCTATACACTAATAATGAAGCAGCAGAAAATTAAGAAGACAATTCCATTTACAATTTCACCAAAAATAATAAAAACACCTAGAAATAAACTTAACCGAGGTGAAAGATCTGTACTCTGACAACTATAAAACACTGATGAAAGAAACTGAAGACCATACAAACAAATGGAAAGATAGTCCATGCCCATGGATTGGAAGAACACATATTGTTAAAATGTCCATACTACCCAAAGAAATCCATAGATTTCATGCAATCCCTATTAAAATAGTAACAGCCTTGGATTGTGTGGGTGGCTCAGTTGGTTAAGTGTCTGACTCTTGATTTTGGCTCAGGTCATGATCTTATGGTTCATGAATTCGACCCCCTCATCAGGCTTCTAGCTTATAGTGCAGAGCCTGCTTGGGATTCTCTCTCTCTCCTTCTCTCTCTCTCTCTCTCTGTCCCTTCCCTGCTCATGCTCTCTCTCTCTCTCTCTCTCTCAAAATAAATAAATAAACTTAAAAAAAGTGTTCTCAGTAAGTGGTAATTCTAATGAAAGGGGGATCTACAATTTTATGTTTATTGTAAGTAGTTTGAAACATGTATTTGAACAACTTTTAGAATAGTTATAACATCCTGAGCAAATATCCAAACAAAACCTATACTTGTTTTCCTAATCATTTAAATGAGAAGAAAAATGATCTTTAAAATTTTCAACAGCTGTAGTAATTATAAAGGTTTAACACAGTCATATTGAAGGGTAGGTCGAGTACAATAAAGAACTAGTCATTTCGGGGGAAAAAAAAGAACTAGTCCTTTTGTAGGAGAAGGTCAAGAAACAAAGGACTGAAGGATTTCTGTTAAATCCCCAGGGAAAACCTTGGAACTCTGGATCAGTCACCAGATGGAACTGATCCTCAGGTTTTACCTTCTCTTCCTAGTAATCTTTGAACAAGAATAACTTAAAGGAATAATATTGTAGCCAGGTCCAGGATCATTCTGTAACATCACCAATATTAATCCCATATCTGAATGACAACTAGGAGGGAATATATGTAACTGTGTTAGAACTTTAGAGGGGGTATAAAGTGGAGCAAACTTGTCTTCCCTTCCCTTTTGATCTCTTATTTCATAAGAAAAGATGTTAAATGTAGCCACTGAACTTTGAATTTTCTAACTTTGGTCACAAACTATTTCTTTATTTGCTCATCGTGATTATAATTGAAAGAGTAATGTAGGGTCCTATGTCAGATCATAGACCAACTTCTTCTCTGTCCCCTGTGGAGATTCAGTGTCATGGAGGTATTGGGAAGGACAGAAAACAAGCTCTTAGCTGCCTAAGGGTAGAAAGCCTTTGCCCTTAATTCAGTTATCAAAGCCCTGGCAGCATGTTAAAGTAATTGGCCCAATCTAAAGCATATAATCTATTTTTCTTTATCTCCCAACTGTTTCCTACTACTATTTGGTTCTCATGGTAAGGTTTTCTGAGAAATAAAGCAATTATATTAATGTTGTCAATCACTGCTGTCAGGCTGATCAATAAAAACAATGTTAACCTTACTAATTAATTGCTAGCAATCACCTAACTAACTTGAAGAAACTATTAGTTGCACAAAAATGAATAAGGTAATGTTCTAAGTGATGTTTATAATGTGCTATTTGAAAAACAAAAGCTTTCAGTTCCTCTCTAAAATAGAATTTTTCAGCGATAAGTGAAAAACAGGAGCCTCTTCTATTTGGTTTCAGACAGGAGTATATGTTTTTATTGCAATCATCATTCAAGGCTGCTGACAGTAAATAAAACTGGAATGTTCACTACAGATGTGCTGTTTGTGTAAAAGTAGTCTGAATAATTTTAACCTGACAGAGTTGAGCAAAGGCACCCCCTTCTCAGACCCCATCATGAATGCATAGTCATCTGGGTCATCCTGAGTTTTCTAGTCCAACAATAGCTGAATGGGTTTCTGTGCTTGGGATCTTGGGAGACAAAGGAATCATTTAAATATTCCTCAAAAATGTTGGTGAGATATATTGAGATCAGAAATTTAATTTTGTTCTATGTGCAGGTTTAAAATTTCATGAGCTTTTTACTCAGGTGAGGCACTACTCAGGAAGGCAACCTTGGTTTCTTGACTGAAATTGTCAGTAAAGCTATTCATGTTGGGAACTCATTTTTCTGGGACTGTGGGCAATCTGAAATTTACACGGTAGCTCTAACATCGTGATTTTTTTCAATTAAAAAAATCATAGGAGGAGGGAGTTTAAGATGCAGATTCCCAGGCTGACCCACTAGAGAGTCTAGTCCAGTAGGTCAGGTGTTAGGAATAAAAATCTGCATTTGACTGTGCTCCAGGCTCTGAGAATCATGACAGTAAACTTGAATCCAGAGCCCAGCCCCTTCCAGACATTGAGCTGTCTGAAGTTTATCAAATCCTAAACTCCAAGTTCAAAGCTCCTCTGAACACTGGGCTCCAGGAGACTGAGGATGACACAGGAGTTGGCAGCTCCTTCCAGGAGTTTTGGGAGTCATTAAGGAAACAGTAGTGGTGGTAGGAATTATAACCATATAAACACGGAGGACTCCCAGGTTAGTGCTAAGTTGGTGAATGCCTGAACAGCAGGCCTCCAGATTGGTGGATTTAACATTCATAGTTTCAACAATTTGCAGATGATTTCATGGGTACCTCACGTATTCATCTGTAACTCTGTGAAGACAGGAAATGGAATCTATATTCTAGAAAGCTGGTGTAAACACCAGTCTCTTAGATAGAGGTGGGCAAACCCTCCAACCAACATCTACATCTCAACAGTTTTGTGTTGTTCTCTATTCTCACAAACTAAGTGTTCTGAAGTTAAAAAAAAAAAAATCGTCTTTCAGTATCTACAATAGGGCAGGAGGGTCTCATTTTTATTTTATTGTATTTTCACTTAATAGTCATGAAAATAAAACCAAGTCTTTCACAACGATGCTGTATAATAATCTGGCATTTTATGAAAGTCTCGGGATCTGGTCCTTGTGAATTACAAGCATTCTTAAGCTGTATTTACTATTTCTGTTTTTATCTCAAAGTAATGTCACAAAAGTGACAAAGTGCTGCTGAGTTTTAATCCTCCTGAGAGGGAATTGAAATTAAAATGTAATGTTAAATCAGGGAAAAGATAAATTTCTCAAATGCCTTTTAAAAATGCTCAGTGTGATGACAGTAGATATTATTAACTGTCAGTGGTAGAAGAACAAAGTTTGAATTATTTTATTTTATTTTTTTCCCCACAGATTAAAACCAAAGTACCCCACTGGTTCTTTTCTCAAATTAAAAATTATGAGACTTTGAGGAGGCATTAGGGAGTAGGCAGAAGAGAGTAATGCTGGCAAGTAAACTGTATTCATATGCCAATGATGAAGGATGCCTCTGGCTTTTTCATCCTTACACCAAAGAAAATGTTGTGGCCTAGTCTAGTTTTATCTAAGGATTCATTTAGTAAATATTTTTGATTGCCTACTATGGGCAAGGCATTGAATGAACTACCAAACTGAAACATTTCTTTCCTCAAGGAGTTTACAGTAGGAGAGAGAAGGAAGGGTATAATTATAATCCAGGGCAGAAGGCAGAGGTGGAATTAAAAATGCAAAAACAAGACAAAACAAAAAACCAGTAGGACACAGCCAAGAGTCAATCAGAACATCCTCCCAATCGCACAGATGCCAGCAGTCAACAAGGGTTCCACCTGTACTAGTGTTTGCCAGCTGAATGTGCCAACAGAAGGTGATAAAGGCCATAGGAGAGGGGCACACTGTGAATTCAAAAAAGAAAAATCCCTTCTGGTGAGGGGATCAGGAAGAAATATTTGGGGCTCTGAAGAATGGATGGGATTTGAATAAAAATTAAATGCATGAATTCAGAACAGTTCAGGGAGTGTTCCAGGACCAGCTGAGTGTTTCAGCTCAGTTTTCTGAATGGGGACACTGCCGATAGGCTGTGAGGTAGAGAGCTCAGTTAAGGACAGGGAGAAATCCTGGGAAGCTGAAGACAAAGCCAGCCCCTGGGGCAAGTGGGAGAAGTTGTTTGGACCAGAGCATGGCAGTCTGTACCCGGTCTTGTCTCTGTAAGCTTTTGGGTGACAGGAGAGAGAGTAAATCTGGAAGGAAGGGTTTCTGACCCTCTAGGTATAAACAGACCAAAAAAAAATCACCACACTGAAAAGAGAAAAAAAAATCAGAAATGACTCTATTAAGTTTCCTACATGAGGCAGGCTGGATGCTCAGATCAGAGATCTGACAATTATAGCAATAAAGAAAATCAGATATTCTGCACACTTGAATTTGTGATGTTGAAATTCATACCTATGATGCACCTAAAGAATTTAGCTTATAGTAAAAAGTAGCAATTATTAGTAGCTAGCAAACCTGTAAAATCTTCAACAAGATATCTAAATTAAACCTTCCGATTGCCAGTTAAATTCTTTTTATCTGTTTCCACTAGAAATAGAAAACAAATCTTATTCCATCCCCTGTGTCTTTGCTTATTTTTCTTGTTCAGGGCAATTCTTCTCTTCCTCCTCCAGCTGCTTATTTGTCAAAACTTAATCCATTTCAGCTTTTCTACACTGGATGATCTTCAAAACTTAACTCTAGAAGTAAACACTAAATGTATGCCAAGGCAACGTTGGGGGAAAAAATGAAGATGGCATTTCAGAGGATATTTGCTGTACTCCCCCAAATATAGTGATTCCATTCCCATTTACTAAAAAAGAAAAACAAATTGCAGATGCCATGGCTGACTCTCAGTTAGTTTTTAGACCTCAGAGTTGATCCTGCCCCATCTTCTATTTATTAAGTTTCCATATGATCTTTTTATGGCCTCTATGACATAATATTTTATGCCTTCTAGTCCGAATTGGTACTTACTTGAAACAAAGCCTAAATGTCGGCTTCCAGTTTGAATGGGTCACTGTGCATTCCAGGCTTCTGAGTCTTTGGTAAATGAGTAGGTGTTTCTTCAGCAAGTCTTGCAATTTGGGAAACTTGTGTGAAAATGCAACTCAAATATTCCCATCATAAGGAATGATTTTATGACAGATCATGAAGCAGATCTTCTTTTATGTCAGATCTTCTGACAGATCATGAAGTAACTCAATCACCCTCACATGGTTTCTGGCCAGTAATTTCCAACTAAGAGTGAGGAGAGACATTCTTCCTTTTGTTTGGGAACAGGGAGTATCTGTCAAATTGGATCCATTGGTAATTTGACATGAGATCACTTCCTGAAGCAAACTTTGTAAGAAGGGCACAGGGCGCATTCTCAATCTTGGAAGCATTTGGCATGTGGTGTTGATGGAGCAAACCACGGGACTAAATTCTTTTCCTTTGGGATACTCCAAGGAACCCAAGGATGCACACATTTGGCCTTGGAAACACTTCATACAAGGAAAAGAATATACGGGATTGAAATTCACTTCTTCGTAAGCACCTTAATGATCCAACTGCGGTCTTGAGCCTTACATTCTATCTGATGACATCACACTAGATGACTGCTGTTATTTATCATTTCAGCAAGAAAAACACTCCGTGTTTGCGGTCTGTCATACTTTGTGGCTTATTTTTCTATTTTGAGGATAAACGGATTGGTTCCTACAAATGAAAATGTCCTCTGATCCCTGCTAATCAGAAATTCTGCAGGTGGTTACATGGCTGAATGTACTATTAACTGTTGTTGGGGGTACTTTGTTTAAAAAAACAACAAAGCCTTGGGGGAAAGATAAGAAAACAGGAGATGATCAACATTTAACAGGTTGTGGTCCTCGCCTTCATAGCCTTTATTCATTTCTTTAAATTGCCCTCTTAATTTCTGGCATGAGCTTATTCTTCATTTAGCTATCAATTATTAAAAACACCACAACGCACGCCTGGTGCTTGAGAAGTGCCCTGGATACTGTGAGCAGTGAATTAGAATATGAATCCATCCTGAGGCGTGGTGTATGAATTAGAATAAATACCCTTTTGAAAAAGGTACTTGACTATGCTTTGCAAAAACACAGCTTTTGCTGCCTTTTCAATTTTCTTCAATTCTTTGAGGATGTAAAATTTACTTCTAATTTAGCCATTTCCTTGTAATCAAATCCTCTGTATCCAGGTAGCATATGTGCCTTGAATATTCCTGGAAATTTTCCAAAATATGACTGGATGTATATCTAGAATGTCCATTTTTAAGGACTGCCTGGAGGAACTCAAACATACATTTTAAAAAGGAGAATGATTATGAATGACTTAAATTACCAGTTTAACACAATATTTAACTTATTTATTTATTCAGTACGATTTTATAAATAACATGTGTTATTTGTTTTGTTGTATAAGGGCGACAAATAATTGCTTAAGAGAATTTGGAAAAGAAAGAAACAAGAAATTATTTTATGTATAGTCCCATATTCAGAGATAAACACTGTTAATACTGAAGTATATTTTTTCTCAATTTTGGTATATAATTATGTCTTGCTTTTTCACATGCCAATGTATTTGGAGTGTTTCTTCCATGTTACCAAATGTTTTTAAAGATGTTCTTCATGACTCAGTACCATTCCATCAACTCCTTTAAACTTTGTTCTTGCTTATTTAGCTAGCTTTCATTTTTTGCTATTATAATCATATTAGGATTAATTTTTATGCATGTTTTGTTTATATTTAATTATTTCTTTAGAAATAAGAATTAGAAAATTGGGGCTAAATTTACTGAGTTAAAAAATGTTGACATTTTAAATAATATAAATTGTAAAATTACCCTTCATAATTTTCCCTGCCAATTTACAGTTTATTAAACAGTGACTAAAAGTACATTTCGTTTTTAACCCAAAATATGTTTCCAATAGAGGAAGGCTTTACTTTAAAGAAAAGGTGTTAATAATTTTAGAGGCCATGCCAGGTGACCTTGAGATGATAAAATAGAGAACCACACAGGGTCTATTTCTAGTCCCTGCCCCTCAATATTTCTTCTGATGTGAGCTGAACAACTGATATTGTTCCCTACAACACCAACAAAAGGTTTTGTTTTGTTCTGTTTTTGTCATTGTTGTTGGTTGGTTAGTTGTTTTTTTATATTCCAGGGAGAGAATAATTCCTAATACTCTTGGAAGACTTCTCTTATTATCAGTGTCTCAGAACAAAAAAGTGTTATAGAATCTCTGATAGCTGTGATTTCTGAAGGACAGTGGAATAGCACACAAGTGTTCAGAGAACTTCTCTTCCAAAGAGCTCATTTTTATCAGGCTCCACTTAATTGTTTCCAGGTGCTTTCAAAGACCTCCAAAACTATGAAAAGATCAAAACAAAAGCTCCAATGACAGATTACAAGAAACTCTGCCTTATGCTTTCATCTATTGTTACACCCTGTCAAGCTTTCATTAAATTTCTGCCAGAAGCCCCATACAATTTTCACACATCCTTCTCCTGTTCCTGCCTTGACCATGACATGTTCCTCTCTAGAACATCCTTTCTCAAACCAAAACCACTGTAACTCCAAAACTCTGCTGAAAACTTTTTTCTTTATGAATATTCCAAATGTGCTATGCTCATTTTAGTCTCTCCTTTAGGGTCTTTTGTTATAAAATCCTTTATGTTTAAAAATCACAGGGGCACAAAATTGATTGGATTAAATTCTTGGTTTATTGAGAAACCTCCATTTTTGTTTTATTATTTTTTTCTTCTGTCTAAATTCCCCATAATCAATTCTATTCCTTGCTTTCTCTTTGGTACACACTCTTATTTATTTAACACATGTCCTTTAACAGTTATATGTGTACCTTTAAAATATACAGTGTTGGGGCACCTGGGTGGCTCAGTCAGTTAAGTGTCTGACTCTTCATCTCAGCTCAAGTCATGATCTCACAGTTTGTGAGTTTGAGTCCCGCTTTGGGCTCTGTGCTGATGGAGTGGAGCCTGCCTGGGATTCTCTCTCTCTTCCTCTCTCTCTGCCCCTCTCCCACTCTTTCTCTCAAAATAAATAAATAAAGTTTAAAAATAAAATAAAATAAAATATACAGTGTTATTATGTAACAGTGGAGGTTACATAAGTGACACTATACGACGACTTTCATACTTTTTATTGCTTTTTAAAGTGAACATTAAGTTACTGAGATCTGTCCATGCTGCTATATATAAATCTAATTAATTACTTCTGACTGTCATATTGTAGTCCATTGAAGGTATATATCATATTTTACTTGTTCACTCCTTCAGTGAGGGTTTCCTAAGAAGCTCACCTTTACTATCTTAAACAATCTTGCAATAATTTTTTTGTTTTTTCACACTTATTTCCTTGTAGACATGTGGGGGAGGGGGGAGTTTCTCTGAAATACATATCAAGAAATATAGCAGCTAAGTCATAAGGCATTGTGGTTAGTGGAATTATTGGCCCACTGGCCCCAATTCTTTGCTCCTCCCTGTATCCACACTCATTTTCTTACAACTTAACAGATACTCCCACTTAAAGTGGAGTGTACCTACTACTATATGCTTGTTTTGGCCAAGAGACTGTGGGCAGAAGTAACCATGTGCCAGTTCTAGTTCAAACCTAGGCATGAAGACTCCTTCAAAGCTTCCACTTGCCCTTTTGTGCCTCTGCCACAGCTACCCTCTGCTAGCCTGATGGTCCAAGAAGGATGAAAGAAATCTGGGGGAGAACTCAGCTCAACCCGTATTGAGAATCCAGACTAGAGAACCTTCAGCTTCAAACAGACCCCCCACCCTGCCCAGTCTTGGTAAGTTGACTCCCAATGGCAGACTCACAAGAGCCCAGTGGAGATCATCAGAGCAGCTCCAGCAGACACTCCATCACATGAAGAATAAGTGCCTGCTCTTGTAGGTCCCCGGGTTTTGAAGTGGATTACAATGTAGCAATGGTTGATCAATGGAGATTAGTATATCTGGATTGCTTCCCAGAATGTTTGTGCCAGTTTTTTCTTCCAACTTCAGATAAGGATCCTTGCTTCCCCATACCCTGGTCTAAAGCATTGCCTATGTTTTCAAACTCTCCAGGGTTTTTTTTTTAACATAATGGTCATGGAAGAGTAAATCACCACATTTTGAATTTCTGTTAAGAGTTAGGAAATTTCTTCATATATATGTATGTAAATAGACATATACATACACACACATATATACACACACACACACATATATATACACATATGTATACACACACATTTTACACACACACACGCATTAACCACCTGGATTTCCCCTTCTTTCATGTGCATATTTATGTCTTTTATCTCTTTATTTCTATTGGACTGACTGTCTTTTACTAGCAGATTTGAAGAAATCTCTCACATATTTTAAAAATGAAATCTTGTAAGTTTCAGACATTGAGAATATCTTCTGTTAGCCTGTCACCTCACCTGTCTGCTAACTTTAACCAGGATGTCCGTGGAACATTTAATTAATATTAATGTAATCCAACTTATCAATTCTCAACCTCCATATGCTTCTGGTTTTTTTCCAAATCTTTTTTGAAAGCACTGACTCTCTAAACCAAGACCTCAAAGGCTTTATTCTACTAGCTGTTACCTAGATTTTCTTCTTTTAGCTTTCAATTTTCACACTTAATGCATTTAGTTTACTTTTACATATATTGTGTAGCTTTTCCTTGGTGTTTATAAATACAGTTTCTCTAAAAGTAATGCCAATAAGAAAATATTATTGATTTTTTAAACCAATACACTAGATGTAAACAAAAAACCCAGAACATTCGTCTTCAAGACTGTCACCTTGGGGGTGCCCGCATGTCTATAAATGCTCAGAACACCTCCAGAGCTGTTCCTTTGGAATTTCCTTTACTGGTTATGGGACTTCTTTCAGATTAGGTATAATTCTGGTAAATGGGACCTGGAGTTTTCAAACATCTGCAAATTACTCAAGACGAAGTGGCTGATCAAGCTCAAGAAAGAATACCATTTTTAATTAGAAAGAGAAGGCAACTGATTTGCCCATAGAGTTAAGAGGGTTTTCTTGGTATTTGTTACTTCCTCTCAATTTCTTGCTATAGAAGCAGTGTATCACAGCATTGAAAAATATGGACTTGCAAGTCAGAATGGCTATTTCAAATACTAGCTCCAGTGGCCTGGATTAATTCTATAGCTCTCAATTTCTGCATTGATTAAATAGAGATGGTAAAAAAAAAACAAAAAAAAAAAAACAAAACAAAACAAAAAAAAACAATGGTGAATACTAACTTACCAACAGAGTTATTTTCGAGATGACGTGAGTTAGTAGGGCTTGGCATGGAATAAGCATCTAAAAAGCAGCTGCTGGCGTCGTCATGATCATCATTAGCTTTATCATCCCATATAACTGAATAGTCACAAGCCGCTGTGAGAAGGCCACTGCCTCAGTCCCACTTGTTTGATTATTTTGTTTCTTAAGACTGTTACTAGCAGTCAGACCCACCTTTCCTTACAGCACAATGAGTGAGGCTGTGGAAATGGCATTTTCTACATACTTTTCTTCTGTTCCACCTTGTATTTTAATTCTTTCATCATACACCCGTCAATCAGAAAACAAAATTACTTGGAGACAGTATAATAACTCCACACATTTTTATTCCATATACTTTTGAGGCAAACAGGTAATTACTTCTCTGTCTCTCAGACTTAAGGGTTTATCCTCAGCTCGCTGCCCCCAGCAATCCCACAAGCAGGTAAACACAGTAAATATTTCTGTGACACTCAGTAACCACTGGGTTCAATTAGTATGTGTTTAAAATGTGCAACAGATGCAGGAGAATCCTATTTTTAATTTTTTTTCAGCCCCTAAAGGACTAAATTATAGCTTATATCTAATATACAGTTCACAGACCCCGGCATGCCACTAGGTAGCATTTTTTAACCTTTAACAAAAAGAAAACATTCCCTCAATTTGAAAATATTGTGTCAGAATTATCTGAATACACATTTTATATTACCAAATTATTGGCAACAGTAACTACACTGTAAGTTTCTAGCTATCAGAGATAGAATCCTTTTGCATATTTTCTGCAACTTTAATTTTGAAACTTATCGATTGCCTGCTATTTCATTATTGGCAGGAACAATTCGGAGCTAAAAGAATTATGACTATTAAATCTGCGGAAACAACTGGATGCTAGAGGGAAAGGGGATCTCAAAAAATACTCTTTTTTTCCCCTATGGAAAATTTCTCTAAGTTTTATAGACTGAAGATAGAAAAGAGAAGACAGGAGAGCAGAGAGAAAACAGTTTGACAAAACTAAGATTTCCTGACACATTTGGTTAGAATTGGCATTATAATCTGAGGTCGCACTGTCTCAATTGCTCATTCCAATGTTAAACTATTGGAATATGACTGCTGGCCCTCTTATTCCCTTCAGTTCTGTGTTGTAGTAGTCCCCTTGTAGATAAAGGTGATCAAGACAGACCTAGACTCTGGTCAGATTTCTGGAGGGGGTGGTGGAGACAGTCTGAGGTGAGGCAGAGGTTGGAAGGAAGCTAACAACTAAGAAAGTAAAGGCACACTTGGAGCATTTTTAGGTCCCCAGGTAGGGGAGCAGGGCTGAAGGGCAGCAAAGGTGTATGGGTGATAAGAAGGTCGGAGCAGACGATGAGTGCCTCTGGCTTATTACAATCATCATTCTACATAGTAAATGTTAAAGATAACCATTTACCAACAGAGAAGAAAACTAATATTAAAGTTACAGATATTGAGTTCATTTTTATTGCATGCTAGAAATAAGGCAGCAGGTTCAGAATGTAATAACTTATCAACAGGATCTGGTCCCAGCAGTTTTGTGGAGTATTGGCAGTGATAAATGATTCAGGAGTAATGCCATCAAAGTAAATAGCTTCCATTTCCATCACTGACTTTATACATACTCAGGTGGCTCTGTTAAAGAGAATTAAATGCACAGCACCATATGGGAAGAATTATTGTGAGTTTTCTTCATGACAGATAGTAAGATAATGCATTTTAACGTGCAGTTTATGTTCAAAACAGTAAAGGTTGGGGTCATGAGAATTTTCTTTTAGATATCTGTCCTGATTTTAGAGTATGATGTCATATCACCAAGTAAATTAAAAATAGCCACTACCCAGCAATACCTCAAACTACCTCCTTCCTAATACACACATTGGCTTTATCTCTTCCTGATGATTACATCTGTCCCAGAAATAAGCACCAACATTTATGATGCTGTTTATTTGTTGCAAATCATTCAGCTCCTTAATAAAACTCATCCATATTCAATTCAGCCTATGAGTCATCACACTGCATTGCCAGTCAGAATATTAATATTTCAAGATATAATCCAATATACATCAGAAGGCACTATGAGGACAATTCACCAATTTACACTATTTCCTATTAATTCAATACAGGTTCATCCTACTAAGCAAATGATGCCTTATGATGTTTTCTTCATGTATCAGAAACTGTTAAAACCAACTGATCATAAGCATTCAAGTCTCATTAGCTGTATATAAAAATCTTGGTAATTCTGTATTATGAACCAAATCACCAGTTTTTTGAGTATATGGTTGGTATGCTTAACATTTAAGGTAGAACTATCTATCTGAGACTTTTCAAACCATTTATCTTTGTAGAAAAAAGCAGGAAAGAAAGAAGGAAAAGAGGAGGGAAGGAGGAAAGAAAGGCAGCAGGGTGAGACGGAAGGCAGGACAAGGGTAGGACAAGGGTTGAACTGTCTTCTCCCTTTTGTCCCACCAGCCAGAGGTGGAGTTCAAATTTACATCAAGAGCCAAAAGGAGACTGGGGTGTGGGTGCAATTGCTATTACACAGTTAAATGTGACAAAACTTAGCCCTCCCCTCCTTTCTGCCTGCCTACAAAACTCACAGCACAAGACTCAGAGTGGCGTCTGCAGTGTGCTATTCCTAAGATTGGTCCTCTCTGCTCATCTATAGAAGCTTATGATCTGAAGTCCAGCGGCAGTATCTGCAATGTGATTATTCTTCCATTGTTTAATTCTTAGAGTCACAGTTATATATATGCATTCGTGCTGCACTTCCCTCTCCCTTCGTCCCTTCCTCTTTTTCCTGTCTCCTCACATATTAATTGAATTATCTATTGTACTTCAGGCAAATCCCTGTCCTCTGAGAGCATACAGTCTATGAGGGGCAGAAACACGGGAACAAATAATGACAGGATGATGCAACAGTTAAGTGAGCTATAATGACTGATAGGCTGAATGCATTTCTTGGTCTCCACATACTGTAGCCTATTTACAAGGCTGCTGTAAGGTCACAGTTCAAACATTTTAGGAACAGCTATTAGTGACAAGATACTGATGCCATACAGAATTAAAATAATGAAATTATGTTGCTACCTCAACTCTTTCCTATATTCACAATCTTCAACTGTCACTCTAACTAGTTTATAGTAAAATAAATAAGGGTAAAGTTACCAAACATTTACCTTTATCACTGATGTACCTTCAACACTAAAGATTTAATTGTGTTGGAAGTGAAATTAGGATCTTTGAGAGTTAGAACCGTTTATCAATATTTTAGTGCCTATTATAACATTCATGCTATTAATGAATCAGATATATGACAAATATCTCTGATTTATCAGAGAAAAAAAAGATCATTAGGAACTGCAACTATGAAGCTTCCAAGGCCTATGTCCAAATCTAAGCAGGAAAAACAAAATGAGAGAACAGTGTTTCAGAACAGTTTGTAATGGGAAATCTGTACAAAAGTATTTACATAACCGAGAGAAGCCTCTAGAGAAAGGAAGAATTTGCAGGTAAATTAATGCAATGGATTCACAGAAAAAAGGCAGAATTCTGGAAGGCCCAGAGGTGCACTTTACAATGAATAATTCCATCAGAATTATGTGTGCAAATTAGATCAATTAAAGTGGAAGATGCTCAGTCACATACTGGTCTAAGAGTTAAATGTTGTGGGAATACAACTAAAACCAATTCCAACTGAAATTGTGCAGAACATCCCAGGTGGAAAACAAAACAATCCCAGAAGGAAAGAGAGTAAGTAAACGGATTATTTATTTTCTTTTTGTTTTTTAAAGGTTGACACTTTTTTTAAGATATCATGCATATTTGGCCTGATTATTTGTACATTTATGCTCCCCTTGAACAACAATAACAAAAACACATGAGAAAAAGGCACAAACCTTTTCTCATGAACTCAAAAAAGCCAACCAAAAGTTAGTCCAAAGTGATGATGCTAGTTTTATCAAAATTTAGAGAATACCATTTAATCTACTTTGTTAGAATTTTAAGTGCTCACTTAAATCAAATATTTGTTGTTAATAAAAGAATTACAAGAGAGAAATGGGGAAACTGAACATATGTTTTCAAGAAAAAGCAAACATGTGAAAATATAGTACATATTATAGACAAGGTGAATTAATTTGTTATCACTGCATAGCTAAACTGTTTAGTATTGCTCAAGCACCTATGGCAGCAAGGTGATTCTTCTAGTCTCTAGACTCACTCATAAATCTTTGGTCAGTCAGCTGCATGTTGAGTGCACAGCTCTGCTCGTCTACATGGGGCTCTCTTGCAAAATCAAGCATCAGTTGGCTAGCAACTGAAGTGCCTCAGCTCTTCTCCACATGGTCCCTCAGAGTAGGCTAGTCCAGGCTTGTTCTTAATGGTGGAAGCCAGGTTTTGAGAAAGTGGAAATACATGAGATCTCTTGAAAATGTAAGTTTGGAATTGGTACACTGTCACTTCTCCTACATTCTATTGGCCCAACAAGTCAGCCGGTCAACTCATATTCAAGGGGTAGGGAAACAGACTCTACTTCTTAGTGGGAGGAGTTTCAAATTCACATCATAAAGGTATGGATGTAGGGAGACCAGTATTTGAACCATCAGTGCAATCAATCTCTCTTGCAAGAGATTAAGTAGCCTTTGGGAAACCAGACTTTATTGTAGACAAATTACTACAGACTAGCAACATCATCACCCTTGCCCTATCAAATAGTAGAAGCTGGGAAAAAAAGAAGAGAAAAGTTTGCAATGAATCACAGAACAACCTGCTATTCATGACTCTGTCCTTAATACTAGCGATAATCGCCAGTGTTTTGGGGTGTTTTCGGCTTTATGTCATATTCCTAGCACTGTAACAAGTAACACTACATAACAATCACCAAACACTTGTTAATATACCAAGTACTAATCTTATTTAAACTTTAAAATGACCCTATGATGTACAACTTATTTGGGGGGAAAGAAAAGAAGAATTTGTCCAAGAAAACATCATTAGTAAGTGACAAGATTGAAATCTAAAGCTCAAACATGTCCTTTTTTTCCTTTTTTAAAAAATAAGAATTTAATTACATAGGTAGAATTTGCAGCAGACTTCCTTATTATTTGCTTCTCTGGAAGATAGTATTAGCTTTTATACCTGCATTAACCATTTATATTTTCTCTTCTATAAATTGTACCTTTCTTTTGCTAGTTTGTATTGTACTGCATGTCTTTTTCTTATTGATTTGTAGAAATTCTTTGTATACACTTGATGAAAACCCTTTATTATTACATTGCAAATATTTTCTCCTCATGAATGTCCTCATCTTTCTATTCTATTAGTGATATATTTCATCAATGAAAGTCCTAGCATTTGATACAGCCAATCTTATCAATTTTTGGTGTCTTGTCACAAGATCTTCTCTGTTTCAAGGATGTAAACATAATCATTTATACATTCTTCTATTATTTTCATTACTTTGGCCTTTATTTTTAGTTATTTAATTCATCCATAGTTTGATATTACAATTGCCATAAGAACATAATTATTTTTTAAATGATTATACAATTGTCTGAAAAGTACATATTGAATAATCTGTCTTTTCTCCATTGATATGAAATGCTGCATCTACCACAGCCTAATTTCCCAACTATGCATGGACCAGTCTCTTTAATTTCTATTTAATCTCTATTTATTTCATTTCACTGATGTATTTGTCTTTCTTTAGCCAATTCCATAGTTTTAATTACTATATTTTATGATATGTTTTAATATCACATAGGGAAAATCCATCTTTTATTTTCAAATATTATCTTGGCTACCAATTTACATTAACTCTTGCACATGAATTTTAGAATTAAATTTTCAACTACTGGGAAAAAGTGTACTGGGATTTTATTTGGGATTAACTGAAATTATAAAATTAGTATTGTAAGACTCTATAGTCAGAAATATTAAGCTAATGCATCTATAAATGTATCTTTCCATATACTAAAGCATTTTTTAGGTCCTTCGGTATTTCATATTTTCCCATGGATTTAAAAATATTACTTGGTTTTATTCCTAGCTATTTTGTTGTTTTTGTGCCTATGAAAGATGGCATCTTTTTTTATTGCTATCCTTTATAATGTGTTATGCAAGTCTCTAGAGAAGCTATCAATTTTTGTACATAAATGAGTGTCTTGTAATTTGCTATAATTTGCTAACATTAGTCATATGTGATTCTAGTGTTTTATGTGAATCATAAAATATATTTAGTAGCTTTTCATCTTTTCTTATTCTCTGAAACAGTTTATATAAATTAGAAATTCCACATACCTTAAAACTTTGGTAGACATTACCTATAAAGGAATTAGGACTTAGTACCTTTTGAGGGTCAGGGCTCAAACTTACCACTCAGAGATCAAAAGTTGCATGCTCTACAGACTGAGCCAGCCAGGTGCCCCTAATTTTGATTTTAATATATTCAATGTATGATGGTCTAATCAGGTATTCTATTTATGTTGTGCCAATTTTATAATTTAAATTTTCTTAGTAAATTATGCATTTCATTGCATAGTTGTTGGTATAATATTACACATATAACTTTTACCTTTTAAACTTCTATTGTGTAGTTATAGCCTAGAATGTTACTATTATTCTAGTAGTTATTCTTAACTATTAAAAATACATAATTTAATTGGTACTTTACAATCAACATCAACATTTCACCAGCCCTCATACTGTCTTTCTGAAAATGAGACTTAACATGCTTTTATTTCCTTCTTATTTCCCTCATCTCTCCCTCCTATATCACATGCTGATAGTCTTTGGATTTTTTTTTCCCAAATAGTAACTGAAATTTACATTAATATTTCATGTATAATATACATCTCAGTTATTTAAAATTACACATGGAACAAGAAAAAAAATGGTTACAAGTATTACAGGTAGTCATCTCAAGGACTGGCAAGAGTACTGATTAACTTTCCTTTTTATATTTTTATACCATAAAAAAACAAACATCAATATTCAATTGTTCTTCATAAATTATAGTGGCTCATATCTTTTCCTCTATCCACATGAGAGAGCCAAATTACATTGGATGAGACAGAGAATCTACTTATTAAATATACTGTTAGGTACACTGATTAAAACTCAACACTTATTTAAAACTAAAAATAAGTTCTATTAGTCTTTACATACCATTGCTTACTACATCTACTTCTTCTGGAGTTGTAGCATATTCTCCAGTAAATCTTTTAGAAAGAGACTTTCAGTTTTAACTTTGTGTGTCTTTGTATGTGTAATAAATTCTGTGACTCTCATCACTCTATCATCTTAATAATCCTTTGGCTGCATGAAGTTCTAGGTTCCATGTGATTTTCCGTCAGCACTCTGAAAACAACTCATAGTTGCTCAAAAAGGAAAGTACACTAATTCATGTATACACCTGAGCTGAGATGACACAATAATTATTACCTTTATTATGATAACTTGAACTTATAAAACAGTTACTTAGAGACATTATAATAAATACATTACTTGGATTTTATTCTTTATGATTACATGAAGTAGGTTCTATTAGTCACCCTATTTTACAGGTGAAAAAACTAAAGCTTGGAGAAGTAAGGAAATATCAAAACTCACATAGGGATTAAATAGTAGAGTTGGGAAACACAGAAAGGTAATTGGACTAGTTGACCTCAAAACCTCTACTCCTCGGATGCCTGGCTGGTTTAGTCAGTTAAGGATCCGACTCTTGATTTTGGCTCAGGTCATAATCTCAATAGTTTGTGGGATCAAGCCCCACTGAAAGTGCAGAGCCTGCTTGGGATTCTCTCCCTCCCTCTCTCTCTGCCCTTCCTCTGCTCACTCTCTCTCTCAAAATAAATAAATACACTTAAAAAATATTTAAAAAACACCTCTACTCCTAATCACTAGAAGAAACTATCTATCTGTAGTTCAATATCATACTTTCCAAACAAGACTATATCTTATGCTAGAATTCAGTAACATTATAGGTGTATGCACACTGTATCCAGAGTATATGCCTGATGTCTTTTTAAGATCTTATCTAATATAAAATGGCTGCTGAAATACTGACACTGGCCCCTCTGGCTGAATATGAAATTATACAAGGAAATCAGCCAGATCTTGCTGGTCAATCTCCATTATCCTTTCAGTTCACTATATGTATAAAGGTAATAAGGCATTCTCAAAGATAGTTTAAATTCCTCTAAGTAAGGGAAGATTTACTCTCTGGAATGGCAGACCATATGATTCAAAGTATCACTACATAATTTTAATTTCCCACAGGGAGGGCACAACCTGAAAGAGTGTGTTAAGTGGCCTGGTAAGTAGTACATTCCTTCATGCCCTCAACAAACCAATTCTAAGACAATGGAAAGAAATTCTAGTCTAAGATCTCATATCAGGCATTTCTTAATGCTGTGAACTAGTTTCCTATTTAAGCTGATTCCTCTGGGATTACTTTAAGATTACATTGAAACTAAATGACACTAAATGACCTTAGAATTTCTGTAATAACCAATATCTCAAAACATCCTTGTTAATTTCAAACAATTTGGCTATCAACTTCGTGAACAATCACTGTCATCTTTACCAATTACGTGCCATTTTTACAATGACTATTTTATTGTGTTGTGACCACTTATGAGCACTACTGCATTAACTTTCATATTTGATATGTCTGCCACTGGGCCTGGACCTGATTACTGTGTTGTAGCCTTTATGTTTCACATTTGTGAATAATAAAGTTTACATCATATCAAATGATATGAAATTAACATAATGGTTCTTTGGTTGCATCCAAGAATATTTTAAATACATTATCTTTCATGGTAACCTTTCTTCTTTCAAAGGTTAAATTCACATCCTTGAATCCGTAAGCAGAACACCAATGTCATTTGTATTGGTTATATATTGCTGTGTAACAAATTTCCCCAATACTTAGTGGCTTAAAACAACAAACAGTTATAAAAGACACTGATGAAAGAAGTTGATGACACAAATAAATGGAAAGATGTACCATGACCATAGATTGGAAGAATTAATATCGTTTGCTAAAATATCCATAGTACTCTAAACAATCTACAGATTCAATACAATCCCCATCAAAATACAAATAGTATTTTTCACAGAACTAGAAAAAACAATCCTAAAATGTGTATGGAACCACAAAAGACGTTGATTAGCCAAAGCAATCTTGAGAAAGAACAAAGCAGGGGGTATCACAACCTCATATTTTGAACTATGCTACAAAGCTATAATAATCAAAACAGTATGGTACTGACACAAAAATGGAGAACCCAGAAATAAGCCCACGCTTACATGGTCAATTAATCTATCACAAAGGAGGCAAGAATATACAATGGGAAAAAGATAGTCTCTTCAGTAAATGGTGCTGGGAAAACTGGACAGCTACATGCAAAAGAATGAAACTGAACCACTTTCTTATACCATACACAAATATAAACTCAAAATGGATTAAAGACCTAAACGTAAGACCTGAAAGCATATAACTCTTTAGAAAAAAACATAGACAGCAATCTCTTGGTCACTGGCTTTAGCAATATTTTTCTGGATCTTTGTAGGCAAGGAAAACAAAAGCAAAAATAAATAGTTGGGACTACATCAAACTAAAAAGCTTCTGCACAGTGAAGGAAACCATCAACCAAATGAAAAGCCCACCTACTGAATAGGGGAAAATATTTGCAAATGACATACCTATAAGGTGTTATTATCCAAAATATACAAAGAATTCACACAACTCAGAACCAAAAAAAAAAAAAAAACGCAAATAATCCAATTAGAAAATGAGCAGAGGACCTGAATAGACATTTTTCCAAAGACGACATACAAATGGCCAATAAAAAAATGAAAAGATGTTCAACATCACCAATAATCAGGAAAATGAAAATCAAAACCACAATGAGCTATCACCTCATACCAGTCAGAAAGTATCAAAAAGTAACAAAAGACAAGAAATAACAGCTGTTGGTGAGGATGTGGAAAAGAGGGACCCCTCATGCACTGTGGATGGGGGAATGCAAATTGATGCAGCCACTATGGAAACCAGTATGGAGGTTCCTCAAAAAACTAAAAATAAAAATACCATATGACCCAATAATTCCACTTCTGAGTATTTACCTAAAGAAAACAAAACCACTAATTCAAAAAGATATATGTGCCCATGTTTATTGCAGCATTATTTACAATAGCCAAGAAGGAGACAACGAAAGTGTCCATCAATAGATGAATAGATAACAAAGATGGAGTATATATACCCAATGCAATATTACTCAACCATAATAATAAATGCAATCTTGTAACAACATGGTAGGACCTAGAGAATATTACACTAAATGAAATAAGTCAGACAAAAAAAAACAAATACCATATGATTTCACTTAGATGTGGAATCTAAAAAAACAGCTAATAACAAACAAATAAAAACAGGAATAGACTCATAAACACAGAGAATAAATTGGTGGTTGCCAGAAGGCAGGGAGATGGAGAGGGATAGGTGAAAAAAATTAAGAGATATAAACTTCCAGTTAGAAAATAAATAAGGTACAGGAGTGAAAAGTACAGCATACAAATATAGTCAATAATATTGTATTAACTTTGTATGGTGACAGTAACTATACTTATTGTGATGACATTTTCATAATTGTCTAATCACTATGTCATACACCTGAAATTAATACATATTGTATGCCAACTATACTTCAATGAAAAGTTTGTAATTAATAAAATTACTATATGCAAGAAAACCCAACAACAACAAACATTTATTATTTCACAGTTTCTTTGGTCAGGAATTCAAGCACAGCTTCACTGGATGCCTCTGGCTCAGGGTCTCTAATAAGGCTGCAATCAAGCGGTCAACCTGGACTGCAGTCATCTCAAAGCTTGACTGAGAGATGAGACCCTTTCAAGCTGACTCAGGTGGCTATTGGCAGTCCTCAAGCCCTCACTGCCTTTTGGCCAGATACACCATCAGTTCCTTGCCACATGGGCCTCTCCATAGGGCAGTTCACAACATGGGAGCTGCCTTTCATTAGAACAAATGAAGGAGGAGAGGGCACTTGAGACAGAAGCCAAATCTTTTTGTCATCTCAGAAATCACTTCTGTTACACTGTATTCATTAGAAGTGAGTCCAGCTCACATTCAAGGGGAAGGGATAACAACAGACTGTGAACACAGGGATCATTAAGAACTGTTTTAGAAACTAGTTACTACTTCATACATACTTCCACAGTGTATGCTGAAGTTGAAGTACACAAACTGACTTGTAAATATGTTGGAGTATTTTCTATGGAGTGGTTGTGACACTTAATCTATTTGTTAGAGGGGCATAACTCTCTAGACCAAGATACAATATTAACTCTTTAATGTTTATGAAGAGTATCAATATTAATACTAGAATAACTGATATCTATAATATAATTAATCTATATATTAGCTTTATCTATATATATGTAGATATCTATTTTGCTTAAAGTTTACAGTTGTTTTGCATGCTTACTCTATTCCAGGCACTTTACCAGTTCACAGAAGTCATTGCAAAGTGGGCATCATTATTCCCATTTTACCAAAGAGGAAACTCAAAGAGCTTAAAGGAAGTATTCAGGACCACATAGCTAGAAAGCTAGACTATTGGGGTTTAAATATAAATAAAAGCCTGTACTATACCTAGCCCTACCACTATCCAGAAATTCAGTTTTGAATAGACTTTCATCTAGCTTCTGTCAAAAATGAATTTAGGCAAATTATATTATAATAATAAACTATGGTGACAAATGTAATCCCCAGTTAATGAACAGAATCAACTTGGGGGCTTTAAAACACACATAGCCGTGTGAGTCTTAATCCAAGATCAGAATTTCTGGGAATAACATCAATACCTATATGCTTTGTATTTTATATTTTGAAACATTCCCTGGATAATTCTGATGGTACAGTTTTGGGAAGTGCTAGTTTAAGGTTTACATTAATGATTCATTCCACTAAAATAATATTTCTAAAAATACGTCCTACTGAGCTGATGCCAACCAAATAATAATCTTTCAACAAGAAGTCCTAGAATTATACCTTAAACAAGTTCCCTGGGTGAATCCTGTATACAATAATGTTTGAAAACTATCACTATATGCTTACTAAGTTCTACCCTTAAAATATCTTACTTTGGGTCTCTAGTATTCTCATAACTGACAGCCTAATCTCGAGTTTTTTCCTTTGTGGAGGATCCAAAAACAATAACCAAAACTCAAAAAAAACAACAGATAAACAGAGAACACTTCAATATTCTTGGGAAAAATTATCATTTTCTATCAATATTCTATTGATGGTGACTTACGAGCCACATAGCTAAAAGACAGGTTTCATGTTTATTTATATTAATTATACATGATTTCTGGTTGAATTACAGTTCCTTTTTCTACATCATGGTTTCTCAATCTTGCCACCACTAACATTTTGGGGCAGAGAATTCTTTGTTGGGGAAGGAAGAGTAGTTGTCCTGTGCACTGCAGGACATTTAGCAGCATCCCCAGCCTCTACCTACTAAAGCACTAAGTAGTGCTTTCCTACTAAATACCAGCACCAATCCACCTGCCCAGCTCCCCCACTCCAACTGTGACAACCAAAAATGTCTTCAGACTTTGCCAAATGTCCCCTGCAGGACAAACTGCCCCCTGCACTACATGATTGCTTACCTCTTCTGACTGCCTTCATAGTTAACAGTCTCACATAAATATTTTAGTTATGAACCACTTTAATTGTTTTTGGAAGTAAGAGTTGTGAATTATAAACACATGTGAAGCAAAGAAGATTACAACTTCATTATAAATCCATTAATATATTAATATTCACAAATGTATTGAGTCTTCATATAATTATCAATAGATTCCAAAATAGCTTAACAGGTCCTTCACTTCAGTATGACCTTTTTGAGATCTGTGAAATGACCTACCACACTGAGCTTGTTTTTCCCCTAACAATTTAGCTAGCATTATCAACAGTTCTTCAAAAACGTATCATAGTTCTTTAGTGCATGATACTATCTATGGGCACTACACCAGATAACAAATTATACAGAGCTGGGCAAGCGAAGGCGAGATGAACAGAACCACACAGTTAACATTCGTCCTTCATTAGATTTGTCTCTTTATCCACTATTTAGAAAAATATCATAAGAAATTTTGTCCTAGCTTTGTGTTTAATGTTGGAGCCAGATAAGTACTGGTCCAGAAGAGTAAGTATTTATTTGCAGTATTTGATACCTAGTTAATCTTAGATTTCAGAGCTGGTTCTCATTAAAATCACTAGCATTTCTATTTACACGTTTTCCTGTCTGTTGACATTTTGGAAATAAATATTTAGACACCAAGTGGCTGTATCTACAGGCCTTCAAACATGGAGATAAAAAAATGAAAAATATCATCATCTAGCTGCTAAGTTTCCATGTTTTGTTCTATGTTAAGAATGCTAATTAAAGCCAAATAAAACAAATAAAAAAGTAACAGGAAACTCCATTTTTCTATTAATTCAGATTAAAAAGGCATGAGAAACTTAAGAGTAATTTAAGGATATCTCATGCTTATATAAATTAGAAAATATGTATTTGATTAAAAGTCATCTTTTAAAAATTTCTAACAGAGATATGCTGTTATGTTATATGTAGGATTCCGGTATTCATTATAGCTATACTGCTTTACATAATTAGAAGGCCACTGAAAATAAAAGTAGTTTACTTTCATTCAATTAACACTAATTGAGTATATATATTATGCAGATGTTGTACCAGGTGCTGGGAAAGACTAAGATGAATAATCATGGTTCCTGCCCTTGGGGAGCTCACAGTCCATCAGGGAAACAGATAGTTACGTGACTAATGGTAGTACAAAGTGATAAGTGATACATACTGTGCCAGGCAAACACAGGACATGGACTGAGGGACCAGTAAGCAGTTCTGGAGTGTGGCTGAAGGTCACAGTGCACAGTGGGAGGATGTAAGAGAAGATGGGCTATCGTGGTGGTCTGCAGACTTTGCTCCACAGAAAAAAGTGAAGTAAAAGTATTTTCCTTCTAGGAACATGTGGGTGGCTCAGTTGGTTAAACAACCAAACATTTTTTTTTTTAAGCGCTTTCCTTCTAGTTACATCCTGGAGTTACAAAAAAAGCTAGGTTAGTACTTTTTTGCTGCTTTTTTTTTTTAACTTAGCAGTCTGGCCAGTGGTATATTTATCAATAAAATATTCCAACTCAAAAATAATTTCTCTAGTTATTTAGTACTTTTGGTTTCAAATGCAAACTCCTTTTTTCTACTGTAACTATGCAACTTTCACTAGTGTTACATAAAAACAAAAGCTTGAAGTGATAAAATATGTGGAAAAATAGTACATCATAAACTTCTTCAAGTTGGCTATATTCTATTTTATGGAAGATCTTGTCAATCACAGACTCAGTGCTCTATGTTTTAATCAATTGAAGCCAACTCCTGTCATTTCCCCTTCTCCCCCACTGGAGCGGTAGCTAAGGGTTTCAGTCTATCTTTAGATAAGTATAATGAATATAATAAAACCAAGCCTATTGGGGTGTTCAGGATATATCTAAATGCATCGAGTCAAGGGCAGCAGCAGCAGCAACAGCCTTTGTTTCCCAGCTAGTTGTTCCTTTACTCAAATGTAAGGCCTCCAGGTCTAAGATGTTCTAGTCTCCTGATTTTTCTCCCCTTTCTCTTTGGCAAACCTTACTCCCAGGAAAGGATCTGATATTTACATCTTGGTATAAATTTAAGTTACTGCATTACTTCTCCCTGCATTACTTATGTATATCACAAATTTTAGATATTTGTTAGTAGGGAAAGAAGATTCAATGGAATGAACTGTGTTCATCCTGCCCTGTCTCACTCTTCAGTACAATGTGGAAAATAAGAGATACTTAGTAAATACTTACTGGCTGATCACTGAATTGCTCATTGGATATTCAAATATTTGAAGCACAGGAAAGCAAAGCATATAATTTTTTATCTTCAAATAATGTAGGTGATGGAAGAGTATGTTAAACACCTTCTACTTTAGCCTCTGCACTCTACAGATTATAGGACATGCCAGCAAATAAAGAACCTAGGATAGCCTAAGGCAGTATACCTGGAGACAGAGCTCAGATCTCCTGACCAAAATCCTTTTTCCCTTCTGCAACATGCTATTTTCTGCTGAACAGGCAACACAGTCTTCAGACTGAAAGAGTGCAAAAAACTGAAGCAGAATTTATACTATATACATCTTTGCTGTGCATTTTTATTCTTATAGTCTCTAGTTATTCTTTACCATAACACCAGTCCAGCCTTAGCCATTGAGACAGTCTATAGCATTGTTATCAGTTAGTAATTTAAACTTTGAACTTTGTTTTCAGAGACACTAATATCCTAAATATCACATTCTGTCTGTATTTCATCAGACATGCCTCTTTGTACGTACAGTTGGGTGTATACGGTGTTCCATCTTCATGGAGATCTTTAAGCCCCATTTTTTTTCATCAATTCTTGTCAATATATATTTTATTTACATTTGTAAACCAAATATTCCTTGGCCTTACCAGCCTATAACTACAAAATAAAATTATACTTCTTTAATAACCATGTAATGATGGCTTATAATTCTATTCACCTGCAGGGAATTCAGTCTCTTACTTTGGGACGTTTATGTGCTCTACACATTCAGTCTGTCTTCTTGGGTCTCATCACCCTTCTAATCTCTACTCTGCCCAGTGAGTGGTTACTTGATCCATGCAGGTCACCTCTTGATAGTCTGAGACTGCAATGTCTCTCAAGCCATTATCCCTTCTCCATGCATTCCCTATGGGGGTGATATCATGTCCACAGGGGTGAAAATTGGTTCTTTGGGGGTGAAAATGTCTTACTCATCTTGCTTTTTTAATGTATAAAGCACAGATATGCATATAGTACATAAATAGATATACACTCTATTTCTGGTATTAAAATTTCATGAAGAGGGAGGCAATTAGGGAGAAAAATGGCTAACAAGGCTCCTTAGGGAGTTGATAATGAAAACAAAAACAAGGTTGAGAAACATCGTTCTAACCTTTCATCCCAAGTATGAGAACAGCCCCTGCCCTTAACTTTTCATAGCCCAACTGAGACCAACCTGCAAGTGTTTACAAGATTTACTAAACATTTAGGGGGTTATAAAAGATGAACATCTTGGAAAAGTGCTAAATATGGTCCCACTCAGAACACAAGCTCCCTTAGGAAACCTTACAAATGTGCCTCTCTGCCTTCTTCCTGGTCAGCTTTCTTCTCATCAGTGTTACCACCTTCTCTCCAGGAGTTCTGGACACATCTGCGATTTAGATTTCACATTTTTCCTCTCCAATTTCATTCATTTGTCCTGGAGCTGCCACTTTCCAGGGTGACTGACTGTGGGAATTCCCACTCCCTCCAGGGTGCTCAGTACCCATAATATGACCTTGCCTCGTGGCCTCCAGAAGGAAAATCCTACTGGAAAATCCTAGTCTGATGCAGTACAGTTTTCAAGTTTATGAGAGCTGGTCTTATATTACTAAAAGGGTGTCATAGCAACAATTTAATCTAATCAAGAATTTAGTCAAACCCAACCCAATACCCTTTCAGGTTCCCTTTGGGCTGATATGAAATAATACTGCTAAGTCTTCCCACTCACCTCAGAGGTCATGGTGCCTAAACTCTAGTACACACATTTAGAAAACAGTGACAAGATTCTTTAACTTTTTTGCCAAACGCAGCACTCAGGTAATCTTGAAAACACCGCTGTTAACTTGTCTTTTCTTTCACTGCCGTCACAATGGTGATCCAGCAGGGCTGTCAGCTGTTGGGTACTTACATGGTTTCACATTAGTTCAGATCAAAGTGTGCACTGATGGTAAATAAAAAGCTTCCAGTAGGTTAACCAACTTGTCCCTGTTTGCTTAGAACTTTCTTTAACTTAGCACTGAAAGTCCCGAGTCCCAGGAAACCACTCAATCTTGGGCAAACTAATTTCCAGCCTAGTTCAGTGACTACCTAGAGACGATTCTAGAGAAGGTGACATAACAGCAGCGAGTATTACCATGATTTTTTTTGTAGTGCAGTATTGAGTTTGTTTTCCTGATGCTACATTCTCCTTTACCCTGTTTCTCACTGTAAAAAGAAAATCTATATAGCAACATTTTCCCCATATATAACAAGCTAAACATTTTATCTTACAATCAATGTGAATACACACATCTTTTAGAAACTGGACATTCAGATGGCCATTCTGTAACAAGCTTCTAATAGGAGATGCTATTATTTTTGACAGCTGGCAGTGGTGAATCATCCTATTTGGTAATCATAGTTTGCTGGTTGTCAAGAAAAAACATTTTAAATATTGCATGATACTGCTTAACCCTCTGCTCCTCCTTGTCAATGCCACTGCTGTGTCTCCTGAGAGACCCAATATGTTAGGGCATGTCCATTGAAAATTGAAGCAGTATAATCTATTACAATGCAAAATAGAAATCAGCTTCACGCTGTGGGTAGCATTGAAACAGGCTTGTTACATTTACAAAGATTGTTCTGATAAGAGCATCCCCAGTTGACCAACATATGGGCACTGATGAGGCTATGTGTCTCTCATTTAATTTATAGTTGGAGCTTCCACCTTTGAGGTTTAACTAGCTTTTCAATGGTACATTTTGCACCTGTTCAGTGTTACTAATCCCAGAGACTATTTTCCTCTTTATCCTGTGGAATTATCCAGAGAGGCCAATTAAGAAAAAAAGAAAAAAGAAAGAAAGAAAGAAAGAAAGAAAAAAGAAATTCAGGGAAATAGAAATGTATTGTATCCCAGAGGTTACAAGATGGAACACATGAGGGAAAATGGATTCTTCTTTGAATGTACTACTGTAATTTTTGAAATAAAGTCATATATATAAACATATATATATATATATGGGAATATATAAGGAACATATATATATATATATATATATATATATATATATGTTTATATATATATATAAACTGTCACATACTGGAAGAAGCTTTTCATGAGCTTTTAAAAATATCTATTAATTCCTAATGTATATAATTTTGATATTTGTGAAGTTCCTACTGTATAGATTAATGACTACAGAAAACTCTTCCTTTTCTCCTCTTTCTTCTCCAAAAAGAATAGAGTCAATGTCGCATAACTTCCATATCAGCTAGAGGGAAGGAGAAGTCGCTCTCATCTCTATTTCTCAAATGGAGAGACCATAGCACAAAGACATTGCTACATCTCCAGCAATTTCATAATTTGCCAGCATGCCTGAAATATGATCAAGTTGGAGCTCTTACATCCCTGTGAGATATCTGGCAGGAAAATGGTTACATTTTTTCTTTATTTTGTTTTGTTCTGAAAAGTACAGTTTATTAAGTTTTCAAAAGATTTATTTTCTGGTAGTTTTTTTGTTTTTTTGTTTTGTTTTGTTTTGTTTTTTAGGATAATGTTTAAGCACAGCTGGAAAGGAAACCAAAACATCAGGTATTAGAAGTTCTGTGCAACCTAAATAGGGAACAGACTGGATTTAAATATATTGACTGGAATAAGTGTAATATTACTACACTTCAGTTTCAGTTAGAGCAGTTTTTCCTTTTGCTATCTCAAGACTGTGATCTTTTATATTCAGATTGTTTTGAATTACCTAAAAGGTAGTCACATCTATGTCCTGATTCAATTATAATAGTAAGTTTTGGTGCTATGGAATTAGATCTGATCAATTAAGGAAGATTTTATGTAATTTTTCTACTTATATTAGAAAGATTCCATCATGCTCTAATTGCTTAATATGACTGCTCACATTTCATTAAGATAGAGTTATAGTAGATTATCTTAATATTTAATTATTAACAAGAGACTTGGCTATATAACAGTGTTCTGACCAAATATATAGGGTGAACTGTGTGATTCAACTTCATTCAGTTCCATCTCACAACAGAACTGTAGCTGTATTATTTCAATAATCCAATCCTGATGCAGGTTCCTTCTCTTCATAAATTAATAAACTCTGCATTCAGAATTTTAGATGAAGAAAGAATTAAGAAAATTAAGCAATTTTTAAACACATCCAAACTTCCTGAAGTTTTGATATATACCTATTATTTTTAAAGAATATTCATTGCCTCATAAATAAAAAAAAAAAAAAAAAAATGGGGCGCCTGGGTGGCGCAGTGGGTTAAGCGTCCGACTTCAGCCAGGTCACGATCTCGCGGTCCGTGAGTTCGAGCCCCGCGTCAGGCTCTGGGCTGATGGCTCGGAGCCTGGAGCCTGTTTCCGATTCTGTGTCTCCCTCTCTCTCTGCCCCTCCCCCGTTCATGCTCTGTCTCTCTCTGTCCCCAAAAAAAAAAAAAAAAAAAAAAAAAAAAAAAGAATATTCATTGCCTCTTCTCCTCCCTATCCCCCAGCCCATACCTCAACTGCTTCTTTTAGAAAAAAAAAAAAAAAAAACTGCAAGAGAGGTAAAGAAATACGTTTTACAGTTAAATAAAATTTATTTTGAGAATTTTATATTTTCCTTAAGATTCCATGAAAACATCTTAGTATACTGGGTAGCATGGATTGGTGGTTATTGATTCATATTGATTGGTGATTGAAAGCTTCTTCTGCCTATTCCCAAAAGAATTTGAGTTGGCTCTCAAAATGCACACAATACAAAAAGATGATAAATAAATTAGAAAACTGGGAAGATAGGAAAATGACAAACATTAATAAAAACTCTAAATAAATGGCCAGAAAATGGGATTCAGAGATCGTACTATTAGTTCTTTAATTTCTACACCAGTGCTTCTTAATTCTGTTTGTGCATTTAGCTACTGGGAAGCTTCTAAAAAATACCAATGCCTGTTGGGGTGCCTGGGTGGCTCAGTCGGTTAAGTGTCCGACTCTTGATTCCAGCTCAGGTCATGATCTTACCATTCGTGAGATCAAGCTCTACTTCAGGCTCTGCACTGATGGTGTAGAGCATGTTTGGGATTCTCTCTCTCCTCTCTCTGCCCCTCCCCTGCTCATGCTCTCTCGCTCAAAATAAATAAAACAAACATTAAAAAAAAAAACAACCCACCAATGTCTGCACTCCACCTCAGACCAGTTACATCAGAATTTGAGAGTGGGGCCCAGGCACTGCTATTTTCAGAATATTGTGTAGATTATTCTAACATGCAACCATGATTGAGAATCATTGTCCTATACCAAAAACATAAAAAACAAAACCAAACAAACAAACACCACACCCTGGTTCTCTCCTTTTCAAAATAAAGTTACCAGACTTCTATTGCAATTCTCACATTATTACTTTGCTTAATTTAAATTGATTCAAATTCTTTTCAATAAAGATTTGTAAAGACTTTGCTTTCAAGGTGCTTAAGACCTTGTGGAAGCAGAAACAAAAAGTAAGTAGTCCAAGGTGCAGAAGGCATAAAGGCTCAATAGTGGTGTAAATACAGAGCCATGGGGGAGAGAAGTGATTCACTATAACTGAAGAGAAGGGTATGAAAATCACAAAGGACTGCAGGGAGGAGGCAGCTGGCATTTGTTCCAGCGCTTGAGAAGTAAGAAACAGTTATTACATCTAGAGAATAGATGAAGGCAAAAGCACTTGCATCTGAGGGATGAGTGATCAGAAGCACAGAAGTAAGTGTTCCTGTGTGTCGGGAGTCCATGGGTAGGAGAGCAGACCCACAGGCCCAAGGACAGGAGATAACTAAATAATTACATTCACAAGTAGTTCTCATGCTACATTTCATGGAAGATAGTTTTTTCAAGGCTGGATGCAGCAGGAAGAAATTTCCTATTTGACTACCCTGGAGTTAAAAAACCTGATGGTGGCCTGTATATGTGACAGGATAATTAATTGAAATATTATTTTGTCCTTCCCTCCCTAAGCTTTTCCTGTGTCCCTTTTTTGAAACAAGTTACCAAGCTTTGTGGTTCCTTGTAGTCCTTGTAGTCAGAATCTGAGTAGAACACAATGCAGAAAACGCCTAAAGCAGTCTATATTTGAAAAACCTTCATCAATTGTTATTCTGCTAGAACACTAGAAGATGAGAGGAGAAGTGGAGAGGGCTCTGGGCTCTGGGCTGTGGGCAGAGGGCTCTGGGACAGAGCTGTTACTGAGTGAGTGGGCATCTCAGGAAGGGGACCTGGACTCAGGGTTTCCAACATTAGCTAAGATTCTCTTACCTACTTGAGTAGGGTATAGTAAGTCAGGGGACATCAAGGGACTATAGCAGGCAAAAACCATGCGAAGTCAGTAGCAACCAGGATATACTGGACATCAACATCCCCCTCCTATTTCTAACTCCGCAAAAACCTTTGAGAGCCTGGCCCAACCAAGGGAGGGGGAAAAACAACTGGAATAAAATTCTCTACTGCCCTGAAGGATAACATAAGGAAAATAGTTCCTGTACAGTCAAGTTTGTGGACCTAAATTTGCACATGCTACAGATATATGGATACTTGGGCTCAAGAGTGTGGAGGAGAGTTTGAATTAGCTAGGTTCCTAACTTTAGTTACTGGAAGAGCTTCTAGAATAGAACTGACATTTATTACACACTAATTAACTGCAAGGTATTTGCTTACATTACCTCATTTTCTCTTCATAGCAATCATATAAAATAAGAACTATTTTATTTCCATTATACAGATGAGATCAAGACCAGTCAACTTGGGGGCACCTGGGTGGCTCAGTCGGTTGAACATCCGACTTCGGCTCAGGTCATGATCTCATGGTTCTTGGAGATCCGTATCAGGCTCTCTGTTGTCAATACACAGCCTGCTTTGGATCCTCTGTCCATGGATCCTCTGTCCCCCTCTCCCTCCCCCTCCCCCACTGGCTTGCATGCACATGAGCTCGCTCTCTCTCTCTCTCTCTCTCTCTCTCAAAAATGAATACACATTAAAAAAAATTAAAGACCAGTCGACTAGGTAAGGTAATTAAACAAGAATATGGGGAACCTGAATTCAGCCCTAGGCTGATATCACAAAAACCTATTTCCTTAACTTAATTCCTTTTATCTCCTCCATGGAAGTTTTATTCTTTGCTGCTATTAGTAAAAATATATATGCTAAAAATAATAAACCAAAGGATAGGAAAGCTGTCTGTGGAGGACTTATTTTATTTCCCTCCTTGACAATTTGAAAAACTGATAAAAAAGGCTGAACAAGTATACTGCCCTCACTTTAAGAGATAACTAGAAGAGAAGAATTTCCAGTATCACCCAGTCTGCTCTTACAGTATATCTCTGTACATTTTCTTTCCTTTTCCTATGACTGCAAATTTTTCTCTGCCATGACTGCTTGTCATTTACATTCATTGTGTTCTGATAAAGGACTGTCATAGCTTTAAAGTAGGCAATTCCACCAAAGTAACCTTCAAAAAAAAAAAAAAAAAAGACCATCCAAAATCAAATGCTTATAGATCTCTGTCTCACTACTCCTTATTTCACAATGAATATTTGATAAGGAAATTCTTCCACCATATATTCACTAGGAAGGAAAAATGGATTGCATTTCTATATGCGAGGCAGTATTTTTGATGAACTTTGAGATATTCTGGTACTTTATGCAGCTGTCATTCTGTTCAGTCATAGTAGTTTTGTTTCCTGACAACTTGTTCACTTGTATTAAGAGGCCAGTGAGAAGCTGAACTAAATAGGTAAAGAAATTCCTAAATGGTAGTTGTGTTGAGCAGGTAGCTGTGGCTTCTTCATAAACCTGCTTCATAGGGGAGATCTCAGGAGTAAAAAGGCCCTAAAACCTTTATTGGTGCCCAAAAACTGTGTTCCTCTATCTCAATAAGGTACATTTTAAAAAATCCTAGAAGAGAAAGAGACTGGATAGGTTTGTCCATCTAGAAAATTCAGAGACAGGTGTGTGTGTGTGTGTGTGTGTGTGTGTGTGTGTGTGTGTGTGAAAGAAAATAGATGCTTCAAAGTATGATTACAGAAACATTAGTAGCTTCAGCTCTCCATTCTAGGTGGTGAGATTTGGGGCAAATTTTATATTCCACTATACGCTATTATTCTTCAAGATTCATATTTACCTAGAATGAACATTTCTAAATTATAACAATAATTTATAAACAAAATAATAAATAAGAGGCATAGAAATAGTATTATAGAACATCTGAAAAGAAAAGGAAAAGTATATAATGATAGTTTGAAAACATCATTTGGTACCAATTAAAATAGCAGGAAATGTTCCATCAACTATAGGCAATGCCTCTGAGAGTCTTGGAACAGGGAAGGATAATAAATATATTGGTACTCAGTCATGGAAGAAACTGCTGGATGAGTCAGTGCCAGGGCAGAGCTGATTAAGTTCTTCAGGAAGCTGGAAATAACTGAAAACACAGCTTCTGGATCCCTTTAATCTAGGATCACCCTCCTCAGGGGAATAATATACCCTTAACAGGACTAAATGTGGTTAGTCTTCATGGCTCTGCTAGGCACAACAGCAGGCATGGAGGGAGGTCAAATTTCTTGCTATTCCCTCTCTCTCCACCCCTAAACCCAGAAATTCTTTTAAAATACACAGAATTATCTCTGTCAGTTTGTGTTTTTCCTGATTTGAGAGAAGAGAATCTTGGAGGCCAAGGTGTAATCAGAGAAATATTGATGGGTAAACACTGCTCTCTGAGGTAACCTCAGGGATCTACTGACTGGCTGGTCTGGCTGTGCTCTTTATCCCCACTGGCCATTTCCACCTACTCTCATTAAGAAGCAGTACAATGGCAGCTTGTGACAAATAGCTTGGTTGTTTTGTTATAAGGAGCTTCATATTCCAAGGATGAATTATTAAGCCTTTTTTTCTCTCTCTTTTTTTGTTGTTTTAAAATAGGGCTGTCTCATCTGAAAATGTGTTAATTAAGTTATCATGTATTGCCTTGTTTCTAGTCCTACACATTTGATACTGGCAAATTACTCTTTAGAAGACAGTTTCCAATACTTGGAGTAGCAGCTGGAGTGATTCTACCAAGAGCCTGATCTGGAAGGGTTGGGCATGAGGAGTGGGCTTGGCAAGAAGAGGAAAGGAATGGTCTGACCAAACTCAAAGGCAGGCAGGATCCCTATTGTGGCCCTTGGTTAAGTCCACTTTCCTTTCTGTATGCCTCTTAATCAGACTTTATGTTACCTGCCCACTGACCTGTTTCCCAAGACACGCTCCCAACTGACCCTTTTACTAAATCTCTGCTGGCTGGGCATTGGCTTTCCTTAGCCAAAAGCTAGCCAGAAAAATATTTCCTCTCTCTTAATAGGCTGGAATGTGACACTTTAGGAATGGAAGCGACAGCCATAGGTCCTATACCCTGTCAGTTGGATATCCAACTCAATTAAATGACCATTTAGTAGGCATCACTGTGTTCAACCGCCCTGAGGTAGTTTAGAGAGAGATGCAAGAATTGAAACATAGTCTCTCCCCTTAGGTTCTTTAGGACCTATCCTGGGGACAAAGCAACTATTTTCAAGAACAATAGTAAGCACAGCAAGAGAAATGCAGCAATGTGTTATGAAAAAAAAAGGATAATCAGAGAATTCCCCCCACTGACCCCCCACCCGCAGCACACACCCATGTGCTCCTAACAAGGTAAGGTGTGACTTCATGCTCTCCGTATCCCAGTGCCTCCTGCAGGTCTGGCACATAGTGTTTGCTAAGCCATTATTTAGAAGAAGGGATATGAAGTGGTGTGAATCTGAAAGGGCTCACTAGTCAGGTGAAGTGCTGCTAGGGAGAGAGATGAGGGTTGGAAGAACATTCTAGTCCAAAGAAAAGAATATGAGCAACAGCTCAGAGACATATAGTCTCTGCCCAACTTCCTGTGGTTATTGACTTCCACTTTATCCAGGACTTTTGAGGAGAGATTTCCACAGAGGTAGTTGAAAACAAGACTTTACCTGGTGAAAATAGCTTAGTTGATCTCCTAGCTCTAATGGTTGCTCAGGAATCCATGTGTGGTTGCTTCCCTCTCTTACTCCTATTCTTTCATATCTAACCTTTCCACTTTTCCTTTGGGTCCTGTCTCTCTTTTCTCTTGGTTTGAGCTCCCGACATCATCCTCATGTAGGGTAAGGGGATAAGGCACAGGTGAATTACCAGGTCACCAAGCTAATCCAAGCTTTCCCACACAACAAAGTGCTTTAGAGTTGGTCTTTTGTGTGGCTCTCCTAACTCCCTCCAGTATTCATCTTTTTTCTGTGACTGGCATCACAGAAGTTCTGAGAGTTGATATGGACGCAGCATGACAGAAGTGTGAGTCACAAATGCTCATTTTCCACTTCTTTATTTTGCCTTCTGAGTCATAGTGCTTCTGAAAAATTAAACACCTCCTCTCCCCACCACCTGAACTCCTGAAAATTTGCAACAAGTACATATGCATCTCCAGCTTTCTACTCTTAAACAGCCTCAAATGGAACTTTTCACAATGGTTTGGCTCCCCATTGGACTGAGGATCCAGTGGGTGGCCTTGGTTTTATAATAAAAGGCTAGTAGAACGTCTTTTGTTTGTTTGTTTGTTTGTTTGTTTGTTTCCATTTTCACTGTATTGTTCAGTTTGGGCTGTCCTTTCTTTCCTCATATCTCTGTAAGATTTCTTTCCAGACATTTCTTCAAATGACTTGACAACAGCCCTGTTATCTTCTAAGAACCTAATAATATTACTCTGGCTGCTTTAGAAAAAAATGTGTCTGTTTTTCCATGTCATTAAGAAGCATCTGAAATCTCTCTGAAAACACATGAAAGGAATATACGGAGAGCCTCCCAGAATCTGAAAGTCCCATTAAAATTAAGGCCTATTAGCGTTTTTCATCAAAGAGGTCATCAGTGCATTTAAAAACTGTACTATTTTGTTTTGGCTATGGGTGGGGTAGGACTTACATGCAAATTTACTTGCTTCTGAGTTTATTAGGAATCAAAGAAAAGAAGTGGAGAGAAAAGGAATGAAGAGAAAAGACAGCTCTGATTCTTTTCATCTCAGGTTATTTCTGAAATGACAAAATGATGATCCTACAAAATTTACAAGAGCTCTCTGCCTGTCGCCACAGTTCCACTGCTCTCAAGGGGTGACCTGCCTAGGAAAGGATCCCTTGTTGTCTTTCTGGCCACTAAGCTGAGGCAGATGTAGCCACAAGGTGTCACTATTGCTAAAACAGATCTTTACCTACGCGCTCAATTGTGATTGTGTACATAAACGTGGCTTTCATTTTGTTTTTAAGTAGGGTCTTTGGGAAAGGCATATTTTGATTGGCAATATTAGTTGTCTCCTTCCAACTGTGACCCTGAGTGAGGCTTAGATTTATAATCTGGAAATTGGATGGAAGAAAACAATGCCTGTTTTTTAGAATAGTTGTTTGCTTTAGAGCACCTTGGTATAGCTGAGTTTCACATTCAGCATTGAGTAAGTATTCAACAAAGGTTAGCTCCCTTAACTTAAAAGTGAGGAATTAAGTTAAGAGGCAGAAGTGGGGGAGAGGGTGGTAACTTTAAAGTCTCTTCCTTTCCTTTCCTTTCTTTTCTTTCTTTCTTTCTTTTGATTTTAGAGCTATAAGAATAGCATTTAGTACAGAGTTCTAGTTGTCGTAAATGGTTATGCCATTTAAAAAATGCTTGGGAAAGGCTAAATAGTATAGCTTCCTCCGACAGCATCACAATAAATTATAGTGTATAAATATTAAAGTCATATTAAAGTCTCTAAGGAGTTCTGGCATAAGGAAACCTCTCTAATTGACCTATTTTGTTGAATCCGGTTTCCCGTTTCTTTGAGCCAAGAACATGATTTTTATTGTCTAGATTGGGAAACTTTGGTCTGGTTTATTGTACAGATATGAGAACAGAAACCTAGAGAGTAACTTTTGGTCCACAAAACACATCTTGGAAGTGACAGAGTTGGTCTAGAACTGCTACTACATTAGATTGGGTTTGTACCAATTCACAAGAAAAAGCGATGTTCATCTCTTTCTAATACCGTAGTTAGCAATGTCAGGTTGAAATCTTGAAATAAGCCACAATGGGAATATTTACACCACAGAAATTGGCAATCACTACAAGCCATTTTTCCCCAGACAGCAGGTTTTACCAGTATACCACTATTAGAACCCAAGATAAATGAAGAGTATTTGGTAACTGGCCAGTTACTCTTCCAACCCAACCTTGATTTCTGGGATGGCTTCAGGGGCCAGAACAAGTTCAGTGACTCCATTTACCCTGCCACTGCTCCAAGATGGCTTATTTTATAGATTCGTGGGATGCAGGCTATGGGGATTTGGTGACTCCCTGGTGCTGTCCGCCTGCTCTAAAAAGTCCTTCTCATTAATAAGTAAAGATAACAATAATGAGGACACTGACAGCCATCGATACGAGTACTTGCTCTGTGCCATGCGCTGCATGAGATACTTCTCATACCCAGTCCTAGTCTCATAAAGGAGAAAACTGAAACGCAACCAAATTTATCAATGTGCTCACAGTCATACAACCAATACCTACCCACCAGGCTTTAAATAGCATGATTTTCCCTCAAGCCACTTTAGGCTTCCTCTAGTATAGGGAAAGAGGAGCAGAAATGACCTGCCTGGCAGGGGCACTCCTGAACAAGAAAATATACCAGAACCAAGGAACAAATAGTCTTTTGAAGAAATTTCTGCCTATTCTGTCTAAAACTCACACTTGCCTCAGTCATGAGGGTAGAAATGAAGTTGTTCCATGCCTGGTGGGGGAGATATTACATGAATACACTGGGAGACACAGAGCGATTGCTGCCGTTGACTGTGGCTTCTGGGCAAAGAGGAAATATGGAGAGAACTAGGAGGTTAAAGTAGTTTTTACAAATAACAGCTTGGGTGTTAAACCAGGATGACAAGTTGCTTCATGCTTTTCAAAAATGGCTTCAAATCATTCATCAATTATTTCAGTCACAACAACATTAGCGTCACCAAAGGCTCTGAAATTTGAGGTGAAACTATGGTAGGAAACCAGAAAGAGTACAAAGCCATGTGAGCTCTGGTGTGGGCTCTGTGCCGTGCCATTACTGGGTTGTGCCCAGATGCGACGGTGGCCCAGTGCCTAGGCTCCACTAGCAGTAGGTCCTGAGAACCCAGCATTGCAAAAGAGTAGCTAAGAATCCCTGGAAGTGATGAAAAGGACCTGGTCACTCCAGCTACATAATGACTTGCTTAATCCCATGTTTTTATTTGGGGGATGAAGCACTGGAGCTGTGGAGTCACTTTTACATTCAGGCTTGGATATTCAATTTGTGCTCTCTATGGTCTACTGGTTGAGCTTCACACAGATTTATCATCCTGGAGGGTTTATATATTTTGTTGATAAATTTGAATTTGATACTGCAAAATTTAAACCTGAAATCATTTCCTATACCACTATTTATGCTTCAAATCAGATAAGTGCCACTTCTCAGCAACAGATTAGAATTCAGTCACTCATGGTCAGGCTTCCAAAATCAAGCCCTCATTATTTGAGCATGGATGAATTGTCTCTCTTTTTAAGCATGTGGTATGCCATTTTTATACACTAGGTTGCCTGCGTCTAAAGATTCCTGTGCTGAATATCTAGCATCTGGTGGTGGAAAGGCCAGTAGTATAAGCTATCGTGACCACAACCCCCTTACAAAGCAGTCCAAGAGCAGCTTCAGGAGAGCCATGTTCTGTGCCAACATGGCCTTGTGTTATTCTTCCACACTCTCTCTGGGACCCATGCTCATGCTGGCATCTGAACAAAAACAACTAGTCTCAGTCTGGGTTAGCCTTGTATGGCATGACTAGTGGAGGCAGTGGGGTGGGGACACCACTTGATGGAAAAAATACCTAATAAGGGAAAACCATCGAGTGTGGCTGCAGGATCCTTCCAGCATGGCAGCCACAGGGGCTTGCAGCCCTGTACTAGATTGCTCTCACGGGGGGACAGGCCTCCCACCATGCACGGCTGATTCAAAGTTTAACCCATGCACTCAATCACAGTAATCTGCAAACATTCCTGAATCTGGAGCTAAAGTAGTTTAAGAGTGAAAAAGAATGAAAAAGTAAAGTCTGATAGGATTAGAAGTCTACATTTTAAAAAATAAAATATTAAGTAGAATAGCAAGACCTACTCTTCATTGGTGCTGTTAAATGGAATTGATGATCAAACTTTCACTGCCTACCATTTTAGTTTAGACCCTAAAAAGCACAACAAATTCAAAAGTTAATTATAAAAAGGGAGGGCAACTACATCACAGTCTTTGTGTGCTTATCTTCATCCACCACAGCGGCTGATTAGCAGAGCTTTATCAGAGGATGTTAGAATGCAGACACATCAACAAAGCTCATTTATTAATTCTGTGAACAAAATTAGATCATCAGAGCTTGTTCCTAAATTTTTAGATCAAAGCTGAATATTAATAAGTAAATAGACAATTTAAAACAAAGCAACACATACACTACAGAAAACTCTCCTCTCCTCACTCCCCTCCCCGCTCCCCCACCCCCAAGCAGAATCTCTTTGAACCTATAAAGTTTGCTCTATTTGCCTACGTCAACTACACACAAGGGATCGTCTTGGTTATGGAAAGGGGATGTTTTCCAGTGAGACAACCAGTCACAGTCTGACTCCTGTGTGCTTTCTCATTTTTCTCTTTACTGCTCCTCTACACTATACCTTGTCTCCAATAAATATAATTTGTTTTTATGCCTCTGTGTGTCCACCCATGCCATTGTTTCCAACTAGAATATCCTTTCCTTTCCATTTTAACTTTAAAGTCATACCCATCTGTCAAAACCTGGCTGCAAATCATCTAACCTGGCCCTGAGAATAGGATATGATCTTGTCCATCTGTGGTCATTTGAAAAGGTTATTTTCAAAGTTTATGCGATAAGAATCATATGTAAATCATATTAAAACTGCAGATGTCTAGGCTTTATTCCTAATGATTCTGATTAAGCAGATCTGGGATGGGGCTCCATAACCACCATTAAAAAAAAAAAATACCAGTTAATTTTGATGCACCAAGTTGGTGGACCATTCCTGCTACAGACTGAATGTTTGTGTCTCCCACCACCACCAAAGTTATATGTTGAAACCTAATCTCCAATGTGACAGTGTTGGGAGGTGTGGCCTTTGGTAAGTGATTATTAGGTCACACAAGTGGATAAAAAAAAGAGACTCCAACCAAATACCATTTTGAGACAGTTCTTTTTTTGTTCTCATTATAAAATATAAGACTTGGTCCCTATCTTTAGGATCGGAAAAAAAAATTGTTAGTCTTTGGGGCATTGTTCACATTCGTTGCTCATGGTTGAGACTTGATACCAGTTAACTTACCAATACATTCAGAAGGGACTGAGGAGTCTAAATGTACGGTCTGGATTGTTTGACAAACAACTATTGGCTCAGTTCCTCCACCTATGAAAAAAATTAAGGTTTTTCATCAAACATACATCTAGCTAAACGTAGTGAACTAGTGCTTTGCAAAGAAGCCTGGGCCGTATTTTACTTAATTTGCTTTGTATTAAAATTATTCAATTAAACCTGGGAAGAAATGTAAGGTGTTCCTCAAACTTTCATATGAAAGCCATTTTTCTAAAGGAGTTCCTGTATGAATACACATAGCATTCTTTCAAAAATTAATAGTCTCGACCTGAAAAATATCATAGCACTATATATTAATTATCCAAAGCAGTGGCTTTATTTATGACCTCTTTGACACAGTCTTCACCTCAGTAGTCTCAACTCCAGAAGCCGTGAAGAAAATAGAAAAGGACCTGAATGTAGGTTTTCAACTGGAACTGTGTTTAATTACTTCTGTTCTACACTATTTGTGCTGTATGGTCAGTAACATGCTAATGAGTTTCAATTAAGTTACCTTCACAAAACTAAGTTACCTTTACAAAATTCGGCTGAGAAACAGAAATTGGGTCATAGAAGGTGGGATGCTAAATAAATACGGTCTTGTTATCAGTGAATATATATGCTTAACCCCTTTAATTTTCCATTATCTGTGATTCAGAATCACTGATGTGTGTTACAGGGTTAAGGTCATGATTACAAGTGGCTGAGAAGGAAGGAAGAGAATTAATAGGCTAAACAACTGTAACTCTAATATGTTCTATGAAACCTGAAAGGTGTGCTTTGGACTGTTGCACCCTGAGCCTTGTCAGCAGAATGCTAAGGTGGGAAGGTGACTGGCCTGAGAGAAAGGGCTGGAATCAGAACAGCATTTGTCAGCATGTTCTTCACAGACCACTAATCCTTTAAAAATAAGAGAGGAAAGAAAGTGTTCCATGGTCAAAGAATTTAGGACACATTATATACTCTATCTCCCCATCCCACCTTGGAGATTTATACAACTTTCTGAAATTCCTGCAATTGAGGAAAGGCAAAAAAAGTATTTAAAGTTTTTACTCAGTATCTCCTGATACTTTCCTGAACTAAACCCTTATTTTGAGCACCATCCATGGAATCTGGGAATGTAAATTTGGGGACGATTCCTTCCATCCCAGAACTGATAAGAGTAGCTCACTGTCCACTATTTATACAAACCATGTGGTTTATACTGAACACCTGTTCTGCTTCTGGGGGGTCTGGGATTTAGGCATGTGCTAGGCAGAGGTTGCCTATAATACCAGCCCCCAATAAAAACCCTGGACATTTGATATTTAATGAGTTTCTCTGGTTGTTAACATTTCACATGTACTGTATCAGTGCATTCCTAGGGAAATTAGGTGCGTCCGTGTGATTCACTGGGCAAGGAAGCTTGTGCTTGGTTTTCCCTCTGCTGATGATGCTTGGTAGCTTTTCACTCTAACAAGTCATAACTGTGAGTACTAATATCTTCTGAGTCCTGTGAGTCTTCCTAGCAAATTACTGAAACTCAGGGCAGTGTTGGGGACCCCAAATACACGTGGTATGCAAGAAAATGATGTCTCTACCCTTGAACAACTTACTATCTAATGATGTAGATGACAAACTAGCATTTAGAAAAATAATCACTTACACTTACAATTAAGGTAAATACATATTTTTTTTTTAAAGGAAAAGTGCAGGTTTCTATGGAAGAAGTAACAGCAAACTGAATCTACATTGGGAAAATAGGCAAAAGCTGTGCTGAAGAAGTGAGAATTAGGTTGAGTCCTGAAGGATGGGTAGGAGTTACTCAAGACAAAAGGAAGGTGATGAGCAATTTGAACAAAGGGAACAACTGTGAAGGTTCTGAGACTTACTGAAGATGGTACATCTAATAAGCAACAGACATTGACATTCTGTTGCTGTGTGTATCAGAAGAAAGACCAGTTATGCTGAGATATTTATATGCTGAGATTCGTTCCAAAGTCAAAAAACCTGGCTTCTTTTATACATACCTTATTAGCCAGCAATTGCACCCCAAATTATATACTCAACAGAAATGGTGTACATATATACACCAAGTGGATATACAATAATGTTCACAGCAACCAAAAACTGTAAACGACACAAATGTTTTCTACGGAATCTGGATAAAATATTTATATAATGGAATATTACACAGCAGCAAATTTGGGGGGAAATATTGGTAGATGCAACAAGACGGGTCAATCTCAAAAACATAATGATAAGCTAAAGAAATCAGACATAAAAGAGAACGTTTATACCAACTTATGAGACTGAGAATGAAGTGCTACCTACTGCACTAACAAGGCACCTTATACCAACTTACATACATTCTTAAAACATGTAAAACTAATTCGTGGTGACAGAAGTGAGGATTTGATTACCCTGAGGAATAGAGACTGGAAGTAGCACAAAAGATCTCCAGGGTGTTAGTAATATTCCATTTCTTGACCTGGGTAGTGGGTACATGATCTGACTGGTAGATGTGATCCCAACCTGTGATGTCATTAAAATAAAATCACATTTGTTTCAGTTGACTCTCAGTTATTCACTGCGTAATCATCTAGCCTACGAGTTTCCTAGACTTCATCTCTTCTCTTCCAAACTGTTTACCCATAGCAAAAGATATGGAGATAAAAGAAAAAAACAATTATTATTATTTTTTAATGTGGCACTGATAGTGATAGAAAAAAAGAACAGAATATGCCTTTAAAATTTACATCATAGTAATAGTTTTCAAATTGTCAAAGTATTGGGGCGCCTGGGTGGCTCAGTCGATTGAGCAACCGACTTCGGCTCAGGTCATGATCTCATAGCTCGTGGGTTCGAACCCCGCGTCGGGCTCTGTGCTGACAGCTCAGGGCCTGGAGCCTGCTTCAGATTCTGTGTCTCTCTCTCTGTCTGCTCCTCCCTTGCTCACACTCTGTCCCTCCCTTTCTCAAAAATAAACAAAGATTAAAAAAAATAAAATAAATTGTCAAAAGTATTGCCACTGTGTATACTAACTTCAGTCTCTAAAAATTTATTTTGATTACTAAAAATAATTCGTTTATTGGCTATATATCATGTAATAAAGTAGGCATTGTATAAATATGTTAATATATGTGCCTATATATGTAAAATATATTTTTGTAAGATATAAATATATGTAAAATTAAAAAATTCTTGCAGATAGAATCATCTTATTGAATCCTTATATCAAACTAATTGAGTAGATTTTGTTAAAATATTTTGTAGATAAGAAAACTGGCTCAGTGAGGTTATGCTATTTGTGTAATGTTATGCAAAATGAAGCTGAAATAGGTTTGGTACCTGGGACCTTTTGCCTCCAAGGCCCCTGCTTTTTATCTACATTATCCCCTCCTGTTGGTGGTGCCTTTAAAGCACAGGTTTTTCATCCATGCCTCCTAAATGGATCTGCTATGGTGCTGACCACTGCAACAGCTCCTTCATTAAACAAATACCTAGGCCAAATTGTCTTTCTTTTGCACATGACAAAGTCTACATCATAAAGAAAACATATGTAAGCTATTTATTTGATTATTCACTACATCTCACTATTTGCCCCATACAAAATGCCTGATAGAAAACTATTTTTCTGTGTGGTGAAATCACAGCTTCAAAGCATTTAAAATTTACAACATTAAAAATATATGTATAAAAGGCCTTTCATGGTTCAATCTTTTTTCACAGAAGTCTCAGTGCTCCAGGGACCCATCAACCCCTCCCCCCACATTTTAGAAGAGATCCCAGTCTCCCACCCCTAGACCCCAGATCCTGGTCCAGGATTGTTAAAGATTTTTGTCTGAGACTTCCCTGAACTAAGAAATCAAACATGACCCTTGTCACTAATTAAAGAATATAGAAGAGGTAGAGGAACAGAGGTAATAAGGTATTGGGATAGAGGCTAAAAGCTCAGGAAGCCTTAGGAAGGACAGAAAGTGTTACAGGACAGGTTGGAGTGGATAAACAAACGCTTCACAGCGCTTGGATTTAGATAAGAAAACAATGATGAGACCTTTTTCAGTTCTGCCTAAGAGAAGGAGGGCATTGGCTGCTGGGAACCGCATACAAGGTGATTAACAAAGAGGAGACACAATCAGCTCACTGCTTCCGTATCATAGACCCAGCCAGCATCTGTGGGCTTTGCTCTCAACCATTTTATGTAAAAGAAGTTGATGCGAAAGACCATTAATAAATGTAACTACCCCAAGAGCTGTTCTAACTTAACACCTTAAGGCTTCACAGAGATGTAAGCTTGCTGAGAGAGGCAACAAGATTGAGGGCTTGCAGGGCAGGTGGGATTGGTGGCGGAAAGGTAGTGCGCAAGGGAAGGAAATGGGGAAAATCACTGTATATGAGAATGCTCCCAATAAGTAGGCTGGTCACAACCTGTCTATGAACAAACTTAAGAACTCTGTGTATCTGACTTTATGTCTCTTTTCCTCTCCATTCTGCTATCACTTCCCTGGAGCCTTTTGTCTCATCTGTAAAAGAAAGGCATAGAAATGGATAATCTCCAAGGTCCTTGGCAGCTCTGACAGCCTATGACTAATCCTTACGTGTGAATGCAGTGCTTCATAGTGTATGTAATACCACATTGCCTATGGGGAGAAAACTAGGCTGCAGTGTAGAATTATGAATTTGACCTTTGAAATGTAAACTGTTTTGATTGTATTTTTACTGTTTTCCTAAGGGAGCCGTTCATGTTGTTTTAGTACTTGGAAACTAAACATAGTTCTTAAAGCGAATTGGTGAAAATGACGATTATCCATCATTCAGCACTGAGGTCTGTCTCAAGGGCTGGTTAGAGGGCATGTGGCTATCTGAGGCAGAGGAAATGAAGCAGGAGAGGAAGTTTATTATGCCAAATGCAGTGCCCACTAGAAATCCAAGAAAGCCCAGCCTCTTGAGCTCAATGGGATTTTGAACCACTTGGTGTTTGAAATAATTCACTCTTGCCTAAAGGTATAAAAAAATATCTTTCCAATTTTCCTCTTGAAATATCTCCAGCTGTCCCAGACATTTTAAAAAATAGCAGTATTTGGATGTATTGTATTTTAAGAAGAGCCAGCGAGGTTCAGCTTACATTTGCCTTAAGGCTTTGTGACTTTACGTTTGCAGTCAATTTGAAAAACAGTTTGAGATATCTGTTAAACTTTGAACACAGTGAGATTTACCCATCTCCCTTTTTGAAACTACAAAATAATCCTGTATATTTTGATGAAGAGCCAATAAATTGGCCCCTAGGAAAGAAGCAAACCATATCCATATTTCTAAATGCTTCTGGCAAGAGAGTTTGCTCTATTTTGGACACATAAATTGAACCCAGCAATAGCTCCAAAATCCATCTTTTGTATAACCTAAGAAAATCTTAGTTCAGAATGGCCTAGAGGAAAACGCTGGAGTACTATATGAATCATGTGGGATCTACTTAGGGCATGACTACTACTATATTCTGCCTAATATGTGACATTTGCATCAAGAATTCTATGAATTACAGATATGAACAGAGCTGTTTTATTTATTACATCAATTTATTTGTTGAGGCAACCCAGACACTCATTCTTAAAGGGTCTGAGCCCCTGGTCACTGTGTCTTTTCATATTGTGACTGCTACACTTATCCATTTGCCATAAAAAATCATACAGGGTAGTAATGAGATATGTTCCAGTGCATCACCCAGTTGTCAATGCATTCTTCCTTTCTTCCATGTAGGGATTCTTGTCCCAGTAAGAGACCTGTCTATCCCTGATTACTAGGATCAATTATTTCTTACAGGTGACATCTTTCCTAGCCTTCTGGTCTTTTGGTACAAGGAGTCTGAAGTGACCAAAGGGCAGCCATGTTTAAAGTTTAATAGGAGTCTTTTAGCCTCCCTGAAAAATACATTACTCCTATAGGAACCAGGACTTCTAAACCAAAATTCCTTAAGTTTAAGAGATAGAAAGCACAGATTCTTGAGGTTGGTCCCTGAAAATAGCACCTGTCTCTGCACCCAGGCAGTCTATCTATTGGGAACATGGCACCATATAAAGATCATTGATTTAAGATTGTACTGTCTTTGCAAAGTATCATCTTCTACCTGGTGCCTCATCTATTCATTCAAAAGGTCATCTATCACTCTATACGACTAGCAGCTTCAGTGTGTATGTAGGTCCTATGGTTATACATCCACTGCTACACTCTCTATGATGGTTAACTTTATGTATCAATATGACTGGGCATAGGGTGCCCAGAGAGTTGGTCAAACATTGCTCTGGGTGTTTCTGTGTTCCGTTTGGAGGGTGTTTTAGAGATTAACATTTGAATCAGTAGACTGAGTAAAGCAAATTACCTTTCCTAATGTGGGTGGGCCTCATCCAATCAGTTGAAGGGTGAAAAGAATAGAACAAAGGGGTGACTCTTCCCTGAGTAAGAGATAGTTCCCCTAACTGATTGTCTTCAAACTGAAACATTGTTTCATCTTGCCTGAAGTTGTTCAAACTGGGGCATTCAGCTCTTCCTGACTCTACAGCAGCCTGCTGGCTTTCATACTTGAACTGGGACATTAGCTCTGCAGACTTTGGACTACATAGCCTCCATATTCATGTGAGCCAATTCCTTATAATAAATAAACAAACAAATAAATAAATAAAACTCATACACACACCCTATTGGTTCTGTTTCTCAGGAGAACGCTGACTATACACTGTTTGCTACAAACTGAGTTCCTTGGTTCAATACAGTATTATTCAGAATTCTATATGATAGCAGTACTACCTGAGGCTGTACAAGCAGGAAAGGCAATCTCATACCCAAAATATCTGTCAATCACTGCCCCTTCCCGGGGGGAATGAATCCAAGATAATCACGTGCTATCAATGGCTACTAATTCTACCCAAAGAATGGTGCTATATTAGGAACTCACTATTGGTTTCTGTTGTTGGCAGGTTGGGCATTCATTAATTGCTAGATAAGCTTTGGTTAATGTAGGCTCATGCTTCCACCTCTGCCAACATGGCTACTCTGTTCATGTGCCCATTGTGTCAGCACTAGGGCAGCCAATGGCAGAGGCTGGCCATGTCAACTTGCTGAGGTACCCTACATTTTTTTTAGTATTGCTCCCATGCAGAATGCCCTCTAGTAGGCATTATCATGCAGTACAAAGAAATTAATACTTTGTGCCCACCTCTATATGTATGCCTTTAGGCCTATTCTCCAACCTTCTGCTTTGTTCCCAAACTTCCCATTTCTCTCCTAGGCCCTGACTAACCAGCCAAGCCACTTGCCACTGCTTCTCAGTCTCTATATATTATCTTGCTCCATTCTTCTTTCCACATAAAATAGATAACCAGGTGCACCTCCCAAAGTTTTGCCTACTGGTAAAACTTTCACCACTGTTAAGAGTCATCTCCGAACAGAGCTATAGTATAACAGCAATTCATTATAATCTTTCACACATATCATATAATGAGCAGATTCATCTGTGAACAAAACTCAACCATTTTCCTCCTCCATCAACCGGTTATGTGGCTGCAGATGTGAACTGAGGGGGAAAGTATGGGGCAACGGTGGTGGATCTAGGGGCTCTGGGCTACCTTCCTGTGAAGTTTACTTGTATCCTCTGGCCCTTCTTTTGCCTAATTCAGTATGTACCACTTCTGTCTTACAATGGTTTTCTGTTGGGCTTGCTTGACATTACAATTTGATGCATCTGATAATAGCCACCTCTAGCAGATTGTCACAACCCGTGGCTGATAGAATCAGCAAGAGTCAGCATCTGGTTTTTGTTTTTTTTTTCACAGCAATATTCTCAACTTTTGACTTTTTATGAAAGGGGAAGGAGGTATTTTCTAATAAATCAATCACTGAGAGATTTGAGAGATATCCATTATATCCAGAAACATAGGACCTTATAAAAAGTAAAACATAAATAAAGTAATAGAGAAGAAAAAGAAAAATGAAGAAAGAAGTAAAAAAGCAGCAGCCCTACAATTCAGGACATTGAGTGTATGACAGCTTCCCTTTAAAAGTTGTGGGCAATTCAAATGAATCCTCACAAAACCAAACTGAGTGGCTTCTGGATTGCAAAGTAAGTTTTGTCACTGGTGGTGGATGTGAGGGATGTTCATCCGTCTGTCTATGTATTTACCTACTTATCTACTATCTATATGTCTATCACATCAAGGAAGTTTAGAGGCCAGTATTCAAAGAAAAGAGACAAATTTGTAAGAGACTATGATTTGCTAATCATGACCTGCTTCAGGGTAAGGGTGTGTTTTTTCTCATCAGAAGAGGTGATTTTAGGAAACATAATATGACACCTGTGGTTCTCTGTTAGTTGACTGATGTCCAGTCTCACATCTATAGGCTTTAGAACACACTGAAAACTGACCATTCTTCTGACTGACATATTGTTAGGGAAGACAAGATCCTGGCTAGCATCTTTGGGATCTCTCAAACTATATCAGGAGAAATTTGGATAATGGTTCTCAGACTTCAGTGGATATATGAATCCCTTAAGAGTATATTAAATTCCTAGAAACCATCTTCAGAGGTTCTAATCCAGTGAATTGAATTTTGGCATTTCAGCAGGAAAAGCACCCCATGTGATTCTGCTAAAGGTGCTTGGGAACAACATCTTGAGAAACATGAATCTACTGGACCCACTTGAGGAGGAACTGACCAACTATAGTTCCATTCCCTATAACATTTTGGCCATTGAGAAGATCACAGTCATAATAACTCTTGGTGAAATGCATTTTGTGGTATATTTTAGTACTGACACACTTTTCAGGCAGTAGGAAGTTTTCTCCTCCAATGGAAAATAAATGAAATGTAGATCCAATTGAATTTACTTTTTCTCTGTTCACTGAATGAAAGACAGACATCAGCAGCCAGAGAATTGTTTGAGAACATTTGAAATGATTCAAATAATGCTTGAATGGCTTGATTTGAACTTTGGCTTCTCGTTTAGGAATGCTGAGAATTCTAAAGGCATCTTGTCTCTCCATAGCTTAGACTGCCAAACTGACCATGAGATATGAAGATAATTTTAAAGCAATATTTTGAAAAATGAAATGTGTAAAATAAATTTATTTATTTTAAGTTTATTTTATTTATTTTGAGAGAGAGAGAGCATGCGCACATATGTGAGTGGGGGAGGGGCAGAGAGAGGGAGAGAGAGAGAATCCCAACCAGGCTCTATGCTATCAGCACGGAACCAGACTCGAGGCTTAATCCCATGAACCTTGAGGATCATGACCTGAGCCAAAATCAAGAGTCAGTTGCTCAACTGACTGAGCTGCCCAGAAACCCCTACAATAAATTTATTGATTCCATTTAGTCACTTTTTATTGACAAAGAAGCTCTCATTTGAATACCTGAATAAAATATTCATCAACTGATCATTTAAAGTACTACATATTGCTTTTATTTTTAGCTGGTTTTTTTATTAATCAAACTTCCCTTCCTTCTTCTCTCCCCTTCAAAGATTTCCTTCCCTAAAACATCTACAAAATGCCACAAAATTTAGAGTGCCATGAAATTTAAGCACACAATCACATATTCCTTTGCCCTCTCTATATGAAATAAGACAATGCATTGAAAGCACTTTGAAAATGTAAAATACTGTGTTGATATAACATTACCATGATACCATTAGGAGGATTAAATGATTTTCCCTCTGCTGTGGTATAGGTTACCAGAATATATGGGTTTTTTCCTACTCTCTTTGTAGCTCTCATCTTTCCCAGCACAGGCTGGAGCAAACAGTAGGCACTTGTTGACTTGACAATATTTTATCACCAATTTTAAGTCCAGACTTATTCTTTAAAGTCTTCTCTCGTTGAAATCTTATCAAATCAATTCCTACAATTATCATCTCTAGTTTAAACACAGCTGAAAATGACCATAAGAAAACGGAGTGCTCCTACATCAGAAATGTGTGGCATCTGGCCTTTCTTCCTTTTTTTCCTCCATGACAGAAATGGTATTTAACCTTGGGAGCTTTTTAATGATCAGCCTGAATATAGCTCCAAAATCCTGCTTAATGCAAACTCCAGGATTCCCTGTCACTCAGTCAGGGTTTCCTACCAATCTGTCAGGACTCAGGGTGACATCTTTACCATCTTTCTCCTAGGTACTAATTCCAGGTTATAGGTCCATCTGGACTTCCGGGAAAGAAACTAGTTATGGCATCATAAAATTTGGGCTTCTAGTGTTGACACTGCCATAAACAAGCTGTATGACCCTAGGCAAGTAATTTAATACATCAGAACCTCTGTTTTCTCATCTGCAATGGAAGTTATTTGAACGAGATGCTCTCAAGGTACCCAATGCCAGTTGTGAGATTTTGTGATTCAGTGAATGGAAGCCAGTCAATCACAGTCTGGTCAGGCTCTCAGCACTCATAAGAATCCTATAAAATATGCTTCTTTCTCATTCTTCTACCAGAAAAAGAACATTTATGTTTGACATATTTGCTAGACATTTCCATGAGCTTATGTTTGCAAATTCTTGATGATTATTTAATCTTTATAGTCCTCTGAGGAGAGCCATCATACTGGTTATAACTGAGGTAACTAAGCCTTGACTGCATAGAGTATTTGGAACGGTTTACCACAACCATTTTCTGGGTCCCACAAGAATGGCTCTTTGAGACAATAAATGTATCTATTCCTCAACCCTACTACAAACAGCCCTGCTGTAGCTCTAAAGCAAAAACTTTATACATTTGATTTTTGTGATGCTTTAGACAGTGATGTTCTATGTATGAATCAGAAGATTCCCAATAGCAATCCAATCGGCCAAGGATGCTGTGGTTAGCAAAACCCCAGAGAATTAGCTACCCTGCTTTGTCCTCCTCCAGCCTTGAGCTCCCAGATGAGCACAACTGTTACCTTACATCTGGAGCCAAAAAGCTCCCATGCTTACTGGTGGCTTTATGACCAGCCCAAATAGAACTACCAGTAACTGTGAGGTAAGGATTGTATGCAATTGAGGATAGGAACACTGTGTAAACTGTAGAGCAAAAGAATGGTAGTCTCTGTGAGAAAAAGAAAAACACTGGATAAACATGGCTAAAAATTGTTTGTGTCATAAAGACACATCCTGAACAGGCACATGGAAAGAAATATTCAGAGAATATTCAGAGCTGTTTTGTAACTTCTTCACTGAAATGCAGTGGATATCACATAGTGTTTGGTATCCATGACTAGTGCCCCCACAGCCACTCAGGAAGTCAGGCTTATCTGTAGGAGACCTGCTGAAGTGTGCATGCTTTCTTTCTGTTTGTTTCTCTTTCTCTCTCCATTCTCTCTCTCTCTCCTTCTCCCTCACCCCTGCCCCAAAGCACACACCTTTATGACAATGGGAAAGTTTTGATCACAGTGTTACTTCTGAGGACTTGAGACAGTCCAGTTGTTTTCTACAGCTTTCCAAACTGTTTCTTTTACTGGGATATTTCCAATCTTAAAGCAAAAAGAAAATCTATGACTCATTATAAGGTTGACAAACACACTCACTGTGACAAAGCTCTTCTTCTCTATGTGCAGGTTTTAATAAGTCATTCTTGCAACCCTGTTTGTAGATAGAAAGCCAATTTAATTTGTATTTTACTGGATATTCATTTAATCATATATTAACTAGGTGTGAACTGTATACAAATCTTATCAAGCAACTCAGAGACCTCACAATATACTTGGAATTTGTGTGGCATCTAAATTCACAAAGTGTCTGCCCAAGTGTGACAGAGTGTTAAGGAGTTATTACTTTTGCAGAAATCTAACTCTATAAGAAAAATAGAGGGGAAAATATGAGGACAGGCAGGAAACTTATTAAATGTGTTTATCACTATACTTCTGGTTTTCTGAGGTTGAAAAGGATATGACTTGTTTTCTGAAGGAAGCAATTAATGTTGCATTGACCAGCTGATGCACAATGTCTATCTTTATGTTCCCCACAATTGCTTTGGAATATATCTGCTATATTCTACATTTTCCCAGGAAAACAGGGTTTTAAGATCCTGTCTCTTCACTTCTACATGATATGTAAATATTTAACTACCTGGACTTTTCAAAGCATAAATTTGCAAGAAGTATGATTTCAGGGATGACGAAGTTAAAGGTCCAAGAGAAGCTGTCTTCAAATGAGCTGACCTCACCTGTTAAAGGATGTGGTTTGTCATGGTGACAGGAGGTTATCATAATCAGTAGAAAATAGTAGATTTATAAATATCTGTGAAAGTTTTTCCCCCCTTTGGCTCAAGGTAGAATGAGCCAAAATCATCTCCTGTGATATCTATAAGATGTACATCTGAAAAATCACTAGTACCTGGAATAATGCCTAGGCCATGGTAAGCTCTTGATCAGTATTTATTCCTGAATGGAAGTTAAACATTTGCAAATAGAGAGCAATATATTCTCGACATTATCCTGAAAATTTCTGCATTATCATGAAAGCCAAAAGGGACACAGCTAGAAGAGGTATTTAAAGCACCATTCACAATCTGGGCCCCCTGAGTGGCTCAGTTGGTTGAGTGTCTCTTTCAGGTCATGATCCCATGGTTCATGGGTTTGAGCTCCACATCAGTCTCTGGGCTGACAGCATGGAGCCTGCTTGGGATTCTCTCTCTCAACCTCTCTCTCCACCCCTCACCCACCCATGTGTGTGCACTCTCTCTCTCTCCCTCAAAATAAATAAATAAATAAATAAATAACATTAGAAAAAATTAAAAAAAGAAAAAAGAAACAACAAATCACCATTCGTAATCAGAAAAGGCCACCAGAAATATCTGGAGACCTCCTACTGTGCCAGGCTGACCTTTTCATTGCTGGAGATGAAGGAGGGACTTGAGAAGTCTGAGACTGACACCTGGGCAATGTGAGTTATTCAGAGCCCTAGGCAACAATTATTTACAAACTATTACAGAAGAATGTCATTGTTTCAAAACCAATAAGGCCATATGCACTGTGTCCAGTCTGCCCTCAGACTGAGGTAAGAGAGGAGTGGCCATAGCAGCAATAACAACATTCCTTATCCCTTGGAGAGATCAAGCAAAACATAGAGAATGTGCAGGACTGAAGTCCCTCATTCCCAGTCCTGATCATCTTGTGTTCTCCTTCCAGCCTCTGAGAGAGGAAGGCTTGGAAGGTGTTCTTGACTTGGTAGGTTTATGATAGGTTGCTGACTTTGGAGCTGCTCTCTGAGGGACCTGTTGATGCTCACTTATGAGTGCTCAATAACAGCAGCCAATGCTGATGAGAATGAATGATCACAGCACTCAGCTTTGGAAAAGAGACTAGGGTGACCAAACAGAAGTGCAGGTGTCTGAGCAGTTAGACTAATTTCAGGCACAACTGCTGCCACATTTGATCTGGAAAAGGAGCCAAGAAAATTATGGGCAAGCTAGAACCTGAATGTAAATGTTGATCTAGTCTACTCATTTATAAGAGGATCATCACACAGCTGAAGACCATTTCTCCATTATAACTAAGCCACGTGGACAACAACATCTAACATGGATTTTCCTGTTTACAAACAGATGGCCTCCTTACAACACAGCAAGTTCAATATTATTTTACATTTAACCTATTAGGACACAGATAAGCTCTCTCTGATAAGCCTGTGGTCATGCAGTTAACTGAGGCTTCTCATCATTCTTTTTTTTTATTATTATTATTCACTTTATTTTGAGAAAGAGTGATCATGAGTGGGGGAGAGGCAAAGAGACAGGGAGAGAGAGAATCCCAAGCAGGCTCTGAGCTGTCAGCACAGAGTCTGGCATGGGTTCAAACTCATTTCAGATCATGACCTGAGCTGAAATCAAGAGTCAGATGTTTACCCAACTGAGCAAGCCAGGTGCCCCAAGACTTCTAGTCATTCTAACCTGTTTTGTTGCAATACACTAAAGCTGTCTTTTCAGAGATCACATTCAACCTTTCTTTTCCCTTGATTTTATAGCTTGTCATGTTCCAAAGTAAAAATAGCAGGGGTGCCTGGGTGGCTTCAGTTGGTTAAGCGTCTGACTTCAGCTCCGGTCAAGATCTCACAGTTCATGGGCTCGAGCCCTGCATCAGTCTCTGTGCTGACAGCTTGGAGCCTGGAGCCTGCTTTGGATTCTATGTCTCCCTCTGTCTCTGCCCCTCCTCTGTTCATGCTCTGTGTATCTCTCTCTCTCTCAAAAATAAATAAAATTAAAAAAAAATTTTTTAAATAGTATTACCTTACCATTTGTAATTCTTGAAATTCTCTTGAAAGAACATTGAAAGTAAATTACTTACAATCTGAGAAATCTGGTTCTCTTTGGACTGGAGAAAAAAAAATAAATGATCACATCTTCACCCTTCAAGAAAAGATTAAGTACCATTTACATAGGAAAGGAATTTATATAGGAAAAGTTGCATGCTACATTTGACATTTGACAAGGAATCAAAAAGTTCAAACAGCACTAAGTTTTTACCCTAAGAATTGAGTTGCTGTGAATGAAGATTAATTTACTATAGGTGCTCTCTTTGGGAGGAGTGCAACTTGTGTTTCACAAAAAAAGTCAGCACGAAGTTGGCAAATACAGCCATAGGGATTAATGCAGTCAATAAAGGTCTGGTTCTCAGTCCTTCCCACTAACTCCTCTCTGCAGCTGCCACCAGCAGCAAGCTCTGTTCCAACCTGGGCCAGAAGTCACCTGTGAGGATGGAACCCAGTCACTCTGCTTAGGAAACCCGTCTCAGAAGTAGTCTCATCTCTCATCTCACAGTGGCTCAGTCCAATGTCCTTGACCAATACTAAGTCTTATTCCTGAATGGCCTGTCTGCTGAACTCCATGCTTCATGCATAACAATTTGTGGTGCCCTCCGGGCCCACCATAAAGCTGCATTGTATGCCTAGATATCAACTGGAATCAGAAAACCAGACAAGACACACTGAAGAGTCCACCTCTAGCCCAGGAGTTCTTACACAGCATGAAAGGACACATTTATATTTTTTTTCTGGCCACAGGCTTCTGGCTGTCATCCCTATTCACCAATGTTTTTTCTGTACACAGGATGAGGGGATGCCTTTTTTAGTTGGTAAAGTCTGTAATATTGAAAAGTTGTCATAGAGAATGGATCCATCTGACAGTGAATCAATGGTGATTATGAAAGCACCCAGCCATCTTATCTGCCTGTGTGGTTGGGAGTAAGAACACTGATTCCTTGAATACAGCAGTCATGGTCAGATTACCTCTGACTCTAAAAATAGACACAAATAACAACAAAGTTTTAACATGTAAAACAAAGATCTCTTGATTCTTCTTCCTGATTTTTTATTCAGTTCCAAAGTGATTTTGTTTACTTAAGAGCACTGACAAAGATAGATGGCCAAATGCTTAGGAAAAAAAAAATCATAAATGACAGGCCATGAGAAAAATTGTAAGATATTTTTGAGAGATGTAGCAAAAAAAAAAATCTAGGAAAAAGTCCCCGAAAGATCCAAGTAAAGTAATTATGTGCAAAATTAATGGAACAAAAGCAAGAAGAAATTCTGTGTCATGGTGTCTGACTGAAGAATGGATACCTAGTTACCTACCTGTGCTGGGCTGAATAACAGCCCCTCACCAACACCCACATCCTAAAACCTGGAACCTGTGAATGTTATATTATTGGCAAACAAGGGCTTTGAAGATGTGGTTAAGCAGAAGATCTTGAAATGGGGAGATAATCCTGCATTACCTAGGTGGGTCCTAAGGGCATTCACATATGTCCTAACAAGAGGGAGACAGAGAAGAGGAGAAAGCAGTATTACGCAGAGAAAGAGAATGGAGTGATTTAGCCACAAGCCAACGAATAGTAAAAGTTACCAAAAGCTGGAAGTGTCAAGTACCCTATTCTCCCCGATAGTCAGTGGTGGGCACTGCCAGTATTTTGATTGTAGCCCGGCAATACTGACTTCAAATTTGTGGCCTCTACAACTATGACAGAATAAATCTCTATTGTTTTAAGCCACCAAGTTTGTGATAATTTGCTATAGTGATCACAGGAAACTAATACACTATCCATGAATCAGACAAAATATGTATTAACCAATACAAGCCCAGCAGACATTTATTTTAGGTTAATGATATCCTTCAAAAAAAGCTACAAGACGTTACTTAAGAATTTTCAGAATGGCTTTCTATCTTGAGTTTCTCTGTTCCTTCTAAATCTTATTTTAAAAATGCAAAGTACTGGGGCAACTGGGTGGCTCTAACATTCTATGGCTAGGTCAGTTAAGCATCTGACTTCAGTTCAGGTCACGACACATAGTTCATGAGTTTGAACCCCGTATTGAGCTCACAATGTGGAGCCTGCTTGGGATTCTCTTTCTCTCCCTCTCTCTCTGCCCTTGCTCCATGCCCCCGTGTTTGCTTGCTCACTCTCTCTCAAAAATAAGTAAATGTTAAAAAAGTTTTTAATGAAAAGTAATAACTTCATTTAGCAGATGTGGCTGCTGACATGGAAGGTTTCATCATCATCATAGCAGACAGAGTAAGAGTTATGGATACTGAGTTTGTAGAAAGGTCAAGTTAGATAATGACAAGCAAATGCCAGCATTGTGAGTAAAAACAAAGGATCTCCAACATGTTGTACTAAGGATTAGGAGAGCTGATCTCTAATGTTGACTTCCAATGATTATCTTTGTCTTCTTGAGCAAATGACTTAGTTCCTCTAGGTCTCAGTTTCCTCTCCATAAAATGAGTCAATTAAATATACTCAGTAATTTCTTGAAGCTCTAACATTCTATGGCTTTATCCAGCCAAGAATTGATATTAACATTTGTAATAAGCTCACTGTTATAGACAGAGTTTGTGGGTCCCTACATGAGTATCAATATATCACCAACTTTACTACATACACCTGGAATTTCACCCATAGCAGCAGTGTGTGTGTGTGTGTGTGTGTGTGTGTGTGAGAGAGAGAGAGAGAGAGAAGAAATATTCCCCTGTCCATTTAAAAACCTCTGGATGAAATGCTATAACACTTTAAATGAATTTATCAATCTTCATTATAGTTCTTCTTATTCAGTTACTGTCTTAGACACATTACACTATGACTATTATATCTGTCTCTACCATTAAACAAGAGAAGTTCCTAAGAGAAGGAACTAGGTCTTGTTCATCACTGAATCCTCATGACCTGGCACTTAAGTGCCTGGCACAAAACAGGTGGTCAATAATATTTGTTAGGTAGATGCATAGCTAGTTAGCTGGCCTTTCCCCCATATAGGATATCAGAAGAGACGTGTACAGAATAGGAGAGAAGGTCCTGGCAAATGAAACAAACAAAATGAGTGCACCTGGGTGGCTCAGTTGGCTGAGCGTCTGACTTCATGATCAGGTCATGATCAGGTCATGATCAGGTCATGATCTCATAGCTCGTGAGTTCGAGCCCCGCGTCGGGCTCTGTGCTGACAGCTCAGAGCCTGGAGCCTGTTTCAGATTCTGTGTCTCCCTCTCTCTCTCTGCTCCTCCCCTGCTCATGCTCTGTCTCTCCCTCTCTCTCAAAAATAAATAAACATAAAACACACAAAATGAACATTATCTACATCTCCTAGCTGTGGTGGACAGTACATTCCACAAATCATCTATCCCAGGCTTTTTCTCATAGCTTGATGCTTTTGCCATGTCTTCTTTTGGGAGAAAATTGGGTGTGCTTTATCAGAGGTTTGGTTTCTTTTTAAAACATTCTTTATCTCTCTAAAGCACCATTAAATTGTTAATTGAAATAAAGAGACTTAATTTGTAACTGGGACTTGATGAAGTGGTAATTAGAAACAAATGCTGTATTGCATTTGAATGTTTACCTTATTATTAGTATGCCTATTGATTTGTTTTAAATTACTCTGTTCAGTTGAATTTCAGTAGATAAATTTTAGGTATTTTCCCACTGAAAAATGACAGTGAAGAAAATTGCTAAGCAATGAGACATTAGATAAAGGAATGAGTATTTGGGCTACTTTTCATGATTTTTCTTGCTATCGTTTTAAAGAATCAATCCAACTTGTGAGGAAGAAAATGTGAGTTTTATACCACTCTCTATGCAAAAATTAGTCTTATAACCACAACGTTATCAAGAGCAGGACTGAGTTTGATTTGTAACAGTTTACTCTTTAACACCCATGGGTTAAAAAAAACATTAGAGGGTCCTCAATTTATAGCATCTTTAGAAGAAGGCATTGATACTAAATTAACAATAAATTAACAATACTCCCCTCAGAGAGGAGACCCTGTGTTTACTTTGAATCCCTTCTATTAATGCAAACCAAAATTCAAGACATTTTATTTCTTTTTAGACTGACCTGGGGGCTGCCATCAAGAGACACAGGATCCTCTTCCACATCCTGCTCAGGCAAGTCATTCAAATCACAACTACAGTTTATAGTACAAGATCTTTTTTTACTACATATGAATATGTTATCTATAAAATATATACTCAAGTAAATGAGTTACAAATAGCTTAGGTGCATAATTTAGCTGGATATACTTTAACTAATAACTCAGATTTCTTTTCTACCACGCCAACTTTACTTCTTTTAAGTCTGGTCCCTGGGACAGGTGGGTCCTTGCTAATTAGTCTGTAGGTACAAACAGATGAAATCCAAACTATTTCTTCCTTTTTAGCCACTGGACCCTCTTTCCTTATTAGTAGATGTCTATAATCACTATCCAGGTCTTCCTCTATGTCTCTAGTCCCAATGTCCCTCTTTTTTCTGAATAATCATCATCACTTCTCTGCTCTTCATTCTGCAACTGCTTTCTAAATCTCTCTTATTATCTGTTTCTTAGGAAATGACATCTCTCTCTGGCTTCACCAATCAGGGTCTAGAGTATGTTTCTATCAGTCCAGCTCTGGCTCATTATTAAAGGATTATTTCCCCAATCTCCATACCATATCATGAGTTACAAATAGTGAAAACAAATTCAAAACCCTTGTCATGGGGCTGGGGTTTCTTAAATATCAACCACGTTTAGCAAAATAAGAATACAGCTGCATCCAGAAGAGCATACAGAGTTGCGTGTAGCTCTTGAGTTCTTTTCTCCAAGTCACCATTTTTCAATGGTATCACAAAAGAATTGAGAAATCCTGGGCAAAGTTCCCTGGGAAATTCAGACTCCTTGAGAAGGTTTATCATAATCAGTTACAATCACAGGATAATTTATGACGTTACCGTTCATTCATTCACCCCCTTACCACCCATCTCAGACTTCCAAGCAAAACAATAAACAACCAACTACTAAACAAAGTCTCCCCAGATAGTGTGGCAATGTTCTGTCTCCCAAGTGTTTCTTTCATGGGATGGAAATTACTGTAATTTTTATTGTAATGTTGTAATGCTGACAAGGATACATTTTCCCCCCTGGGACAGACTTAAGGGAAGAGATAGAAGAATACAGTGACATTGCTTTGGGAATTTAGAATTCTTCAAGATTCCTCATTTGCTTTCCTATTTACCTACCATTCTGAGGTGTCAGTAGCCTCTTACCTGGACTGTAAAGGAGATTAATAGCTATATCTATGTTATCCTTTCTTTAGTCTTAGGGAATGACTCACGAGAACTTTGGACCCAGGTCATTCGCCAGTTTATATCAGTTTTGATCTTGAGATATTAGAACAAGACTAAAGGAAATATCCCTTATTCAATAGAACAAGACAAGAATGAAGAAGAGTGAATTATGGTGAGGAGACTATGCTGTTGGAAAGAAAAAGGCTGAAAGAGGCAGGCAGGATGTATCTCTGACCTTTACAGATGGGATCTATATTGGGTCTAAAAAGAGTGGGAAAAACCAAAGAGTAAACCAAATCATTTGGTCTCCCTTTATTCTTTGCATATCTGAAGTCATTAGTTAGCCTTGCTTCCACAAATGTCCCAGACTGACCTGGATGACTTCCTGTTTGGTAGTTACCAAAGCTATCTTCCTAAATACAAATCAACAGTCTAAAAGCCATAAATATTGTCAAAAACAAAAACAAAAAGTTAGAATAGACATAACTAAAGATAGTGGGACTTGAGGAAATTTAATATCTAGGTCAAAACAAACTCACCAAACAAAAGGAACAATTATTTATTTTGTTGTACCCACTAACCTCTAAGTAGATTTTGATCATGTTGATTACCAAGAGCACATGGCAAAGAAAAACAGTCCAGAACTTGCAATCCCAAGTCCTCGGTTCTTATTTTGGGTTGGCTACTAAAAAGCTTTGTGACCACAGACAAATCCTTTAACCTCTCTGGGTCTTTTCTGTTTTATTTGTAAAATACGGGTAATAATGCTTGTCCTACAGTGATTTGTACCACCAGCTTACAGACAGTTCTTATCACGGAATAAATAAAGTAATAAAAAATGAGATGTTCAATAGTACATCATCTTAATTTAGCCCTTTTCCCATTTCTTTTATATCTAGAGTGAAATCACAGTATTTTTAGATAACTAACCTGATACCATGAAAATCTTTCTAAAAAGCGGTCTCATTTAGGAAGAAGCAGCCAAATTTTGAAAGACAAAAAACTCTTTCTCTCAGGCATCAGTTTCCTTGAGAGCAAAATAAATCCAGGACCCTGACACTGATGTGGCTGTGGGATTATTTGTGTGTCTGCGTGTGCATGGGGGTGGGGGGTTTGGAGGGTCATACAGGAAATGAAGAGAATAACTATGATTCCAGCTATTTGCAGAGTCAGTTCCTCCTCTGGGGTTAGTCATGGGGGAAGCAGGGAATAAAGTCTTCTGAAACCGGTGCCTGGGACCTTGTTACTGGAAAGTGGTATCTGACTAGCCACATATGTTGCACATCCACTTTCACTAGAGAGACTGAAAAATATTTACGTCCTTTCTCTTTAGCCTGTGCCAGATTTGCCAAAGGAAATGCCTGAATGCTATCAACTTCTAAAAGGCTAAACAAAAGTAAAGACAGAAAACTTTGGCCAATAAAAGCTTCCAAAAGACAGGCTTGAAGTAGCACTCCTTTCGTTTCCTCACTGAAAAATACATATGTACAAATGTGTTACCTGATTCCTAGATACTCCAACTTCTGAACACCCAAACGATATACAGTCTATTGCTGCTTAGCCAAGGATAAGTTATCATAACTTAGCCAAGGATAGTTATCATTTGCTGAATTATTGGGTTGCATATATATGTATATTTTAGAACTCAGCCAAAGTGCCCCTTTTAGATTAAGAAAGTTTAACTAAGCTGCCTATTATGTAGTTAGTAAGGACTGGGTCAGGATTTGAATGCAGTTCTGCCAGACTGACAAAGCCAGTAAGATTTTTACTTCTCCACCTTGAGGCAAAAACTATGATTCACACCCCCAGCACTTTATTATAGTCTGAAAGAGTTTGAAGTGATTTAGAAGTGGCGTAAGAAGTGCCTCATTTCCGAATGCATTTGTGAGCTTTCTTCTCACAGATTGTGAAACCCTAACTGTCGCCATTACTGACACTCGTTTGCAACATATGGGTTCACTGGCTTTCACAGGCCTGAGCTCTGTGGGCATTTGTTGAATGGTAAGTGGAAATTCATCATGGGGACTCTTAGAAAGAAAGCATGGAAAATATCAAGCAGGAAAATGGCTAACCTTTGGAAAAATTTGTCAATTTACAGAGTGCAAATGAATGTGCTTTCTTGTGAACTCCACTCATGAAGTTTTTAATACCACTATTCAACAAATATGTAGCCCTTACTATGCGCTGATACTGCTCATGTTTTACATTTATTAGCCCTTTCAATTCTTATGAGAAGTTGTGATAGATATTATTATTTTCTCTGTTTTGCAGATAAGGGAATTGAGTGATAGTTGTCCAAAGTCACCAATCTAATTAATGGCAAATCTGGGATTCAAACCCAGGCATTCCTACTCCAGAATCCATGCTGTTGGGCCTTCTGTTTTGCTGCTTCTAGGAGACAGGTGACGTAGACGTAAACAAAGATGCGGTGAGGTGCCTGAGTATTATGAACCCGAATGTGTTTTCCCCTTTAATCTTTAGCTTTGTATTAGCTATCATGTAAAAGTATCCCTAAATCATTAAAGTTAGAAGTTTGGCATTTAATATATTGCCATTTAAAAAGAACTGAAACAATTTTCAATTAGTGAGGATACTCAAAAGACTGTGACCTCCCTGTGTATTTGAGTCAACCCTGCCTTGTTTTGTCCCCTGGGGAATGAAACAAAGTCCATTCTTGGGACACAGTGAGCCATTAGGATGGAATGAATAAATGCTCCACCTTACCCTTCTGCCCCACAGTGGGGGCTTGGCTGGAGTGTTGGGGTATGACAACTTCATCCTGCCTCCAAGGGCCCCTGAGATTTGTAGTTTAGTCTCCCTGTAGAAATTCCATTCTCTCTTCTCTTGGGCCTTTTCAATTTCAACCCTGTTTCATTGTGCCTTTTCTTTCTTATGGCTTTTACAAGTTTCACTGTCTGGTTTCACCACGCCACACCATGCCATGTCCCCTACTTTTTCTTTTTCTTTTTTCTTTTTTTTTGTTCCCTATTTTCTAATCATTTATTTAACATATATCTTGTTTAACTTACATTTTTTGGAGCAACTGCTATAAGCAAGCACTCCATTTACAGTTTTATTTTAACCCTCACAGACTTACAGAAAACTCCTAACTTGCTATAACTTATGTCATGTGCAATTAACTGTGTCAGCCAAATGTTTCATGAACTTCTGTAGAAAGTGGCATTCATTTCCTAAGGCTGCCAAAATATATTACCAGCAACTCAGTGACTTAAAATAACACAAATTTATTCTCTTACAGTTCTAGAGGCCAGAAGTCTGAAGTCAGTTTCACTAGGTTAAAATCAGGGTGTAGGCAGGGCAGTTTCCTTCCAGAGGCTCTCAGGGAAAATCCCTTCCCTTGGCTTTTCCCTCTTTGAGGGGTTACTTGCAGCCCTTGGCTTGTGGCTTCTTCCTTGCATTCCTCCAACTTCCTGCTTCCATCATCACATCTCCTACACCTTCTTCTAGTCAAATCTCCCTCTGCCTCTTTCATGTAAGGACACTTGTGATTATGCTTTAGGCCCATCTGAATAATCCAAGATAATTTCTCTATCTCAATATCCTAAATTGCATCTGCAAAGTTCCTTTGGCCATAGAAAGTATCATTTGCAGATTCCAGGACACTGACATCTTTGGGGCCATTATTAGGCCTATTACAGATGCCCAAATAAACTTATTTACAATTTCTAACAGTAAAATATCCATTTTTATGCTTAGTGGCCCAACCAAATCCACAAAATATCAACTGATTTTAAGTCTACACATTCAAAAGATAAGGAGGCCAATTATATGTGTCCTCTTTTTAGTAAAACAGCCCAAGTCTGCTTGCCATTAAGCACCATCATAGCTGAATTATGCAAGGAGACTTTTCTTTCTTAAGTACTATTCCAAAGAAAATTTTAAAAAATTACAGTATGATCACAATTCTCCATTTTCAACCAGTATTTTGAAATCACCTGAGCCATTATGAAATTTCAAATTTTCCTTCTAGAAAAACAAACCAAAAAAAGGATCTTGACCTTTTGTTTATTCCTCAGAAAGTATGGGGGTTTTAAACATGTCTATAAATTCTTTCTCCTCCCAGGAAGAGGCAAACATTTCCTTCCTTTCCCTCTCCTTATACCTGGGTGGACCTTTGTCACTACATCAACAAATAGCACATGGCAGAAGTGACACTGCATGAGTTCTGAGCCTAGGTTCAAAACAGCCAGGAAGATTCTCCCAGTTTTTCCTGGGACAGTCACCTTCAAGCCCTGAGCCTCCATTTTAAAGGTATAACGAATGCAGGGCACTTGGGTGGCTCAGTCAGTTAACTGTCCAACTTCAGCTCAGGTCCTGATCTCACAGCTTGTGAGTTCGAGCCCTGCTTTGGGCTCTGTGCTGACAGCTCAGAGCCTGGAGTCTGCTTCAGATTCTCTGTCCCCCTCTCTCTCTGCCGCTCCCCCTCTCACCCTGGGTCTCTCTCTCTTTCTCAAAAATAAATAAACATTACAAAAATTGTTTAAATAAATAAATAAAAGTGTAACTAACTCAACGCCGCCATGCTTGAGTGATCACATAGATCACACCAAGGCAGAAAGAGACGCTTGAGGAGCTGCAGCATTCCAGGCCAGCTGTCAAGTTCCCCCCCATTGAATCTTCATCTTCCAGATGAGGCCTCAGACATTCTGGGCCAGCAGTCAGCAAACTAGGACTTGCGGGCCGAATCCAGCCCACTACCTACCTATTTTTGTAAGGAAAGTCTTGATGGAACAATCACTTTCTTCATTTCATGTACTGTCTGTGGCTATTTTCCTGTTGTAATGACTAGGTTGCATAGTTGTGACGGTAACCGCTGGGCTTGCAAAGCTTAGAATATTTGCTATTTGGCCTTTCACAGAAAATGTTTGCCAATCCCTGTTGTAGAGTATAGACCAATCCAAAACCAACCCACAAAATATTGGCGCATAATAAATGCTTGTTTTACACCAGTTGGAGTAATTGGTTACGTGGCATGAAGTAACCGGTACCGATTTATGGTGATATTCACTAAAATATTTCTTAAAGTACTTTTGTTTTTAAATTATACATAAGCTCATTTAATATTACTGATTTTTCTAAAATTCCCTTTAACTCATGTCTCCTTTAGCTATCACCTTGTTTCCTTACGCCCTTCACTGCAAACTCCTTTGAAGGGTGCATCTGCCATTCCAGCTTGGCTCAATACAACCAAGGTTTTTGTTTTTATATTTGTTTTTGTTTTATCCTCACCACTCTTCCGCAATGGCTTTTATCAAGGTCATAAAGTTATCCTGCCAAAGTGAATGGGTTCAGCTTTCTCAGTGTCTCAGAATTTTTGTTTTGTTTTGTTTTGCTTAAACCTGGATGGACCACTGTTTCTTTTCTTCCGTAAGTCTCAAAGATCCCTTCCACACCGCTCAGGGTTTTCCCTAACATGACGAGGCATGTTTTGCCTATCTTCCTTTGACTCTTCATCTTCAGTAAGCTTCTAGTTGTTTCACTCCAGGGCTTGTTCCTCATTCCTCATCCTTTCTTTATCTAGTTTCATTATCTATTCTTTCCCTCAGTAATTTCATCCAGTCCTGTGGCTCCAGACTTGAATATCCAAATGTCTACTTAAATTTTCAATGAGGTCTCTAATAAACATACAACTTAACATATCCCAAATATAACTATTAAGCTTTGCTATAAAATCTGCCTCTCTCAAATTCATCCTATTACATAGCATCACCATCTATTCAACTGCTTAGGTCAAAACTGTAGTCATCCTTGATTTCTCTCTTTCATGTACACTTCACATTTAATCCATCAGTAAGTCCGATGGCACTATTTAAAAAATATATCCCAATTCTTACCATATCATCTTCAAGCCACCATCAGCTAGTACTGAATTTGTATTATTCCCTTATGTATGCATAATGTATCTTCATCACCTGCTCCTTGGGAGCCTAGTAAGGTGCTTGGAACACAAGAGAGCCTTAATGTGTGTTTTTTGACAAGCTGACCAAATTACAAAGGAATTCAATGAAAAGGAAAAAGATAAAACTACATTGATTCAGAACAATGTCCAAAGATATTATTAACTCTGGAAATGGCACACGGGAAGATTTTGAGGCGTTGGTTATAATGTTCCACTTCTTGAATTAAATGGTGGTTATTACAGTAGTTCATTTAAAATTACTACTTAAACTTATGAATCTTATAGCCTTTTGTATGTATCATCTTTTTATAAAATGCTGCATTACAGGAGTAGGCAAACCAAGACTCTGGGTCAAATGTAGCTTGCAGCTTGTTTTTGCACAGCCATTCAACTAAGAATAGCTTTTAAATTTTTAAAAGGTTGCTAAGAAGAAGAGGTGACAGAGATAGTATGTTGCCTACAAAGCCTAAGATATTTACTATCTGGTCCTTTACAGAAAATCCTACATTAGGATATAGGAGTAAGAGTAGATGTTTTATGGTATTAAAAGCTATTTCAAAAATCCCATATTTTAAGATGAGGATTTGATGAACAAGGTGATAAATAAGCAAGTGACCTAAAGCTCTACAGACCTGATAAAGACAATTCATAAAAAATCCATAAATAATACAAGTACTTCTAATTGACACAACCAGGGTCAATTAAATTTAATGCCAAAGGATATTAAGAAGAGACATAATTGTTGAATATTAAAGATGTGAAAGAAGAAACATTTATGATTCAGTGTTCATTTAATATAAAATTTATGGCATACATTTTAGAACAGAGTAATTTTCCATTTCCTAAGGGGTTTACATATTTTTAACTTTTTCTTTAGCTTGTAGATACAATTTCATATCTTAAGCTTAAATTCCTATTCCATCTTTCCAAATTGAAGACCAATTAAAATATTAAGCATTAAAAATATTAAATTGATTATGTGAGAGAGAAACTGTTAGGTAAAATATTAATGGAAAAGAGATTAAAATGTTTGGGGCTGTATTAAATATTTACTAGCTATAGCCTTTAATAAATTAACAGCATTGCCAAAGTTTTTATTGCTGCTGCTATTAGGAGTGAACACCAAAATAGCCATTGCATTGGGTATGAATAAATTAACCTTTCAAATGAACATTATTCCATTTAATGAGTTTTATCTTGCCATGTTGGATATTTCCATTAAATATTAACTTTTAGATAATTCAATGTGCATAGTATGGTGGTTTATGAGTTTGGATAAGCTGAGGATTAAAGGTATATTTTTAAGATGCTTTTGGCTGTTACTCTAAGCCAATAGCATCTTTCCTTTCAGGTTAAATGAACATGCGATATAAGCAATGCAGACAAGTATATTTATGTGTTTTTTGTACAGTAACCTACACTTCTTTTTGCATTCATTCCTTTATGTATGGTAAGAGTAGGCTATTTTGAGTCAGGGTGGAGGGTAGTCCCCCTCTCCACCAGAAATCATGCCACAGCATAAATGGAACCGTCAATCAAGGCTCCCTACCCTCCCCTAACAATAGGTGAGTACCTGACCTGAGCTAGACAAGATAGGTGGACCCTTATCTCTCAAGCAGAATGACTCACAGAAGAAGAAGTTGTTGCTCAGGAGAGAGGCAGCCTGCTCATCAGGATGTCTGAGCTTTCCTGCTTTTTTGCTCCCTCCTGGCCTGGTCAAAACCCTTCTTTAATTTTGTGAGCTAGTCTATAGCCTGCTAATTGATTTTATCTTTGCTCTAACACACACATCTGACTTTGTCGTAAATTAACAGCATCATTTTCTTTCATTTGCTATACCCTATCTGAGCAGATTCATTTAGGACATGACATGGAATTAAATAAAGCCTGAGAAGTCAATATTATGAACTGCATTTAAAAGATAAAAGCTGATAAAAATTGGCACCAATGATTTCACTGTATTCTAATACATATAGTATATTTTTTCACTGTATTCATACATATATATGAATTCATTCATTCATTCATTCATTCATTCTCTCCAAGTTTGTCTCATCTAAGCTACAAATACTTTTACACCATGAATACCCTATGTTGGTAGCAAGAGATATTATCCAAATATTTACATGTATATAGATGTTAACTCAGCATTCCAACATGATCTACTTGGCTAGAGAAAAGTCCTCTCCAGCCCTCTGATATTTATTTGAACTGTGTGAATTCTCTTAGCTAATGTTGATTCAGGCAACCACCACTGAAGACAGAGAAAACACTAAGCAAATACACTTATTCTATCATATCAAGTGAAAACCACATGGTTTCATAATAGTACCTTCTCCTAATATCCAGTGTATGGGAATATCCTTTCCCTAATTTTCCACAGGGCTTTTTCTTTTTAAACTCTAAAATTTGGGTGTTGTAGAGGGGGGCTAAATGGTTTGAGAAAAGGATCATCTTTAAGAAATAATAATAGCTTCTATTTAGAATGCTTATTACTCACATCATCTAAATCAGCCCTCACAACAAGCCAAAGAGGAGGCATTATCTCTGTTACTTGATGAAAAAACTGAGGTTCAAAGAGGAAAAATTGACTTGCCTGAGGTCACGCTTATTTACGAAGGGACAGAAACTGAAATTCGAACTGAGGTATATCTGTCAGCAAAGCCCATGATTTTACCCACTACACTATTTAATTTCTATAACAGATTTTATACTCTGTTCATCAGTCCATGAAAGAATATCTACAGGGTGCAAGAAAAAAATTGGATACAATTTTTCACACAAAATAGCTTTTTAAAACCAACTCAGATAAGAGTCTTGGGTAGGTTGTATTTGAAAAAAGTAAGATGATGGCTTTGTAAAAGTCATATATGTGTGTGTGCGTGTGTGTGTGTGTGTATCTTACAACTTCCAATCTCTGCTTTCTTGTCCTGTTCCCAAGTTCTACTAAAGAGACAAGTTCAGAGTTCCTGTTAACAGTAAAATAAAAAGCATTAAAAAGTGCCATAATTTTATCTAGTGCTGTCACAAACCCTGATGTGAAAAATGGGCATTAAAAATTTTAAAAACTCTGTAAACAAACTTGTAAAATTATGCTTAGTGGGGAACATGGCGGGTGGGTGTAAGGGACAGTGTTATGAAGCAAAATTGTAAATATATGCTAAATTCATCCTACATAAGAAAGGAATTTCCTCTAAAAATTAGGATGAATAAAAATTCAAACCCAGCCTCTGTCAGGTTTTCTTCCACACGTCTGGTTTTCAGAGTGGAGTCCCTGAACTGGCAGGATCAGCATCACCTAGGAACTTGTTATAAATGAAAATTCTCTGGCAACATTAGACTTACTAGATTAGAAACTGTGAGTGAAGCCCAGCAACCTTTGTTTTAACAAACCCTCCAGGTAATTCTGATGCACGCTCAAGTTTGAGAACCATTGTGCTAGAGGTACACACTGGGTTCTACAACCTGGATTTCAGGCAGAAGCATATAGGTCTCTGCTGTCAGATGAGACCCAATGGAGCTGTTCCTGAAGGCAGAAGGTAGAAGGAATAAATAGTTCAGCTTTTATTCTATCTTCAATATCTCCCTCTGATTTCAACATGGATCTCAACAACCGTCTGATTAACATATGTAGAAAACATGAATCTTACTCTACACTTGGGTGTGCAAGTAATATTATATATCTTTTGTTTATTCCACAAGTCTCCAAGCTGGCAGGGAATACCATCAGAGACCATCTTAGGGCCTCCTCTCCCCAGTGTTTTAAGAGCGGTTGATGGCATCACAGGAGGGGATCAAGTCTATAAAGCCTGAAGGAGTCATCTTAGGTTTTCAGTCCACAAGGGTTAGCACTGAGAAATCCACCGTATAAGACAGGAAGCTCATATGACAATTCTTCCATTTGATGACAGGCTTGGGGCCTGGCACTGCTGCTGAGTCTGGGAACCTTTGCTCAAGAGCCTAGTCCCCATAGGAATACCATCTAGGCATGCTGTTTGAGGTTCTGTCAACACCCCTAAGAGATTTCAAGAGTCTGAGAACAAGCTCCCACAACTTTTGGGATCACAGCTTCCATTCCCTTCCCATTCTGAAGGAATTTTTTTATGTAGGTACTCTCAAAACACTCTCTACCAAGACCCAGCAGTCTTGCATCAGCGATCCCAAGCTCTCAAAGAAAAATAGCAAAGGAGTTGTCTTTTTTTTTTATAGAAGATTTTTTAAATGTTTATTTATTTTTGAGAAAGGGGTATGGGGCAGAGAGAGAGGAGAACAGAGGACCCAAAGCAGACTCCACGCTGATAGCAGAGAGCCCAATGCAGGAACCAAACTCACAAACCTTGAGATCACGGTGTAAGCCGAAGTTGGACGCTCAACTGACTGAGCCACCCAGGCACCCCAGGAAGGAGTTGTCTTTAGATACAACCACTTCTTTCTAATTTACAAAAGCCTCAACATTTATTGGTTCAATCAAAGAAAAAATAAATGAGTATGGCCTCTCAAACTAATTGTTTCTGTATGCTATTTAGTCCTATACCAGCTTGACTAGATTGTATAACTTTATAATCTCTATCTGTGCTGGCTGCTCAGTCATAAGACTGGCTATTTATCCAACCCAGTGTATCTAAAACATTATTGGTATTTATAATAAAAATAATCTTGATACTTCAGTGTAATGTATTGAGTACCTGCTATGTGACCAACAGCATACTAGGAGCCTTCTATAGCTTCTCTTGTTTACTTTCTCAAAGTAGCCCTATGGGGTACTTCCAATTTAAGTACTTGATGTAGCTTGCCCAAGATCATACAACTCTTAGTTGGAAGGAAAGGCATCAGTTTCAGCTCCAGCTCTGTCTCCTCTCCCCAGTACCTGACAGAAATTTGGTTTCTTCCCTACGACACACTGCCTCTTACCCTGCCTTTCTGAGGGCAACCAAACAATGGAACTCACATTTGAATCAATTATCCAAAGTGCAGCATCAATCCAGCCAAAGCATCTACTAGGTGCCCCTTGGAAGTAATTAAAATGACTGATTAGTAATATTTTGGATAAAACCTCTCCTTGGTGGTGCATACTTTCTGGTCCTGCCCAGAGTAATGAGTCAGAATCACATACTGGGGAAATAAAGAGTATTATCTCCTGGAACCAACTTTAGAAACCCAATGGACTTGGGGTGCCTGGGTGGCTCAGCTGGTTAAGCAACTGACTTCAGCTCAGGTCATCATCTCGCAGTTCATGAGTTCAAGCCCTACATTGAGCTCTCTGTTGACGGCTCAGAGCCTGGAGCCTGCTTCAGATTCTGTGTCTCCTTCTCTCTCTGCCTCTCCCCTGCTTGTGCTCTGTCTCTCTGTCTCTATCTCTCTCTCTCTCAAAAACAAATAAACATTAAAATAATTTAAAAGAAAAGAAATCCATTGGACTCTTCTTTTGAAGTATGAAGAGGAAGGCACTATATATACATTCAGATAATACATCCTAATTAACTTGCTGGCCCAAGGGTCCAGATCAAAGAGGCTATGAATTTTCAAATAACTATTGGAGAAGGCTTAAAAAGAAAAAAACAAAGTGGGTGTAATAAATTTATATTAATGGTAGTCTTTATTTAGCATTTATGAGCATCACGCCCTGTGCTAAGCATTCCAAATATTATCAATTAATGTTCTCCAAAACTCTATGAAGTTGTTTTCTATTCCCCAGTTACAGTTCTAACTTACAGTTCTCTGGAATATAGGGGTCATATTATCATCTCCATTACAGTCAGGCTTCAGTGAGTTAGTACGTGTCAAATGCTCACTACATAATATGCAATAAATGTTAGTTATTATTATTTCCTTCCTTACACAAATGAGAAAACTATGGCTTGACTACACTGAAAAAGTTGCCCAAGATAGCATGGTAAGATCAAGAGCAGGATTTGAGCCTCTCTGATTCTGGAAGCCATGTCTCAAGCCCCAGCACACTCCAGCTTTACTTTACTTTCTTTCCAAAACCAGGGAACAAGGCTTATGGATTCCCCCCTCCGTTCCCCAAAAGTGTACTTGGTCCTCTTAGACTTGATTACCTTTGCCTACTTAAAAATTTAGAAAGATCATTTATCTAAGAAAGTGTGAAGTTTATTATCAAGAGTGTTAACAGGGATCAAGATAAACTTCTCTGTGAAAGCCACTGACACTTTCATTAAGCACTGACCGGCCCACTGAAAAGTTCTTTGATGGATGTCTCCAGTGTGGCTCCTACAGAAGCCACCCAACTCTCTGCTACCATAATGTAATCAGGTGACCTTTGTCTGTGACAATCCCCAGGCTGGTGAATGTTAAAACACAAACAAAAGGAAATGACTTTTTGATTGACATGGCTGTTTTGTGGATTGGCCCCACTGATAAAATCAGTCAAAACAAATCAGTTTATGCACCAACACATACTTAGAAAGATTGTATTTGGAAATTTCATGGCAGATGCGATCTCTTCTGCTTTTGCTTTTAAAGTCCTTGGTGTCATCTATCTTACGATAAGGGAGAATGTTAAGAAAGAAAGTGGACTATATAGTTCTCAATTTTTAATTACAAAAGATCACACTGGGAGTCTGCTAAAAATCAGCTTCCTGGGCCTCAGGAGCAGAAATTCTGATTCAAAAGATTTAGAATCAAGCCATGATTATATATATATAAACAATTTACATATATGTATATAATCAAGCCAATATTACATCTATATCATATATAGATATATGGATTCTATATAGTAATTGTATGTAAGATTATGTATACATATAAATAAACAATTTTTAAGTATTTTTTGTTTTTTAAAAATAGTGCCAGAGGTGTCCCTAGGCCTTTAAGAAATCAGGAGATGAAAAAAACATGGTTGGCATATGCTTTTACATTAATAAAAATGAATACTTAGAATATGCATTTCACTTAGACTTTTTTGAAGTGAATGACTATGATATACACAGCCTTAGGTAGAATGTATATCCTGAGGGGCAAACACAGGACTTTTCATTTTATATTCCCAATGCCTGGTATGTGGTGGGTGCTAAATATTGCTAAATGAATGAAGTTAATAGTAGGGTCTTGCCTCATTTTGCTGTCCTTGGTGTGCTTTGCATTCAGTAAATAATCATTAATAGAAAGATTCCATATTTATACAATTAGCATAAATGGAGGTACCATAGAACATACTAACTTTGAAATAGTCCCCAAATTACAAACTCCCAGCTTGTAAACACCCGTATATGAACCCCCCATGTGGAAGACAGCCCATCATCATTGCTTAGAGATGGCTTCCCTATTACCACTATTTAGTTCCACCCCTCTCCCACACTGAAGCTACCCTCAGAGACCAGTGAGGCCTAGAACAAAAGCTAATCCTCTGACCCCAAATTCTCCCCCATACATTTCCAGAGAGTCTCCTGCAGTCCTTCTACTTGTCCCCTAACCTCCTGCCCTTTATTCCACAAGAACTGGGAGTCCCTGGCTGGCTCCCTCATGCACCCTCTTGTCCTACTCCTTGTGGAGTTACTTAAGTTAGCACTTCAGGATAGCCTTCCAATTTAACATTGTTTTTACTCAGCTTCACTGTTGAGAAAGCAGAAGCAACCAAAGACTCTCTCCAGGCCTGATTCCCTAGGCAGGAGCCATACATGGGACAAACATTGTGTTCTCAGGGTAGACTCTTTCCCAGCCTTTATGACAGCATCGTGACAAGAGAAGTAGTGAAGGAATTAACCCTTGAGATGCAAACTTGAATGCAAGTCTGTGATAAAACACGGTGATCTCCCATTCTTCCTCCATTTCAACTTATGCCTAAATGATTTCACATAATTTTAGGGGGCTGGAGTAGAGAGGAGAGGGTACCATCCAGCCAGGTATGTACAAGGTTCTCACTACTCCCTCTCTAATTTGTGGCAACTCTTGAGGTAAATATTAGTGTCTTCTTTTTAAATATGAGAAAATAAATCTCATAGCATTTATACAACTTCCCCAAAATAACACGTTAGTGAGGGGGCTGAGGTAAATTTGAATCCCAGCCTGACAGGACAGGATGTACTCTCCATTTTCATACATTTCCTTCCTAGAATAAACACTGATCACTGTAGAATGTCGAGGATATGCACCAAAGAAGCTCCCTTGTGTTTTAAGTCTTGTGTTTTAAGTTCATGTCTATTTTGCATTTTCACAGTATGTCTGTGTGAGATTGAAGTGTAAAACAAATCATTATTTCCTCAAAATTCCAACTTAAGTGACACTCCAGGAAGATGAACCTCACTTACTCCTTGGTTTTAATGCCTCTAGCAAATTAGGGGTGTGTGTCACTCAAGAATGAAGCCTGCCTCTAGGGCTGCTGCTTTAGCTTTGCTACCCTAAATTATTCCACCTCAGCAAGTCAACATAAACCCCTCACTTTGGTAGACATGCTCAACATCCAATTCAAGAGGCCAATGCATTCAGCTATCTCTGGATGTGCTTTGTCTACTGTTACACAGATGTTGTCTACTAAGTTACTCCTTGACTCAAAGTTCAATGGAATAAATTCTTAGAGACTGAAATTAAGAAAACAGTTGATTTTATTAGATAATGAGAGGTATACACTACAATGTTTCCACCCACTCATCAGCTCTAGACTTCCTGAAGTCAAAGATGGAAAGGAGAAACAGAAAAAATTAGTTTATGAAATGCTTGTAAGATAGAATACCACAACAGAGAAACCAAATGTCTCCATTTGCTTTTGAGCTGTCTGTTCTAAGTAGAACATTATTTTTAAATAAAGGACATTTTTTTTTGTATTTTTTTCCTGCAATGAACATGAGGATGCAGATATCTTTTTGAGTTAGTATTTTTATTTCCTTCAGATAAATACCCAGAAGTGGAATTGTTGGATCATTTGGTAATTTTATTTTTCATTTTTTGAGGCAACTTCCATACTGTTTTCCATATGGGCCACAACAATTTACATTCCCACCAACAGTGTGTTTGGGTTCCCTTTTCTCCATATCCTCACCAAACACTTGTTATTTCCAGTCTTTTTGATAATAGCCATTCTAACAGGTATGATGGAATATTTCACTGGGGTTTTGATTTACATTTCCCTGATGATTAATGCTGTTGAGCACATTGTCATGTACCTGTTGGCCATCTGTATGTCATCTTTGAAAAAATATTCAGATACTCCGTTTTTAAATCATATATATATCTTTAATATTTAGCTGTAAAAGTTGAAGGACATATATTTTTATAAAATATGTTTTAAAAGTGCTTGGCCTTTTATATAATATTTTATAAGTGTTCTCCGGCTTTACAGTCATTTAAAATGAGAGGATAGGTCAAATACCAGCTACTCATTGTGGCTGAAGCCATAAATTTGTTTATATGATCTTGGACCAACACAAGTAAAAACTTGAGTTATTTTTAAATTACCATTTATTGCTAGACTTTTGACAAAGTAAAATTTAAGAGGTAAGTTTATAAATATTTCATAGATTCCTCTGAGGACTTCTCAGTTTAATTAAAATCTTATTAGAGAACAAGCAAATGACTTCCATCACTACAGTGAATAATTGTTATAAAATAAAGACTAATAGGGATGCATGGATGGCTCAGTTGCTTAAGCATCCAACTGTTGATTTTAGCTCAGGTCATGATTTCACAGGCATGGGATTGAGCTCCATGCTCAGCATGGGGTCTGCTTAGGATTCTCTCTCTCCCTTTCTCTCTGCCCCTCTCCAACTTGCACTCATTCTCACTATCTCTCTCTCTCAAAAGTAAATAAACATTAAAAAAAAAAAAAGACTAATAGAGCAAAATAAGCCTAAGTGATCATTATTCCCAAAGGCTTCCATATAATTGAGTTTTTAAAAATTCAGAGTCTATTGTCCTACATAAACGATGTTGAGCTTGGCAAGTTTATTTTACCAAAAGTTAATTTAGATTTAATAGGCCACTGTTAGGATATATTATAATAATTTCTTTGAGACACTAATGTCCAATGTGCCAACCAGAAGTTAAAAACTTCATAAAACACCAGGGCTTCCATAGGGGCACTGGGGTGGCTCAGCTGGTTAAGTGTCTGACTCTTGATTTCGACTCAGGTCATGATCTCCAGGTTCATGAGTTCAAGCCCCACATCACCTTCTGTGCTGACAGCACGGAGCCTGCTTGAGATTCTCTCTCCTTCTCTCTCTGCCTCTCCCCCATTTGCACTCTCCCTCTCTCTCTCTCTCTCAAAATAAATAAACAAACTTAAAATTTTTCTATTCACTACCCTCCAATTAGATTCTATTTGTGGGACAGAATCCTCCCACTGCCTAATTCATATACTTTCTTATCCACCCAATAACAGAGAAATTATCCCCTTTACCCTGGTGATTTATAGAGAAATCCTCCCTTGTATATCTTGCTTACTTCCTGAAACAATCTTAGGCATCTTGAAATAAAGTCAAAATGCAACATAATCACTTAGATATGAATCAAACAATAATTACTTTTAAGAAACATCACCAATAGAATATATTTGTAAAAAATACAAGCATCTTTTTAGCAAATGACCCCGGCTTGCACTGTTGAAGCATTTAGATGAGGAAATTGCTCAGAAATATGGTAATAGGTAGCACTTCCATTATACTGATATTGACTCGAACTTAGATGTTTCAAGAGCCATAAGCTTCAGCACCTATCTATTCCTTAATTTTAAATCCTCCCCAGTTGGGTGTGTGCTTGTGATCTGAAAGAATCCATTAACTTTCCTGTCCCTTTCAGGAAGCTTTTTGTGTGTGTCTATATCTAGGCAAATAGCACATCTTTATGGGTGGGTAGAAGGTCATATGGAGTGGGGCAGAAGATGATAGTTATTACGATATTTTTCCCTTGTGGTGTCCCAGCCTTGGAGTACCTAAACGGGTTGGAAATACTATGTGGACACATGTTACATTAGCATGTCCAGTGCAGAAGCAATATCTATAGCCAGAGTTCTATGATCTCATTGATAACCAAGATAGAAAACCAATTTTCTGTTTCAATATGAATCCCAAATTGCCATTTTGAGGGTCAGATCAAAACAGCTTATAGGCTATATCTAAAATATAATCAAAACAATAGTTTTTTTTAAGCTTGTTTTTACAGGGTTTTTGTTTGTTTGTTTGTTTTTTTGTTTGTTTTTTTTTACATTTTCCCTGAAGCATCTATCTATCTATAAGGCAGCTCCAGCTAGGACCCTGTAAGTAGAATGAGTGTTGAGTTGTTAGAAGAGGGGAAATTTCTGAGACATTTTCCAAAGTGGAAGTGAGTTCTCTCTCTGTGTTGGCCAGCAAGAGTTCTGGTTCTCAATGTTTGCTACAGAGAAAACAATCATAATAGGACACTTGGGTTGAATATTTTGGATAGTAAATACTAAGCAAGTATGTGAACCATAAATCAGTGTGTGACCTTGGGCCACTCACTCAAAGAAAAAGGCTTGGTTTCTTCACCTCAAAAGAGGTCTCTGAGGTCCCTTCCGCTGTAATTTTTCACATTCAAAACTTGAATCTATGTACTCAATATACATATTCTGAGGTGAATTCATTTTTCAGATATTATGTGAAAGACTAAGAATAATGGCTTGCTTTTTTTTTAGCATAAATATGTAAAGTTATCTCATTTCATACTTGGCCAGATCAGTCCCATCTCTATACCCAAAACACATGTGTGCATGCATATACACACACTCACTCAAATATGCACATGTACACAATAAGATGTAACATCTGTATCAGTAATAATCATGACTAGATTATAACACACTAATATTAAGGTGTCCCAATGTATAAGCAGTTTAAAAACGTGACTAAGAAGAAAATCAGAACACAATGAGCATTCTTCAGATTAGGTACCTACACTTCTAAGGGAAAGCTAAAATTATTGGGGGTTTTTAGCCAAATTGTGGAAAAAGCCTAAATGTCCATCAACTGATGAATGGATAAAGAAATTGTGGTTTATATATACACAATGGAGCACTACGTGGCAATGAGAAAGAATGAAATATGGCCCTTTGTAGCAACGTGGATGGAACTGGAGAGTGTGATGCTAAGTGAAATAAGCCATACAGAGAAAGACAGATACCATATGTTTTCACTCTTATGTGGATCCTGAAAAATTTACCAGAAGACCATGGGAGAGGGGAAGGAAAAAAAAAAAAAAGAAAGAAAGAGAGAAAGAAAGAAAGAAAGGAAAGAAAGAAAGAAAGATAGATTAGAGAGGGAGGGAACCAAAACATAAGAGATTCTTAAAAACTGAGAACAAACTGAGGGTTGATGGGGGGTGGGAGGGAGGGAGGGTAGGTGATGGGCATTGAAGAGGGCATCTTTTGGGATGAGCACTGGGTGTTGTATGGAAACCAATTTGACAATAAATTTCATATATTAAAAAAATTTTTTTTAATTAAAAAATAAAATAAAATTATTGGGGGTTTTTGATGATTCACAAAGAAATAACCAATTAAAAACAAAAGTTGGCTGGGGATGTGTCTATTAAAATCTGATGAGATATATACTTAGGATTTATGTACTTTCCTATTATCTATTTCAATATAAAGTTTAAACATTTTTTAAATGCTGGAATTCGTGCTGCATCTCAATTACATCGGTCAATAATAAGATTTCTGTTCATAGCCCATTGAAATATCAACTGCATCACAAAATCGTATTATACAAAGAACCCATGACATTCATATTTGGATAGTTGTGAGAAGGCTATAGATAATGCAATAGAGCAATGAAATCACTCACTTGCTACTGGTAATTAGGTTTCATATGCAAAATTATGCTGAGAAGCTTACGGTGTCTCTTTGGAAACATGAACATTAAAAAGTTGCAAAGACTTCCACAAAAAAATCCTCATCGTAGATTCTATTGCAGTCACTGCCATACTTTATCGTAATGAAAATGACTGTATTTCGGTGCTAACTCAAGCAAGAAAAATGTCAAGTTTAAAACACTTTGGGCTGGGCCCCTGGCAAATTACAGAGCGTTTCTGTTGGGAGTTTCTCTTTTAAAGGAGGCTTGGAGAAAGGGAAGGGACCCATAAGTATGTCTCAAGCACTGCTTCTGGACTCTGGAGAGCATTCCACCAGAAGTAATAACTCCTATTATTATCTGTAGAGAATATGGACAGTGGAAAATCATGCCCGCATACTTTTGAGCCAAGTGGAGGGATGGTAGAATACATAAGTTGGAAGTTACTGTAAACACACACTACTTAAAATTGCAGATGTAGGATACATTCATTGTGTGCCCAACATACCCATTTCTTAGGTTCCTTTGGCCCGTGATGTCCAGATCAGTTTGGGGACTTGAGGTCATCTCTGCAGGGGCGCTGTTGTCCCAGCCAGTGAAGGAAATCTTCATCCTCTCTGTGACTAAGTATAGAGAAGCAGCTGCTTTAGATAGTTCTGTGAATGGCAAGAGACTGCCTGAGGTTAATCAGGCAAAAAAAAAAAAAAACATGACTGACCATGCAACAGTGGTTCATCACAACTCAAACTTGTTATGGGAAACAAGAGGTGAAACCAATGGGCTTGATGTCCTGAAAGTGAGTTAATACCATACAGACTTGAAATCTAAAGTGTCTCCTCATGGCTAGTGAAAGGTCCAGGGAGATGTCCTTTGGTGGCTCTTTCATTTTCTGTATGTGCATGCAGGAAGTATAATATGCATGCTAGGGCTTAGAATGAGGTTGCAAATGATGTCACAATATAACAACTTTTATTATGGTTTCCCTGAACAGTGAGGAGGGGCAGGTATCTATTATTATGTAGAACATACAGATAAGAAAACTGAGGGTAAGTGAAATTAAGTGACTCACCAAATATCACAGCCACAAAAAAAGAAACCCAGAAAGAAAGAAAGAAGAAAAGAAAAGAAACTAATTGAAAAGATAATGAATTTTCATGGTGCAGGGTTTCACATAGGTAGCAAGATGGTCTTTCAAGTTAGAAATTAGAGGACCTTCAATGCAGATCTAAAGAACTGAAAGTTTATTTTGAAAGTAATGGGAAGGCACTTTGAGGAGGAAAGCGACTTGGCAGTGTTTAATGGGGATTAGTTCTATAGAAAAGAACAAGATTGGCAGGGAGAAACTACAATGTATATAAACAACAATAACAACAAACTGACAAGTAAAACTGAGCAGTTACTATGTTTCAAAACCTCCACTATGGACCTTACTTGTAGAGCCTCCATGTAAGCTAAAAGAGAAGTGATATTATTAGCTCCAGCATATAAATAAAAATATCATTGGAAGAGAAAGGCTTTGCAAAATCACCTGTAACTAAGTAACAAAACCTGGGTTCAAAGCCACATCTCTGGCTTTCTAGTGGTCACGCTCTAATCTCCATGGTGTATTCCAGGGAAGCAGAAGGGAAGCTGGCACTGAGCAGCAACCACTTTAAGTCAAGGCACTATCATCATCTGCCTTGACTACTACAGGAACTTTCTGCTACTGTTTCTGTTTTTACCTGCTATATCAGCTAGGTATGGCCACATAACAAACAATCCCAACTTTGGCTGCTTAAAATGACAAATATTATCTAAGTTTCTGAGAATCAGGAGTCCAGGAGCCATCAAACTGGCTTGTTCTGACTTTAAGTTGTCAGAATATTGGCAGGAGCTATAATCATCTGAAAGTTTGCATGGGGCTGGAGGACATGCTCCCAATTTGGCCCCCTCACACAACTCATGGCACAAAGTGCTCAGTTTCTTACCAGAAGGTCTTAGTTCCCCACAATATCGCAGCTGGCTTCCTCCAGAGCAAGTGATTAAAGAGGGGTGGTAAAGGTCACATTGTCTTTTTTGACCTAGCCTTAGAAGTTTTATACCATCAAACCTATCATGTCCTATTTAAAAGGAGTGTTGGGGCGCCTGGGTGGCTTAGTCGCTTAAGTTTCCAACTTCAGCTCAGGTCATGATCTCATGGTTCGTGAGTTCTCGAGCCCCACGTTGGGCTCTGTGGTGACAGCCCAGAGCCTGGAGCCTCCTTCAGATTCTGTGTCTCCCTCTCTCTCTGCCCCTCCCCTGCTCACGCTCTGTCTTTTTCTCTCTCAAAAATAAATAAACATTGTTAAAAAATTAAAAAATAATAATTTTTTTTTAAAGTACTGTCACTAAGCCCTTCCCACATTCAAGGGAAGGAAAAATTAAACTCCATTTCCTGAAGCAAGGAATATCAAAGAATTTGTAAACATACTTTAAAACTGCCACACTCTCCTCTTTAATAGATTCTATATATGCAGTCATTATCTTTTATAAAGATCTCTCTTTTTACATCTCTATTTACATCTCTATTTTTATTAACCCTTCAGTGGTATCTCATCAATTTGAAGATAAAACCCAACATCTTTGGTCCTACTTGATGTGGCCAGTGCCCACCACCCTCTAATGTCATCTCCCATTTCTCCCTAGCTTTCTGTCCTCTGGCCACACTCTCTTGCTTTCAGTTCAGCCAAATTCCTCTTGGCTCAGGATCTTTGCTTATGTTGTTCCTGTAACCAGAATCATCTTCCTCTTGCTCTCATTTATTCATCACTCATCATGAGCTTTTCTGACTCATTAGCCTTCATCAACTCCCCAGCTACAAGTTCTTGGTATACCCTGAACTCTTCATCTGTAGGGCTAACCAGTTTATGATTACTTACTTATCTAATTATATTGATTATAGTTATAGGGTCCATTTTGTTTAACATTGAATCCTAGTGTATGATAAAGAATTTGGCTGGTGTTAGTACAGTAAATATATCTGTATTGAATAGGTTACAAGGAAAGTAAGATGAATTCATAGAACAGATGAAGCTAACCCTTTAACAACATGGGCTTGAACTGTACTGGTCCACTTACATGTAGATTTCTTTCAATAAACACAGTACTCTAGTACTGTATATAGTACAGTACTACAGTGCTATAAATATATTTTCTTTTTTTATGATTTTCTTAGTAACATTTTCTTTTCTTTAGCTTTATTGTAAGAATACAGTATATAACACATATGACATACAAAATATGTGCTAATTGACTATAATTGGTAAGGCTTCCAGTTCAATGGTAGGCTATGAGTAGTTAAATTATACACTATGCTAAGTGAAATAAGCCATACAGAGAAAGACAGATACCATATGGTTTCACTCTTATGTGGATCCTGAGAAACTTAACAGAAACCCATGGGGGAGGGGAAGGAAAAAAAAAAAAAAGAGGTTAGAGTGGAAGAGAGCCAAAGCATAAGAGACTCTTAAAAACTGAGAACAAACTGAGGGTTGATGGGGGGGTGGGAGGGAGGGGAGGGTGGGTGATGGGTATTGAGGAGGGCACCTTTTGGGATGAGCACTGGGTGTTGTATGGAAACCAATTTAACAATAAACTTCATATATTGAAAAAAAATTACACACAAATTTTCTATTGCACAGGGGCAGTGCCCCAACCCCCAAATTGCTCAAGGGTCAACAATATATCTTCTGCTTCGAGAAGACTCAAATTAAAAAGAGGTAAGCCAGGGGTGTCTGGGTGGCTCAGTCGGTTAAGTGTCTGACTTCAGCTCAGGTTCAGATCTCTCATGATCTCGTGGGTTCAAGCCCAGCATCGGGCTCTGTGCTGACAGCTCACAGCCTGTAGCCTGCTTCGGATTCTGTGTCTCCCTTTCTCTCTACCCTTTGCCCACTCACACACACACTCTCTCTCCCTCAAAAAAATAAATAAGCATTAAAAATTAAAAGAAAAAAAGAGGTAAGCCAATATATCTCTAATGTTAAATAAAGACAAAAAGAAAAACATACCATAAATGTGCATAAAATGGGATACACCGATGATTGGGACACGAAGAGGGGAAATACAATTAGAGAAAGACAAGGAAGGGATACATGTAATCAGAACTCCTACTGAGTCTCTGATCTATTTAAAATATTAAAGAGATAAAATCCTAATCTTAAATTGTACTAAAGTGGAATAGACTTGGCTCTGAAATTTTAAAATATATCTGCTCATCAAGGTAGCTTTGAGCTCTAAGAACTTTTATTCTGATGTTTTGTCCCATCATCAGCCTGCAACTCCATCACCTACACACTAATGTGCATGTTAAAAGATGCACATATGGCAGTCTCTGGGGGCTGTCACCCACGGGCAAAAGCACCATCTAAAAAGTATCACTTTCGTAGTCTCATTCTCTTTGTTAACACAGCAAGGATGAGGCTCCTGGATTAGAACTGTTCTGGGTTTGGGGCTGTCTTCCGGACAGGAAGAGGTTGTGTTGTCAAACACTTTGCACTCACGGGGACTAAGACGTCTGCATTTCCGAGAGTCCATGCACAGCGCAAGTAAGAAAGGAGAATGGTTTGTTGGGAAAGAAGTTCAGTTCCAGAAGCACAGCTCTGAGCCTAGAGAGGACAAACAATGCTGCTGCTAAGAATAAAAGCAAGTTTAGTGTTTCTCTCATTACGGTTTCTCTTGCTTGAGCTCCTTAAAACTTCTTCTGTTGTGTCCAGGCCTGAAAGCTTCTGGTGATCTGACTGAGCCTCTCTAATGGGGTGCTTGCAGTTCATCTTACTTCTCATTAAAAAAAATAAGCTCATCAGCACTATAGCCTCAGGGGTCCACAAGGAACATGTTGATAGAAAAGAGACCTTCGTTGTTTATTAGCATTACACAAAGCCTCAGAAATTTACGCTGGCCTCAGCAAGCTGTGGTTCCAAATGTGAACACTTGTCACAAGGCATAAGTCATTGCTAGTGACGGGCCCACAGGGCCCTAAGAAGGCTGCCCTTTCACTCACCCCAGGTTATTTGAATCAGGGAACCTTTAAGGCGACACCCTTCCCAGAAGTCACAGGCACTCATCTGGGTTGAGGCTGCAGGAAAGGCAGTCCTTTCAAACTAAAAAATTGTGAAGCACCTACTTACTGTAAGTCCAGGAGGAGAGATGACGTGAATACGCCATTGCACAGGCGAGCGTACGCCGTTGCGCATGCGGAGGTGTATGGGGGTACACTGTCGCACAAGCGGGGAAGGGGGAGAGGGCATGCATACACTGTTGTGCGTGCAGGGGTGGACGTACGCCATTGTGTGCGTGGTGACAGGATACACTGCCACACGTGCGCGGGGGCAGGGGGAGAGTATGCCTACGCCGGGGTGTGGGGGGAGTAAGCTGTCGAACGTGCGAGGGGAGAGTGGGAGGGCACGCCTGCGCTGTCGCACGTGTGGGGGAGGGCACGCCTATGCCGTTGTGCGTGCAGGGGCGTGGGGGAGTACGCCGTCGCACGTGCGGGGGAGGGCACGCCTGTGCTGTCGCACGTGCGGGGGAGGGTACGCCTGCGCTGTTGTGCGTGCAGGGGCGTGGGGAAGTACACCGTCGCACTGCGGGGGAGGGTACGCCTGCGCTGTTGTGCGTGCAGGGGCGTGGCGGTGCGCCATCGTGTGTGTTTGGTAGGTGGGGTAAGCCGTGGAACGTGCCGGGGGCGGCGTACGCTGTCTGGAGTGCGCAGATAGTCTCCTAACAGCAACAGTAGTTTATGAGGTGAGTTTCTTGCTTGGTAGGTTAATCTCTGCGTGTCGCAATGACTTCGTGGTCATACAAGTAAGGGGTGGAGTCAAAAATTTTTACGTGCAAAACCAGGACTTTCTAATCTCCGAGCCTCCCTTTTCCCTACCAAAGTGTATATAAGCCTCTTAACATAAATGCAATTTTAACAAACGCCCCTTTGAGAGTCTCATCCCAAACTAGGCAGGCGGAGTAGTGCCAAGGGGGCACAGGGCCAGCCGACCTGGGTTAGAGTTCAGTGTCTGCTGTTGTGTCGTGCTGGGTTACCAGCTGGGCCAGTCTCTTCTTTGGGGATTAGGTTGGCTGCCCTGCTGGAGGACAACTTGGAACACAAGTTATGCATCAAGCAACCAGTATGTCAAGAACCGAGAAGAAATAATGTTCCACAAGGGTAGGCACAGCAGGAAGAAAACTAAATTAATTTCAATTGCTGCCAGAGGAAAAAAAGACATTTATTTCAGCGACTGATACCAAATACTGACTGTTACGAGACTGAGCACAAGAGCAAGTGACTTCAAGTTAAACCTGACCAAATTGATTAATAGAAACCACCAAGTAATTGCCTGTAATAACAGCTGCCTGAAAGGCACTGGAATGTTTGTAAGGAAGTCTCAATTCCACCCAGCCCAAGCATTTAATAGAACCTGAAAACAAAGAACAGAGTTTGTGACTATATCAAGTATATAATTACTATTTTTAATTACTTGACTTAAAGGTGGTTAGTTTACATATGCTTCTTAGTCTTTCCCTCCTCCTCCTCACACAATAGCTACACAATAAATACTGAAGCAAGGAAAGAATGAAATGTAAGTAAGCAAAGAATGCAACAGGTTCAATCCTATTCCACTTCGCAAGGCAAACTGAAGCCCTTTTCACTAAGGAGAGAAACGTTTTCACCAGTAAAGCATAAAAGGAGACATAAATCGGTGTCTGATTAACCTAACATTCACCAGAAATTTGGTAAGGTAGAAACCTATTCTGCAAATATTCCTCTCTAAATTGAGTTTGAATTTTCACACTGTTCCTATGTGAATCAAATAATTTTTGAATTAGCCATTACTATAAATCATCTCCCTGTAATTAAAATGATTGGCACAGTTACTTCTATCATAAGTCAAAATAAACTCTTCCTTCATATTCAATATGCTAGTTGTATGTCAGGAGACCATCTGTAAATATCTGACCTGAATCTCATTCTGAGGCAATAAGATCCTGCAGGCAGTTAGTATGGAACAAAGTGGCAAGTTCTGATTAGCACAGGTGTTGTTTTAAGGAGTCTAAATCCATTTAAGTTTGCTCCAAATGTGGGTTTGCCTTAGGAGAGACTCAGAACATTTTGTGATTTTAAACCAGGTTGGCAAACTATGGCCTAAGGGCCAGACGCAGCCTCCTTCACCTGTTTTTATAAAGTTTTGTTGTATCACAATGACATCCATTTGTTTACAAAATACTTATGTCTGCTTTCAAGCTATAAGAGCAGAGTTGAGTAGTTTAAGAGACATTTGCAACGCTGAACATGTGTGCTATACAGTGCTTTACAAAAAAAAGTTTGTCCACTCCTGCTCTAAACTATGCCCAATTCTTTAGGTCCTATCACATAAACCAAATCAAATCAACAATGTTTATTAAGTTCCTGTTATGTGTAAACTGGCATATTCACCTCTTACTGAGTAATCCCAGTCAAAATCTTCCCCAGGAACATCCATTATCAGGGTTAGAAATAATGTGTCTGGCTGCTTGCATAGTCCAGAGTTCCAGGGTCATGGCCAATGCCACAATCTTTTTCAAGCAGCAGATATGGACTCATGGCCCTCTCCCATGGCTCTGTTCTCGGTGTTTTGGGTAATATAGGACATAGGAGGCCCAGATCATGCTATGACAGAGCTGACATTCTGCCTGGATAAAACGTAGACTAGATTTATAAGAAACTAATGCCTGCAAGATTTAAATTTTGCAGTTAGCCTTGACAACCTATTCAGACTTTCAAGTCCCTTAGGCTTAAAAAGAAAAACAAAAACTATTAATTTTTCTGGCTTGGCAGGGATACTTTGTTTACAGTTATATGAAGGCATTCCTGCTTAAATCCTTTTAATACTGTAAGTTATTAATAAAAATATAAAGAAACATATAAACAATTAATTGTATGTAGCATCAAGAGATCATACAAACATGTTTGCATCAATCTATCAGTAAAAGCCCCAGAACTGAGAGGGGAAGATGACAGAAAACCCAGGCACATTGAGATCAATAGAGTGATCACTGGGCACATTTCTGCCCTAGAGCATTGCACACATCAGTATATAAAGCCCTAGAATGATTGCTTTTTGAATGATACCTTTAATACTAGGAAACTCGTTACACCTAAGCAGGACATGACCACTGCTTCATTTAATGTGTGTCAATGTGCTGTGACTACATTTCTCAATAATATGTTGATTGCACGTTTATGAGAAGATAAGTCCTCTTGTTAGTTTTCTCAGAAAAAAAGAAACAGACATTTAAAACTTGGCAAGATTTCTGGCAGTAAGTATTCTACAAGGGTTCATGACATTTCCATGAAGCTGTCTATAACACATCACCTATCAACCTCTTTGACACTATCTACACCAAAACATCCCAAAGGCAGTCAGAGGTGAAGGCTCTGGAGTCTAATTAACCTGGAAGTGTCAAGTTTTCAAATTCACTCCAGCCTAAAGATTCTAGGAAATTTCAATATGTTCATTAATTCAACAAATATTTATCAAGTTTAAGGCAATGTTAAGGATACAAAAATGAGCAAGAACAGGTTCTTGCCTTCAAGCACCTCAAAATATATCTGTGTCATAAGAGAGTGCTAGTTTGAGGCGTAAGTGGGCTAGAAAATCCCTGACAAAAATTATTTGAGCTTTTCTGTAATAAATCAAATCTAGCCTATCAGAAAATTGTTTCCTAAGTAAAAAGGATTTTGCTAGAAGGAAAGAGATTATGTGCTGTTTTGAAATGGTTGTAGTTTTTTTTTTAACCTGTTATACTCAAGTTTTAAAATTTCACACAATAAATTTCTTACTGATTTAAAGCAGTTCATCATATATAATACAAGAATTTAACACTTTTTAAAAAAAGAATATGAAGCTATTAATAGCCTTTGATAATCATGAAAGACCAAAGCTTTTAAAAATAATAATATTGTGCCTATTGTGTTATTTAAAGATAGAAAGGTAAAAGCAAACAACAGCCCCTACATGCAATTGGATGCTGGAACAGAAAAAGGTTATTAGTGAAATAACTAGGGAAATCTGAATAAAGTCTGTACTTTAATTAATTGTATTGTAGCAATGTTAATTTCTTAGGTTTGATAAATGTACCAAGATTAAATAAAATGTTAACATTAGGGGAAACTGGGTGATATTGTATATGGGAACTCTATATTTTTGCATCTCCTCTGTAAACCTAAAATTATTTTAAAACAAAACTATTAAAGAATAATGCATATCCCAAGTCATTGTTCAAAGCTATTTAGCTTTCCTCATATCTTGGTATAGACATGAGAGAATTCAGACAGGAGCATTTGAAATTGGCCAGATAGGAAAAAAGTAAGTCCTGACAATACCTTATCTAAATAAGAGCACAGAAATATAGGCTTCCAGTGGGTCTTTCAAATGTGAAATGTACCTCTTTCCTAGGAGATTTAGAGGCAAAAGTATATAACTCTATGAAAGTAGAGTCAGAAGGATCCTTAGGTTTATTCCAGCTCTTCTCAATTTATCCATCAATAACTCCCTTATGGACAGACTGTTAATGGGCCTCCAGAGGGTATGGAGGTTTGCCAGAAGTGACACAATTACAGATAGAAACTATCTTCACAATGTCAGGTTTAACTTCAAAACTTCTCACGATAAATTATGTTTCATATTATTTACTTCTATAATTGTGTTTCCAAAGTTCTTATAAATTGATGCTCAAAACAAAAACAAAAATTTCTGCTCTTATTACTTAAAAAGTATTAGCTGATTTTGCCATATTGGTCTAAGGGTATGATTTCATCTTTGGCACAACACTATGAAATTTGGTGAGGGGTGGGAGCAAGGAGAAGGAGTGGGCTGTAATTTGAGAATGACAGAGTTCTTGGCCTAATAGACATCTTGAGCAAACTGCATCAACTCTGTCAACTGAATTAAGACCAACCACTCCTGCTGGACGGGGTGGGAAGAGGAGTGGTCTTGAGCATATGGAAGTGCACACTCTCACTTCAGACTCAGGGAAGCTTTCATCCCAGAAAGTTCCTGGGGAACTTTCCCATTTTATGTTCCCTGTCTTTGTTTTGTCATCCCCTGTCTTTTCCCCATATGGGGATGGGAAGAACCTTTTTCGATATATCAAACTCAGTCAATTTAGGAATCCAGGAGGCTGACATACATTTTTTTTAAATGTTTATTTATTGAGACAGAGAGAGACAGAGAATGAACAGGGGATGGTCAGAGAGAGAGGGAGACACAGAATCCGAATCAGGCTCCAGCCTCTGAGCTGTCAGCACAGAGCCCGACGCGGTGCTCAAACTCACAGACCGTGAGATGACCCGAGCCAAAGTCTGACGCTTAACCGACTGAGCCACCCAGGTGCTCGTGACATACATTTTTAAATGCCTTTTCTTTCAGTTTGTTACACTGATAAGCCCATTGTAATGGACTCTAAAAACTGCATGAGAGTATGTGCCCTCCAGGGGCCCACTTCTGTCAGTTCTACAGAGCACAGGGTGAAGTGATTCTATTAGCCCACTTCAGGCAGTAAAGATCAGAGTGCAGCTCTGATTTGAGAAATACCACCCCAAATCTTATTTATAGAATTAAAGACAGGCCTGTTTGATTTATTTAGATAATCCCGCAATTTATGGATTGGGTTGTTTTAACGGTTTCACCTGACATTTATTACTCAGATACTATTTCTGCAGTCATTTCAAGTTCAAGATTTGCCTGTTTTTCTGTTTAACTCCAATCGATGGCCAAGATTACTATGGTAAAAATTGTTCTACTTTATATTCTATCAATTAGGATTGCAATATAATGCACACTGATATAAATTGTAATTAGTCTGATGAGCTAAAAATCATAAGTATTAAATTGCATATTTGTTCTACATATTGGAACAGGAAATACCACATCCTGTGTTTCTGGCATGGTTAATTTTATAACCACACCTCCAAAAAGCATGTTATTGTTTTTTCTTTTCTTATTAGGAAAGAAAAAGAAAATCAGCCTGATTGGGGGATAAAAATCCTAAGAACTTTAGTCAACTCTAACTAGTTTCTGAATAATTCTAGGAATGACATCAAATCCTCAGATGTCAAGCTTCTGAGAAACTTTACATAGATGCATTCCTTAGGGGCTGGTTAATAAGAGTCATGTAAGAGATGTTGGTAATGTAGCACAATAACATTTAAAAATTGTCATTTATCAGGGTGCCTGGGTGGCTCTGTCAGTCAGGCATCCAACTTCAGTTTAGGTCATAGTCTCACGGTTCGTGGGTTCAAGCCCTGCATCAGGCTCTGTGCTGACAGCTCAGAGTCTGGAGCCTGCTTCAGATTCTGTAGATTCTGTGTCTCCATTTCTCTCTCTCTCTGCACCTCCCCTACTTAGGCTCTGTCTCTGTCACTGTCTCTGTCTCTGTCTCTGTCTGTGTCTCTCTCTCTCAAAAATAAATGTTAAAAAATCCTTTAAAAAATTGCCATTTATCTCCTGTTTTGTCACAAGGTAAGTGTGTTTCCTCTATTATCCATTGATGCTGTTTTGAGTTTATTTCTAAATGTCTTTTAGAAATTGGAAGATGTGTTTGCCAGGTTTATGACTTACTCATTTTTATGGGTTATAAGTTTAAACTAGATTTGTCTTTTCTACATGATATTACTCTAATCCTAGCACATAGTTGAAAGGAAATTGCTAGATTTACTCATCCCCTGTATTCATGGAATATTAATGTATTGGATTTTCTCCTGTGTTTCTCTTGAGTTCTTAGAAAAAGCAATGTGAGTTTTAATCACACCACATCATATAGAAGGTATAAAAAATTTTCAACATTTTATGCTATTTGGTAGAGTTTATTTTTTCACATGGTACAATATCTAAAATTATACATTTAGAAGGCATAAACTCAAAACAAAAATCTCTTACTTTAATTTTTAATAGTCACCCCATAAAAGGCAACAATGCTTTTTGGAATTTTAAGGTGAGAAAAGAAATATTCCAGTAACTGAAAATTGAAGCTAAGCCATTTTAGACATCATCCAGATATTATAGTCTAGATATCCCTTCTCCTGTCTGCCACCAAAATATCCCCAATTGTATTAGTCAGGATTTTCAGAAAACACAGAGCATTATACATATGTGTGGATGGAGAGAGAAAGAAAGAAGTTGATTGATAATAAGGAAACGGCTCACATGATTATGGAGTCTAGGGAGTCCTAAGATCTGTAGTTGGCAAGCTAGAGACCCAGGAAATCCAGTGAATCAGAGCTGAAGGCAGAAGTGGATGGTCCCAGGCCAAAGAGAGTCAAGCAGGAAGAATGAATTCTCCCTTATTCTGCAGTTTCTTCTAAGGCTTTCAACAGATTGGATGGGGCCCACTCTCATTGGGCAAGGCAATCTTCTTCACTCAGTCTAGGGATTCACATGTTAATCTCATCCAGAAATACCCTCACAGAGAGGCCCAGAATAATGTTTAACCAAATATCTGGGTGCTTCATGGCCCAGTAAAGGTGACATATGCAATTAACCACCAAACCAATCAAATCATGGTAGGATGTTGGTCATCAGATAGCTTATAAGCTGTGTTGGTATTTAGCTTCAGAAGAGTTCTAAGGGACATAACTTTTGTGTCAAACTGTAGCATCTGTAATTTCTATTGTGCAGCATACTTCTTGCCTCCCATCCTCTGATTACTTGGAAAATACTTCATTCATTCTATATGCTTCTGATGGAATATCAGTTATGCTTCAGAAATGGTCAATCCCAGTATTACATTCCCCAGTGAGAGTTGCCTAGGATTGATAAGCAGCTGTAGAGAAGAGTATTGCTTTCTTTCTAGTGGTTGTCAAACTAGGATGGTGTCAAGTTGTGGTTGTAGGTAGTCATCTTCCCTGCCCACGTGAAGGAGGCAGTCTGTAACAAAAAGTAAGGTGACCATCATGCACAGAGAAGTAGAGACAAACAGAAGTATGAATGGAAAGTAAGAGAGACTATTAAGGAGAATATTTGAAACTCTAGATCCAGTTGTATCTGAAGCCATCATTCCAAGACTTTCTGGTTAAGTGAGCTAACAGTTTTTTTGTTATTGTTTCAGTTCATTTGATTGTAACCAAGAAAGCCCTGGCTAATGCTAACTATGCTCCTATGTTAAATATATAATATATATATTATTATTATATATATATTATATATATATACACATTATACATGTATATATTATATATGGGAGAGTGTCATATGGATAGATTGTCCTTGTTGACCAAAGTTACAGTTTTGATGGGGGTTACTTAGAGCCATGGACAGGACTAGGATTCTTGATCTTTCAGCTGAACAAGTCCTGGAGAACAGTGGAATGGCAGCATTCTAGCTGGATGACCCTGCTGAGAGTAACTCAATGAGATCATAGGAAAATTAAGTCTGTAACTAACGCTGCCACAATTACAGTCATTTAAAAGCCATAAGTCAATGGAATACTACATTCAAATTAAGAGAGATACTCCAGGATCACTCCATACCAAGTAGCAGCTCTAGTACACGGAATACTAACTAGATTTCCAGTAAAGCCCACTCCTACAAGAGGTGAAAGAACAGCACAGAGCCTCTGCAAAGTGTAATGAAAGCCAAAATGCAAAACATCATCAGGAGCAAACACACCCTAGAGCTCTGTTAAAATCCCTTATGAACTTATACCTCTGTCAACCTCTGAGAAATCAGCCAATGTCTGATTTCACAGATACATACTACATGAGGGCTGAGGCTGCATGTTTTGTAAGCAAAACTTTATGATAGGGTGTTTTGTTTTGTTATTGTTAATTAAGAAAGAAAATAGAGATTCTAAAAGGCATAGAATGGCATCCGGGGCCCAGGGATACATTATTGCCTCTTGCCCTCTATGCCACATACCCTGCATCATAGCATGGCCTTCCATTATAGCACATTTTTCTCAGTGTCTTAATATGACATCACACAATACAGTGTCCTGCAGATGAGGGATGGGTTGGTCTATACTTGTCAGAAATTTATTAGAACAGTAAACCAGAAAAGACATAGAAGTATATGTATAACACGGGGGAGGGAAGGATCATATTCTGATATACTGATATTCTAGCAGTATAAAAACTTGAAAATATTATCAAGATGGAAATTTAAAGAAAGGAAAATGAGGACCTCATCTTATGGAGTGACCAACCCTTTGTTATAGAGTGTGCCCTCTCTCACCCTTTTCAGGTTATTCTACGTCTCTGCCCAGAAGGTTGATGTGCAACCATACTAAGGATATCAAAGCTTTTCCATCCTTTAGCCAATCCTAGTCATTATAATACACTGACATAAAAAACAGATGTCATTAACAGATTATAGCCCTTGCACTATATGCTAACTAATATGGATGTAAATTAAAACAATAAAATTTAAATTTAAAAAAAAGGTAAAGGGAAAAAAAAAAACATTATGGCCCCAAATTATTTTTTTTTCTGTGACTCATATTCTCTTAGATCTTCCGGATCCACAGTATAACTAACCAAAACACTACGTTTTTCAGACGTATCTTTCAAGCAGTACTAGCAAAATGAGCAATAATAATGCCACCCTCTGTATATGTTCATTACCGCGCAATCTCCTGTGTACGGATAGATGTCACATGGAACAACCACCTTATCCCAGCCACTCTTCATACACAGGGCAGAGCTATCCCATTCACTCATTCCATTGAGATCCCCCAGTGAAAGAAACTACAGGTCCCTACCAACACATATCATCTACTAGACGAGGACTTCAAAAAAAATTTTTTTTTCAACATATGAAATTTATTGTCAAATTGGTTTCCATACAACACCCAGTGCTCGTCCCAAAAGGTGCCCTCCTCAATACCCATCACCCACCCTCCCCTCCCTCCCACCCCCCATCAACCCTCAGTTTGTTCTCAGTTTTTAACAGTCTCTTATGCTTTGGCTCTCTCCCACTCTAACCTCTTTTTTTTTTCCCTACCCCTCCCCCAGGGGTTTCTGTTAAGTTTCTCAGGATCCACATAAGAGTGAAACCATATGGTATCTGTCTTTCTCTGTATGGCTTATTTCACTTAGCATCACACTCTCTAGTTCCATCCATGTTGCTACAAAGGGCCATATTTCATTCTTTCTCATTGCCACGTAGTACTCCATTGTGTATATAAACCACAATTTATTTATCCATTCATCAGTTGATGGACTTTTAGGCTCTTTCCATAATTTGGCTATTGTTGAGAGTGCTGCTATAAACATTGGGGTACAAGTGCCCCTATGCATCAGTACTCCTGTATCCCTTGGATAAATTCCTAGCAGTGCTACTGCTGGGTCATAGGGTAGGTCTATTTTTAATTTTCTGAGGAACCTCCACACTGTTTTCCAGAGTGGCTGCACCAATTTGCATTCCCACCAACAGTGCAAGAGGGTTCCCGTTTCTCCACATCCTCTCCAGCATCTATAGTCTCCTGATTTGTTCATTTTGGCCACTCTGACTGGCGTGAGGTGATATCCGAGTGTGGTTTTGATTTGTATTTCCCTGATGAGGAGCGACGTTGAGCATCTTTTCATGTGCCTGTTGGCCATTTGGATGTCTTCTTTAGAGAAGTGTCTATTCATGTTTTCTGCCCATTTCTTCACTGGGTTATTTGTTTTTCGGGTGTGGAGTTTGGTGAGCTCTTTATAGATTTTGGATACTAGCCCTTTGTCCGATATGTCATTTGCAAATATCTTTTCCCATTCCGTTGGTTGCCTTTTAGTTTTGTTGGTTGTTTCCTTTGCTGTGCAGAAGTTTTTTATCTTCATAAGGTCCCAGTAGTTCATTTTTGCTTTTAATTCCCTTCCTTTGGGGATGTATCAAGTAAGAAATTGCTACGACTGAGGTCAGAGAGTTCTTTTCCTGCTTTCTCCTCTAGGGTTTTGATGGTTTCCTGTCTCACGTTCAGATCCTTTATCCATTTGGAGTTTATTTTTGTGAATGGTGTGAGAAAGTGGTCTAGTTTCAACCTTCTGCATGTTGCTGTCCAGTTCTCCCAGCACCATTTGTTAAAGAGACTGTCTTTTTTCCACTGGATGTTCTTTCCTGCTTTGTCAAAGATTAGTTGGCCATATGTTTGTGGGTCTAGTTCTGGGGTTTCTATTCTATTCCATTGGTCTATGTGTCTGTTTTTGTGCCAATACCATGCTGTCTTGATGATTACAGCTTTGTAGTAGAGGCTGAAGTCTGGGATTGTGATGCCTCCTGCTTTGGTCTTCTTCTTCAAAATGACTCTGGCTATTCGGGGCCTTTTGTGGTTCCATATGAATTTTAGGATTGCTTGTTCTAGCTTCGAGAAGAATGCTGGTGCAATTTTGATTGGGATTGCATTGAATGTGTAGATAGCTTTGGGTAGTATTGACATTTTGACAACATTTATTCTTCCAATCCATGAGCACAGAATGTTTTTCCATTTCTTTATATCTTCTTCAATTTCCTTCATAAGCTTTCTATAGTTTTCAGCATACAGATCTTTTACATCTTTTTTTTTAATGTTTATTTTTGAGAGAGAGACAGAGAGAGAAGGAGGCACAGAATCCAAAGCAGGCTCCACGTTCTGAGCTGTCAGCCCAGAGCCCGATGTGGGGCTCAAACCCACAAACCATGAGATCACGACCTGAGACGAGGTTGCATGCTTAACTGACGGAGCCACCCAGGCACCCCTACCAGACTAGGACTTCAAAGAAATGCTTCTTTAGAGATTCACTACAAGTGATTTGAGGAGAGGTTTCTTCTGAAAACAGGAAGGTTTAATTCTAAAAGACTTTGTCTTTTTGTAAACTTTCTCAGCATTTTCATGTGGAAATAATCCATACAGATTTAATATTCTCAGCATTTATTCATGCTTGTGGATTTCCTCCCAACTCCCACACACATCTCCCACATCCTGCTTTTCTTGAAAAGTAGAAAATTCTAGGCTTGCTCAGTGTGGAGCATAATGGAATTGTTTCATGGTTCCCATAAACTCTGCTTTCAAGTGCGTCCTCCAGACTTTGCTCCTCAACCATGTAGTACTTTGTGGTCTGCTGTGGTCCAGGCAGACTCTGAGATTCTTCTTGTCCTCCCTCTTACAAGGTACCCAACCCCCTGACCCCCACCGTGTAGAGTTCCTCTTTCTCTTTCTTTGTACATTTCAACGGTTCCTTATGCTGTATATTCTGATCATGTGCCAGCTTATCATGCTCAGTTGAATTCTAATTCTCACCAGAGTGGAAATGATGAACATGGTCTCTCTTTTATCAGAGAAGATAAATTATTTTTGCGTTTACATCAAAAGTCTTAAATCAATAGCTACTTCAGAAACCCAACAGGATAGAGGCAAAAGGCTAAGCAAAACAAAACAAAGGAACACTGTCACAGATAGCAATGCAAGTATGAAAGGGTTGACCCTCTCCTATTCAAATAGCTCATCTTTCTATCTTCACCGTCTATTTGAATCTAATTTGTTTTGCCTTAAAATGTGGGAGAGCTTTTCACACTTAGGGGGATTTACTTCTAAGGTATTAAAGTCAATATTACCAACATTGTAAATCCTGCTTTGTGGTTTATGTACATTATTTAACTTGATATTCATTACCACTTAAGTAGACCCCAGATAAATATTCATGTGTTCAACAAAATAGGTATTGAAAACTGACATGCCAGAGAAAGGACAGCAGTAGCCAACACTCTGGCATGATCCTTGGAAAACGGATTACAAGATGCAAGCAGAATAGTTAAAAAGCTGGCATAGTGTAGATGTGAAGTGACTGTGGCGTGGGCTAGAGTGGTATTGGCAGTGGTGGTTCAGGAAGGGGGGAGAGGCAGATTTTAAAGATATTTAGGATGTAAAATCAATATGTTGATGGACTGGATTGGGGTCTGGGCAGGATATAATTTCCAAAGTGTGAGATGTCAAGGAATTCCTAAGGTTTCTGGATGTGTTAATTGAATGGATGAAGGTACTATTCATGAGATTTGGAGACAGTGGGGGAGAACGTTTAGAGGAAGTAGATCTATCAGTTTGGTTTTGGACAGTGTGAGTTTTGAGGTATGCCTGAATTATTCCAAAGGAGATATGGGAAAGGCAGTTAGATATACAGGTCTGGAAGTCAGAGGAATAGTCTGTGCTGGAAATGCAAACATGGCAGTTGTCAATGAATGGCTGTTAAGAGCATGAAAACAAGTGTGATCATCTGGTGTGAAGCTGAAGAATGAAAAGAGTCCCTCAGAAAGTGCTTCCAGAAGAAGAAACGATCAAAGGAGACAAAAAATGTGACCATAGAGCTAGAAGCATCCAGGGAGATTGCAATAAAACAGATAATAAAACAGATGCTGTAAATATAAAAGAAAGAATGAATATGTGGCTAACAATCCTGAGAAGTCACATAAGAGCTTTTTGTATTTATGGACATGGACTTCAAAGCTAGTTTTTGGTGACATAAGTTTCAGAAGACTAGAAAAGACAGATGAAGAGTGGAGTGGCTGAGTGTGGAGTGAAGAGTGTGCCAGGCAGCTTCCAAGTGCTTTACATGCATAGCCTTATCTAATCCTCTATTATAGTAACTCTTACAGATGATGAACCTCCAAGTTCAGAGAAGTAAAGCAATATGACCTACCCAAGCTCATGCAGTTCTGGGAGGCAGCAGAGCAAGACCTCAATACCCAATATCAAAGATCCCTGATTGAATTTCATCACTGAGGCTTTTTTTTAATTAAAGATGAAATACTTCTTTTAAAAAGTGAGAGTAGAATAAATTTGCAAGTCACTTTTGAAATATTCAAAACAGAGGAATAAAGCACCATAGTCTTTATTTTAAGGTGTTCTGTTTCATTTTATCAATACGTGAACAGATTTGAAAAGGGTTATTGTAAGAGCACCTATACCCTGCTCTGTCCTCACCTTGTGTCTACCCTGTAGAGCAATCACTTTGAACCTTTTCAGCTGTGTAGTTGATCTTGGTTATGTTGTACTTATTTTTTCTATTTCTTTTTTTTAATGTTTATTTTTGAGAGAGACAGAGACAGAGACAGAGACAGAGCGTGAGTAGGGGAGGAGCAGAGAGAGAGGGAGACACAGAATCTGAAGCAGGCTCCAGGTTCTGAGCTGTCAGCACAGAGCCAGACACGGGGCTCGAACTCAGGGACTAAGACTTACTGCCCGTGAGATCATGACCTGAGTGGAAGTCAGACACTTAACCAACTGAACCACCCAGGCGCCCCTTATTTTTTTCTATTTCTAAACAATGAGTTTATGCTACTGTTTCTGAGTTAATAATTTTTTGATATTAACTGTGCACTTCCTGTTAAAGTAGAAATAGCCCAATTACACATGGCCCACTCCCCCTTCTCTTCCTAGTGAATATAATTATATCATGATTTTAATTATAGAAAATTATGTCATATGTTAATGTAACTTTGTATATATTGTTCATTAGAGACAGGTGTTGTGTCATGTGTGGATTTTCCTTTGAGTTAATAATTGCCTCTTTTTAACTTGCATGCTTTTTAAAAACCTACTTTTTTTTAATTTCCATAAGCCACATAAAATTGATTTAAGTATGTCATAATTACACCTCATACCTAGGACATACAGTACACTAGTCAGTAGTTGTTCTTCCTGGTTTTATTTATTCCATCACCAGTAAAAAACATTTTGTATATTTTATATTGTCCTAGCAATTAAAAGACAAGCTCCGGGGAACCTGGGTGGCACAATCAGTTGAGCATCTGACTCTTGATTTTGGCTCAGTTCACCATCTCAAGGTCATGAGATCTAGTCCCACATAGGGCTACCACTGGGCATGGACACTGCTTAAGATTCTCTCTCTCCCTTTGCTCCTCTCCCTGATGAGTGCTCACATACTCTCTCACTCTCAAACAAATAATTAATAAATTAATAAAAAATAAATGGCAACCTCTTTGAGGGCAGGAATGCCATTGACCTTATCTGTTCTTCCATTATGATTTGTGTCATAGTTAAAGGCAGGGTTGCAAAGTCTCAGGCACATAATGGTGTAAACCTATTTTGATTTTCCACCTTAATTACTTTCTGGGAGTCACTATAAGCCAATCACTGGTTGTTTCAAATTGCTCACATTTGTGTCCTCACATTTTTGTGCCTAGTTATGTTTTTATTCTCCCTCCATCTACTCTTTCTTCTGGATTCCCCTGGAAGTGTGCTTTTCTCTTATGTTCATATCCTACCCTCCTTGCAATGGAATCTAGTTTTAGAGGATGGAAAACAACCTGATGCCTGTTCCAGGACACTTTGAGTGTTAGATCCCCACAACTGTGAAATGGAAGGACTGGTTCTCTGCAGAAGGCAGGTGAACAGAGGACAGGGGGATCCTATCTGCACTCTGAAATCAGCCTAACAGGCCACCATGTGTCACTGCAGGTGTTGTAATGTTGCCTCCTCAGTTTCACAGGCACAGTTGAATTAAGACAGTAACTTAACTTTCCATGAGGACCCTCCCTCCACAGACTGGTGCCATGATCATTCTTAGTTACAGAAACATCTAAGTGAAGGTTGATTTCAAAACAATCTATAAACTATACATTATTAATTTAGCATTAAAACAAATCATTCCTTAAAATGTAATTTATGTTTAGTAAGTAGTTTTTCCTAGTTGTTAAAGCACATTTCTAAATATTTTATAAGCAATTGGTGTCACTATGTCAGAAATAAAATAACATCAGGGAATTTTACATTTATTCCTAGGAAAGTAATTATACAGTAGGTTGTAGAGCAAAACAAACTGGTTTATAGTCACTATTCATTTATTTTTGCAAGGACTACTGCTGTTTTAGAAAAATCAAACAATGCTAAATATGTACAGTTGTGAACTAGATACTCTTAAATATATTAATTGGCTTGTTCAACTTAATTGGTACTTGCTGTAATATAGTTCTAAGCTGAATTTTATAAAGGACCGTATTATCTTGCTCTAAAGACAATGACAGCTTCTGGTTAAGGATGGCACATAGACCACAAAGCATTAAGTGATAAAGACCCTGTAAGTTTTAAGATCTCTGCTGGTCAAATTCCACTGGCCTACCCATTGGCTAGGTCATTAGACCCAAAATGAGGTCCCAGCTCCAGCAGCATCAGAATAACTTAAGCACATGTTAGAAATGCAAATTCTTAGGCTGTACCCCAGACCTACTAAGTCAAGAAATTCTATGAGTGGGGCCTAACGCAATCTTGCTTATAGCAGTAGTGCTCAAACTTTAGTGTGCCTGAGAACCACCTGGACACCCATTGTTGGGATCAACTGTAACCCAGCAGTTCCCAAGCGATGCTGATGCTGCTGGTCAGGGGATTTTGGACAACTACTGACCTAGGAAAATAAAATAATATATCAAGTATGTTAAGGGGTTACTAAATGGAATGTGACTGTCTTTGTTCTATGATTTTGTTTAGGGAATTTATCTGATGTCCTCCCCTGGATGCACATGTGTGCAGGGAAGGGAAGGGGAAAGTCAGTCCCTGAACACACACGCATTGACACCTACTCTGTGGCGGGCACGAGAAAGATAAGGACCGTACATACTCCTATACCCCTGGAGTCTACATACCAGCAAGTGGAAAAAAATAAACAATAAAACAAATTATGGTTATGGTTATTTTACATGCTTCAAAATGCAAAAAGGAGTAAGCGCTATACTAGCAAAGTGTCTAAGAAGGGAACCTGACTATCTGGGGAAATCAAGTTTTCAGCTTGCAGTCTGAAGGAAAATGTATTAGTTATCTGTTGCTACTATAATGAATTATGCAAACACAGAGGCTTAAATAACCCAAATGTTTTATCTTACTATTCTGTACGATAGAATGGATCTCCCTGAATAAAATCAAAACCTCAGCAGGTCTCTATTCTTTCCTCTAGTCTCTAAAAGAGAATCTGTTTTCTTGTCCTTTCCAGCTTCTAGAGGCTGTTCTCATCTTCCCCTCATGATCTCCTTTTTCCTATCAACACCAGCAACACTTTACCTCTCTATGCCTCTCTTCAAAGCTTACTTGTCCTCTAACCGACTTTCCACTTCCTCCTCCCTCTTCCATTTGTAAGGACCCTTCTGATTACACTGGGCTTACCTGAATATTCCAGACTAATTAAAGTCAGCTGGTTAGCAACTGTAATTCTATCTGCAACTTAATTTCCCTGTAGCATATGCACATTCACAGGTTCTGGAGATTAGGACAATGACAGTGTTGATGATTGCATTCTTCTTACTATAGTTGATATGAATGTATCAGGGTTAAAAAAAAAAGGGAAAGAACATTCTGAACACATATTGTACCATCAATAACATATGTCAACACCCAGGCTATGAGAGGAGCGTGACATTTTAAAAGGTGAATGGGGTGACTGAGTGGTTTAGTCTGTTGACTCGATTTCTCAGGATATGATCGCACAGAGAGTTCAAGCTCCATGTTGGGCTCTACACTGACAGTGTGGAGCCTGCTTGGGGTTTTCTCTCTCTCTCTCTCTCTCTCTCTCTCTCTCTGCCCCTCCCTCTCCCCTCAAAATAAGTAAATAAACTTTAAAAAATAATAAATACATAAATAAATAAAAAGGTGAACAAACTCCAGTGTGACCTGAGTAACAAAGTGAGGGGGAATAAGGTAAAAGAGGAAGATGGTGATGAGGAGGTAGGATCTCCAGAGAAATTTGCAAACAACTCAATTAAAGTTATAATTCTGGCAAAAGACATGAACCAAATAAAAAAGAAGTCACTAGAATATGATGGACTCCCGTTAAAGCAAATATACCCCAAAACTTTTATCCAAGTAATGTGCAGAGATATACAACCCTCAGTTTTAAAGTGAATATTTTGCTTTGTAACAATGATACATGTATTTCTGGGAATGCTTAAAGTTATATTTAAGTTTCCTAGATTTGTGCCAGAAATGTCAATAAGAGAAAGGCCACTGCTCTTGAAAGCTACATAATAGATGAAGAGCTTCTAGTAGGAGAAGGGAAGGTTTCCATGTTATTTTTCTTACCCAGGCAAACCAGTTTTTATCTATTTGATATGATAATTCATAAAGAATAATTTATCATTATCAGCAAACATTACTTGGAAATTGCAATGCAGAAATTCTGTTTTCTTTCTGGTATCTAAAATGTCCTGAGAGACAGGAAGATGATTAGTGCATAAGATAATTAGTCTATTTTGCCCATGGGAAGACCCTCAAAGGGACTATTGCTTTGAGTCTAAATGCAATTCTCTGGGGGTGCCTAGGTGGCTCAGTCAGTTAAGATGGTTAAGCATCTGACTTTGGCTCAAGTCATGATCTCACAGTTCATGAGTTGGAGCTCTGCATCGGCCTCTGTACCGACAGCTTAAAGCCTGGAGCTTGTTTTAGATTCTATGTCTCCCTCCCTCTCTCTCTGCCCCTCCCCCACTTGAGCTCGCTTGCTCACTCTTGCTCTCTCTCTCAAAAATAAAATAAACATTAAAAAAAAAAATGCAACTGTCTGTGCTGGAGTTGGGGCTCTTAGGCAGAGCCTGAAACTCCTGACATTACCTGTAAAGTTATCCAGGTAGGTCCATGTTCCATGTCCGTTTTTAGAGAGAAAAAGAGATTGTGGCTTTAAACAAAGGGTTATCTGACTTTAAAAAGCGTAAGATTTATATAGAGCAATGAAACTGTTCTGTATGACATTACACAGGCAGATCTATATCGTTATACATTTGTTCAACCCATAAAATGTATACCACCGAGACTGAACTCTATTGTAAGGTATAGACTTTGGTGATAATGTTGTGTCAGTGTAGGTTCAAAGAGGTATAAACATGAAAGCATCAATACCATCACAATTGATAATCATTGTTCACATTTTGGTAAATATCTTTCCAGATTGTTTTCTGTTTCTAAACACACAGGTGCACATGAATGGACACATACACACACACATAATACAAGTACATATAAATTAAATGTATGCATTTACATTTGAATAAATAATTTCCATAAAAGGAATTATACTTAAAATATGTCATAAATATAAATTTATGATACTAACACAATTTTCCTAATGGTTATTTCACTGAAGTTCTTTTTCTTTTGGTAGTTTTGTTTGTTTGTTTTTAATGTTTGTTTATTTATTTTGGAGGGGCAGAAGCAGAGAGAGAAGGAGAGAAAGAATCCCAAGCAGGCTCCACACTCAGCATGGAGCGCAAGGCGGGGCTTGATAGAGATCCGGATCATGACATGAGCCCAAATCAAGAGACAGATGCTTAACTGACTGAGCCATCCAGGTGCTAGTCTTTTGGTAGTTTTTTGTAATGATGAACACTATGGTGTTACATGCTTTTACACTCATTGTCTTCTTGGGAAAGGTGTTGGTGTTGTTTCTGCTTTGAAGTATGTAATCATTTAAACTTTTGATACATATTGACAAATAGTTATACAGGTTTTATTGATTTACATTTTTATCGACAGCACATTTCTCTCAGCACGAGACACTTTAATTCAAAAAAAAATTTTTTTGCTAACCTCATAGGCTTCATGCCCTACCCTGTTGTTAATACATGATATAATTGAACTGTAAACTTAATACCTTCTGTACAGAATTGCCTCTACCCTAGTATCTATTGAAATATTTCTCTTTTATTTACTGGATTTTAAAACTTATGCCATATTATAATAATTTATGTATATATTTTGGTAATATACACTTTAAGTTTATAATTTTTTAACCCGGAAGTGAGCATGTATTACTTTCACTCCTGTTCATTGGCTACATGTAGCGGCAAGTGGAATGGGGAAATTTAGTCTCTGGCTAGGCTGTTACTTCTCATCTATAAATGTATACTATAGAAAGGATGAACAAGACTTAGAGGACAAGTATACTTTATGATATAACTTATTTGAGACGTTTTGACAAGCAGAGGTGTGTGTGTGTGTGTGTGTGTGTGTGTGTGTTTGTATGTTTTTTAGTTTCATAAAGTTAAATCAACCTTTCTTTTTTCTTGCAAATTATTTTCTGATTCACTGCCTGGGGGCATGGAGACTGAGCAGAAATGGGTGGCCTAGAACTTAGGACAGTCTTCTCATTGGGATGTGGAAACAGAAATTGGAGTTCAGAGATTCCAAGACAACCAGGACTTGAAGGACCAAGATCCTAGAAAAAAGGACCTGCAGAAAAGTGAGCCCAATCCTTTGTATATAATCTGCCCTCAGTACATTTCCTGGCCCTAACCAAAGCAAATGTGGTGAGAGGCTCTGAGAAATCAGGCAGAAAGCAGCTTCTAAAGGGCTAAACCTTGGGGTGCCTGGGTGGCTCAGTTGGTTAAGCCTCCGACTTCAGCTCAGCTCATGAACTCACGGTTCTGGAGTTCCATGAGTTTGAACGCTGTGTCCGATTCTGTGCTGGCAGCTCAGAGCCTGGAGTCTGCTTCGGATTCTGTACCTCCCTCTCTCTCTCTGCCACTCCCCTGTTTGCGCTCTGTCTCTCTCTCTCTCTCTCTCTCTCTCTCAAAAATAAATATTTTAAAAAAAAAGTTTTTAAAGGGCTAAACCTTTAAGCAGAGAACACAGGGATTAGGAAAACAAATTTGAATTCACCCAAGAGAAATGGCCAAGGCCCAGAAAGAATGAGAGCCTGAAGGGGCTATGCTGTGGGACTAAGGGCAGATAAAAAATAGAATAGTTCAACTGGATATAACTACCTACCAGAATAAAATTGAATTTCTTGAAAAAAATCCTATCTAGCAATTCCACTTAAAAGCTCTCTGTATCTGTTATGACTAGAGTGATAAACTAGTTACAGACAACCCAGAATGATTCAACATTTTCCCCTCTCTTCCCATCATCTTTGGGTTTTACTTGGAATACTAAAAGAATACTGGTTAAGTGCCTTGGGGTCATAAGTTTGTTTTTAATTAATCGATACATTTTTTTTTCCCAGAGAATATGATTTGCTTGTACTGCCATGAGGTAAGCAGCCTCTGCTGAATGTCAGAAAAATATTTTTCTTTCTTTCTTTTTATCTTTTGTGGGCCATAGAAATCCTATAATTCTGGAATAGGTGGTTCATGTTTGACTTGGCTTCAGTTACAGATTGGACTTTTTACAACTCAAGAATTTATTATTGCCATTTAAAAACAAATTGTAGAACAAGCAATTGGTTTATGTGTTTAATATGAAAATATAGTCTCATTCCTTTATTTTAATGTGACCGTATAACCAGGGGCAAAAATTCATTCTACTGTTGACTATACATGCTCCATACTTGCTCTCTTCATTAACACTGAATGTGCTTGTTTCTCTGTTATTAAATCACATTTTTAATGGGGAAAAAAAAACCTTATTTTGGTTACTTTGTGCAAATACCTCCCATTTGAATTTTTTAAGGAAAAATCTAAAGGAAAAAAAACAATGGAAACTAAACATTGTATGCTTCTAACAAATAAGAAGAGAATCAGCCTGTGTGTTAAAGGTGTTTTGGGGGGGCAAATAATATCTAATTATATCTTAGTGAATATACTTTATTTCTTAAGCAAAATGGGTTTTTAAGAAATATAATGTGAGAGTCTGGAAATGAAGGATGAAGCAAAAAGAGCATAAGCCTTGTCTACCATTATATTGCTGTCATATTGTATTTCAGCTTGTGTGCAGCATATTCTAATTAAACTGCATGTGTGTGTGTTAGTGTGTGTGCAGAAAGTAAGGGTCCAGTTTAAAGTTTAGGTTCATTAGTGCCATCAAAGCAAGTACTTGGGTCTAAAATAGAATCCCATCTCCCCTATCGCACATGCACACATGCACACACACACACACACACACACACACACACACACATACACAATGTCAACTGCAGCTTAAGATAGCTAGGAATTTATATAAACATAAAAAATATGTTTTTAAAAAGTGGACTAAATCCTGTGGAGTATGTGGGGAGAAAATTACTTTTGTTCTATACTTTTGCCTTAAGGATACTGAAGGAAAGGGAAAATTCTTTCCTACCTTTCAAGGTCTTCTAGCTGGACTAAGAATTAAATTTACATGAGATAGATAAACAGAAGGAAAAAAATCAAAGTTTTATTACACGTGCATAGAGACCCAGTTATGAAATTGAGACCTAGAGAAGTGACCAAGGCAAATAGTTTCATGCTTTTGTGGGCAAAGAGATGATAAATCTGTAAGGAGTTGACAGGACAAAGAAAACTCAACTTTGGGAGCTTCATTTGGTAAGGAATGCTAAATGGAATTTGGGCTGGGATAGTAAATTAGTAAAAAAAAGTTACCAGGGTTGGGGCCTCTGGGTGGCTCAATCAGTTAAGCCTCCAACTTTGGCTCAGGTCATGGTCTCAAGTTCAAGCCCCTCCTGAGTTTAAGCCCCTCATTGGGCTCTGTGCTGACAGCTTGGAGCCTGGAGCATGCTTCAGATTCTGTCTCTCCTTCTCTCTCTGCCACTCCCGCACTCACACTCTGTCTCTCTCTAAAATAAATAAGCATTAAAAAAAAAAAAACAATATAATTGCAAACATATTTTTTTTTAAAGTAACCAAGTTTCTTCATATAGCCTTCTTGGCATTAAATGTCCTATCTCTGGTGAGAAAGGATGTCTCTTTACTTCCTGGTACTGGGAGGGTGTCTTTCACAGGGGAGATTTATTTTCTGCTTTCAGGGGGACAGAGGAGCATCTGAGTGTCCTTGCACAGGCCGTCTCTTCTATAACTTTTATTTAAAATAATATGCTAAAGTGGCACATTTTGGGACTGCCTCCCTATGGTTCTTACAGTATTCATGAAAGAGGTTTTTATTTTATAGCTATTTGAAACATTTCATAATTGGTTCCAAAAAGAAATGTTAGATTCACCATAAAGAAGAGAAAATAAATACACTTTTAAGCTCTGGATTTCTGTTATATTTAGATTTTAAAAGTTCAAGTCTAGTTTGCTAATTTCCCTCCATTTTCCTTTTAATAGAACCAGTTCAGAATCTTGCAATGGATCAGTTCCAGAGTAGTTTCATTTTACCTGTAGAAATTTCAGTTTTATGAGTACTCTACTTTTCAAATGTATAATAGATATGCTTTGCCTTTATACTAACTTGTTCTATTTTAATTTTTACTGAGACTCTCTCGTCTGTTTGCTTAAATCTTTGATGCTTCAGGCCCATGTATATTTAAAAACAGAACTCATTTTGTTTTAAAAGCATTGAACAAAACAGAAAATGCAACATACTATATACTGAGATGGAAAGTGCTGAAATTCCTTTTTTTTAAAGCAAACCTTTCAAGTTTTAGCATTACATATACTCTACATTTCAATTAAGAGTTAGTAGAGATGCTAAGAAACAAGAACAATAAGTTAAGCCAAGGAGTTAAAAGATCATATAAACAGACCCACAGGTGATTCAGATGTTAAACCCATACATTAAGAACCTGTAATGAATATTTTCAAGAAAATAGGAGAAAAATCATCAGAACCCAATGGCTTCACCAAATAATTCTTCCAGATATGTAAGGAATTAAGCCAGAATAACCTTGATTCTAAAACCTGAGAAATCATTACAGGAAAGGAAAATTACAGGCAAATTTCTCTTATGAATAAAAATACATAAATTTTTAACAAATATTATCAAATCAAAGTAAATAGTATATAAAAAAATAGTTCCAAATCATGGCTAAATTGAGTTTACTCTGAGAATATAGAATTGGCTTAACATTGGAAAACCAGTTTAATTCACCACATTTAAAGATATTAAAAGTTGATTAGGGGCACCTGGGTGGCTCAGTTGGTTGAGCGTCTGACTTGGCTCAGGTCATGAACTCGGCAGTTCATGAGTTCAAGCCCCATGTTGGGCTCTGTGCTGACAGCTCAGAGCCTGGAGCCTGCTTCAGATTCTTTGTCTCCCTGTCGCTCTGTCACTCCCCCACTCACACTCTGTCTCTCAAAAATAAATAAAAATTTAAAAAAAAATTTTTTTAAGTTGATCAGCTCAGTTGGCTCAGAAAAAGAATATGATAAAATTCTACAACCATTAATGATTTTTAAAAAAACTTTTTTGGCAAACTAGGAATATAAATGTATTTAATCTGAAAACTATGAGAAGTAGCTAAGAAAACATTTTACTTAATGTTATGCTGAAAGTTTTCACTTTGAATTTGGAAATAAGTTCGCCACTGTTCAAAATTTGATTGGAAGTTCTAGCCAGTATAATGACGACAACAACAAAAAATAGGACAAGAGATAATAGACCAGGCATTATAATGAAGAAATAAAACAATCTACTTTTTATAGATAATTGTCTTAGATCAGTGCATTATCTATAAGAATTCAGTTTTTTAAAAATGTTTTTTTAACATTCATTTTTGAGAGACAGAGAGACAGAGCATGAGTGGGGAAGGGGCAGAGAGAGAGAGACACAGAATCCGAAGCAGGCTCCAGGCTCCGAGCTGTCAGCACACAGCCCTACACGGGGCTCGAACCCACGAACTGCAGGATCATGACCTGAGCCAAAGTCGGATGCTCAACCAACTAAGCCACCCAGGCGCCCTTATTAGAATTTAGTTTTATTTCATTTTTATATACCAGAAACAGAAATTAAATTCTTTTTTTTTAATTTTTTAAGTTTATGTTTTTTGAGAGAGAGACAAAGACAGTGCAAGTGGGGGAGGGGCAGAGAGAGAGGGAAAAAGAGAATCCCAAGCAGGACTTGTGCTGCCAGACAGAGCCCAATGTGGAGCTTGAACCCATGAAACCTCAAGATCACGACCTGAGGCAAAACCAAGAGTTGGATGCTTAACTGACTGAACCACCCAGGTGCCCCAGAAATTAAATTCTTAACAAAGATACCATTTATAATAACATCAAAAATATCAATATTTAAGGATAGTGTTAACAGAAATTATGTAAGATTTCTACATGGAAGACTATAGAACATCACTGTGAGAAACTGAGGAAACCTAATGTAAACATAAAGATATCATTGATGGGGCACCTGGGTGGCTCAGTCAGTTAAGTGTCTGACTTCAGCTCAGGTCATGATCTCACTCGGTTTTTGAGTTCGAGCTCCACATCAGGCTCTGTGCTGATAGCCCAGAGCCTGGAGCCTGCTTCGGATTCTGTGTCTCCTCTCTCTCTCTCTCTCTCTCTGCCCCTCCCCCACTCACACTCTATCTCTCTCTCAAACATAAATAAACATAAAAATTTTTTTTCTTAAACTGCAAAGGGAACAGGGTAAAGACTTTCTTGAATAAGAACATGGTAGGAAGACTTATTCTACTGAATACTGAGTCTTCTTGTCAAGCTGTTGCTAATGCAAGGATACAGAATAGAAAATTTAAAAATTATTTTAAAAGATTGCAAGAATAGACCAATGGAATTAGAAAGTTTATAAAAATAAAAGGCCATAAGGGGGCTTCAGTCGGCTAAGTGTCAGACTCTTGGTTTCCGCTCAGGTCATGATCTCACAGCAGTTCCTGGGATATAGCTCCGCATCTGGCTCTGCACTGACAGTGCAGATCCTGCCTGAGATTCTCTCTCTTTCCCTCTCTTTCTGTCCCTCCCCTGCTTGCATGCTTTCTCTGTCTCTCCCTCCCTCTCTCTCTCTCTCTCTCTCTCAAAATAAATAAACTTTAAAAAAAAGTTAAAAAAAATAAAAAAGCCATAGGAACAGAGGTACTTAGTTTATGAGGAAGGATTGGGGGACAGAAAGGAAAAAAACCCAGTATTTTTAACAATAATGAAAATTATAAAATTGGGTGTTCATACAGGAAAAAAATGCACCTTGATTCCTACCTCATAAAAGCAATTACAAGTAAAGTATAGATATAAATGTTACTGATACATTACGAATAACTAAGAGTGCTAGAAATATTCAGATGTCTACAGCATTGTTCTTCAAAAGTGTGACTAGCAAAGATCTTACACAGCCTCCACCTTTGGGGTGTCTCCAGATGAATTTAGAGAAGCTAAAACATAATTATTCACCCATACCCCCAATCAATCATGGAGAATTCATTAAATGCCATTAAATGCTGACGAGAAAAGATTACAGTTCAGGTGTGTTTGAGGGGAGTGGACCTGAAAGCAAGGACGTTTAGAAACCCAGCAAGATTTAAGGTGTTTGAAGCTTACAATAACATTGTTAGTTTTGGAATGGAAAGAAAGCGGCAAATCAAAAAGATATTTTAATAGGGCTTAGCAGCTGGGTTGGTATGGGGGCAAAATGGGAAAAAGTCTAAATGACCCAGAGGTTTTGAGACTTATCCTTTTCTTAAGGACAGAAAATCAAGAAGACGTGGTGCCTGGGTGGCTCAGTCAGTAAGCATCCAACTCTTGGTTTTGGCTCAAGTCATGATCTCACAGTTGGTGAGTCTGAGCCCCACATGGGGCTCCATACTGCCTGTAAGGAGTCTGCTTGGGATTCTCTCCTCTCTGCCCCTCCCCACCCCTTGAAATAAATAAATAAACTTTAAAGAAAGAAAATCAGGAAGGCAGTCTGGTTTGGGAGAGAAAATTATTGAGTTTGAGATGACAGAGGCATATGCAAACGAAAATGCCCAAAGAAGTAAGTTATTGGCAGTAAAGGTGCGAGGGGCGAGGCCTAGGATATTCAACAGTGTCTGCGGACAAATGACACATGGCTACTCACTGTCTGTCTCAATTCTCTCACATCTGTTCCTTGAGTTACAATTGTGGTATCATCTGCATTCACAGATCACTAGCTTGGTTTTGGAATGGAGGGGAAGGGACAAGTGCTGATGTTAACAGAGATGGACAATTCCTGCTGAGAGTTGCCTTTGAATAACTCTTAAGTCACACAGAACATTGATAAAACTTTAAACTAGCCTCGGCTTAAGACATTCTAGATAAAGAGATATTTCGGTAGATTCTGGCAAGCCACTCCATTATTTCACTAGCATTAGAATCTTTTGGGCACCTTCTTTCATCAATTAAACTCACCCAGTAGAATATTAGTAAGGGATGATGCCACATCCGAGGAACAATCCACTTAACTTCTTCAGGTGGGCTTAGGGAGGACATCAGTTATCTGGTATGGAAGAAAATCTTCTTCATGACTCCTCTTTTCCTATTCTTTCTAGTATAGGGATAAGGCAATATATAAATATTTATGGCCATGCATGATGGTTGTCATTGACCACCATTCCACTAATGGATGGCACCTGGATCCAAAAAAAAAAAAAAAAGTTATTCTTTAATGGAATAAAGTTCTGAATGATCCAAATTTCAGAGAAGTGCATAAGCATGAATATTTATGTAACACATTACCATTTAAAAACATTTTTTTCTCCTTTCAAAGCTTTCTAATTGAGCTATAAAAATTCATGCTAGCCTAGAATTAGGCATCCATGCTAAGTGCCCAGAAGTGCCATGTTAACACTTTAATCAAGTTTGGGGGCTGGGGCTGAGGTGGCAAATTTTCTCTCCCCTACTCCTATGATACCAATTTTCTAATTCTTTCTGTAAGAATTCTTATTTCCACATAATTCTTTGCTAATAGTCACTGATCAAACTGCCTTTTGACCTTGGGGCCTATTTAAAAGAATTTTGGGAGGTGGGGGAAGTACTTTAGGAATAGAAGAAATGAAATCAAATTCATAATGTTTCCATTTAACAATCAGGAGCTTTTATGGGCAGGTAAACAGTGAAGCAAAGATGATATTCACTTTATAACAGCAAAGAGTATTGTAGGGGACAAAGGCAGACCACCCCAAGATGGGCCACTTTATCAAAATTATTTTGAGTTATAAGCCATCAAAACCCAGCAGATTTAGAACAGCTCTTTACCCCCCTCTTCTGCCTAAATTTACATTGGAAGGGAGAGTGTATACCAGGAAGAGAGCTATTAACAGAGATGCTTTTTTACCTAAGAAACTTATCTGCATAATAGGGCAACCTTTGTTTTCTAAACATCTCCTCTCACCTTCCTACTAATGGCCTTCTTCCCTTTTGTGTCCCTGGACTCCCAACCCTCTCCTTAGCTCAGAATGTCATATAAGCCTCTTGTTGCCTGTCTTTGGAATTTCATGTCTGTGTGGATTCCCTCTATGTACAAAATTAAATTAGATTTTCTCCTGTTAATCTCTCTCATGTAGATGTAATTCTTAGTCCAGCTAGAAGAAGCTTGGACAGAAGAAAATTTCTTCACTCCCCAGCAATACAAATTGTGGCTCCATTTTAATGCTAGAAATGGTCTTCTTATAGATAAGAAAAAGAAAAAAAAGGTTTCTATAGAAGAATTTGAGATTAATGAATTGCTCTATTTCATTACAATGTGGGGGTTGGGTTTGATTTCAGAATCCCTGTCAATAACAAATGGGTTCTAAGAAGATATGAGGGAATTCAGATTGCCTCTCTGTAGACAGTCTGTGTGGAAGCCACAATTTGAGACTTAACCTCCACTTCAGGGAGTATCAGAGAACTCAGTGTGCTTCAAATAAGATCAGGTCTTTATCTTGTCTCTGTAGAGAAGATGTTCTTCTAACCCCAATAAAGAAAATTCAATAAAATAAATAGTAGTGAAGGCATACAACCAAATTCACCTGGGTTAGGAATACAAATCATTGCCCTTACTAACAAACCATAACTTTTATGGCCAGTTTATGATTGTGATAAAGGCCCTAATGATGTGAATGAGCACAAAGCCTTTACTTTTCTAAGCTATTCCATGAAATCTGTTTATTGCTCAGAGAACAGAGACTAAGAACTTTTATGCAAATGCTCAAATGCACACATGCTTTAATGTACTAATAAATAATATTTTCCCCTACCCCAGCAACCATTTCCTATCGAATCTTCTCTGCCCAAACTTCTGCAAACCCTGAATCAGTAGAATCAACTGATTCTACTAATCAGGGATGGACACCTTAGTCATCTTTGACCTGTTAGATTTTCTCTTCCAGGAAACTGGGTTTGGGAAACTGCCTGAGAGATTGGTACAGGGATCGAACTGAAGGGTCAGAGAGACATGGAGCTAAAGCTTTCATGTTGGGATAGCTGGAAATCTAATTTTCAGAGAGAAGAATAAAGTAGATGAGAAATGTGGAGAAGAGACACCACATAGACCCAGAGGAACAAAATTGGCTCCCTCTACCACCTCCTCTCATTTAAAAGTAATGTACTTTCTCACTTTTAACACAAAAATGCTCTTGTTTCTATCTAGTGTCTTTCATTCAATATTATATTTGTGCAGTTCATCTATGCTGTTGTATATTGTGTAAGGTTTTCCATTCTCATTCCATTATATGCTAATGTATGCATTTACTACAGTTTATCCGTTCTGTGGATGGGCAAGTACACTGTTTCAACACTTGTTGTGTTCAACAACACGTTGTTGTTGTATGTATGTTCACCTATTGTTACTATATGCCTAGGAACAGAAGTGGTGATTCATGGGCATATAAGTGATATGCCCCGATTCGAGAGACCCCCCGAAAACAAACCACCAGAGTCCAGAGCCAAAGCCAAGCGGCAAGGGTCGTTTATTGCAGGTTCGAACCCGGTCCTCTGCACACTCGTTGCCGGTGACGCAAGAGGCCCCGAGCAAGGATCTTACAGCTTCTTTTATAGACAGGCACAAACAAGTTAGGGATTTTTTTTGAGGTTACAGAGTTGTTATAGGCTGACATTTAAATTTGAACGCTCAGCAGAACTTGATTGGTTCCCGCCTTTATGTCAGACTACGACCGGGCGCGCCCTGGCTGGTTTCGGGAACGGCGGGGGAGGGGAAAGATCTTTTCTTTGCAGTTGTGAGTACACCTGGTAATTTTTCTCTTAGCCTCTCATAAGTAGGTATTTCAGCCTTACTAGATATTGTCAAACCATTACCCAAGGTGGTTATACCAATTTACACATCCATCAGTAGCATCAGGAGCATGTGGTGGCTCCACATCCACACCTCTATCAACACGTGGTATTGTATGTATGTATATATAGCCATTTTGAAGGAGGTATAATGTGATCTCACTATGGTTTTTAGTTGCATATTTCTGATATCAAATGATGTTGAGCAACATTTCAAATATGTATTGGCCATTTGGATATCCTCTTCTGTGAAGAGGTTTTTTGTCCATTTTTTTTAAATTGACTGTCCTTTCCTTTTTAATTTGCAGGAGTTCTTTATGTATTCTTCACATCTTTACACTTCACTAATGATGTTTGATGAACAGGAATTCTTATTTTTAATGTAGTGAAATTTATAAGTTTTTCCCTTTTTGGCTAATGGCTTTTTTGTGTCTTGTTTAGGAAATCCTTTCTATCTCAAAAATACATATATTTTTCTTAAGATTTTATTTCACCTTTCATTTTAGGCCTGTAATCCATCTCAAATTGATTTTGAATAAGAAAAAGGTAATAATAATTTGGATAAGAAAGAGGTAATAATTCTTTTTATCATATGAATATAAATTGAGTACCATTTATTGAAAAAAATGAACTTTCCTCCATTGTACTATATTGTCACCTTTGCATAAGTCAAGTGATAATATATAGCATACAAAGTTGAAATATGCTGATATAGAAGTACCATAAAACAAATCAAGAAGTCAGGAATCAGTTGCAGGAAAAAATTACTGAAAGCACAGATAAATTTTAAAGGAAACACCACACTTGATTGTCCTAGAATGTGGGTGTCAAACAACAGTGATTCTTAGAATATGATTCAATCATTTAATGTTTTGTAGTGCTCTGAAACCATTACATTCAGTCTGTAAGAATAAAAAGAACCAAATATTGAATATGACTATGGGATTATGGTTAATAATGGACAAAGTGACAAACTTGTTCTTTTAAACTCTGGCTACAGAGTACTCCTGTGTGAAGACTGAGGCAAACTGAAATGAGACAACTTGGGTACACCTGTGACATAGTCTTGGCCCAATTTTAGAAATCAAGAGTAGTGAGGCCATTTGTGCAATAAAACAAAAGTTTAGGTGAGTGTCTCCTACATAACAACTGATAGCATTTTCTAGCACTGAACAACTTATTGAAAATGTTTTGTCTCTCACATATACATAACTAATCTGGTCTATTGGGAAAAAACAAGTCAGCGAGTGGAGTAATTAAATAACATGTCTGTCAAAGTGTCTGATAGTGTTGTTACACAAATAAAACTACATCGTGGACTTTGTTTTTCCTTTTGTATTTTGGATGTATCAATATGATAATTTAATATAGTTCTTGAGGAATACATGCTATTAATATAAAATGAAACTCAACTTGACCAAATTAGTCTTGAATATAAGTAATGCACAACACCAATATTTTAAAATGTACAACACCAATGTTTTCTAGGCAATGGAAATTAAACCTATCATCTTTAATCTAAAATGATGTTTTAGAAATGTCAAAGATGTCTCTGAAATTGGAATATTAAAAGGGCAGCCTGTGCAAAGTGCCCATTTTGAAATTTAGCTCTGCTGTAGGCCCAAATATTCAGGAAAAAAAAAATTGAAGTTACTGATTAACTGACATTCAGGAAGGAATCATTTCCCAGAATGAGGTCTTAGTAACACAATAGAGTTGCTGGAAGAATGAAACTTCTTGGAGTGAAACGTAAGATAGAGCCTCATCCCTGTGATCACACCTCATCACTCAAGTTTGTTGGGATTGTGCCCAAATTGAGGAAATTTTTTCTACTGTCTGTACACATATGCATGTCACAAGTATTTTGCTCATCTATGGCTCATTAACCACTTACTGGAGATAGAAACCACTTGGTGGGTGGTTGGGCAGAACTACACAACTTACAACCTCTTCCCTTCCTCTTTCCCTTTGTTTCAGGCATTACATGAATTTCACTGCATAGTTATTTCACCTTGATCAATCTCTCACTATGGATATATATTCTATATTCACTCTCTCCCTTTTTCGCTACCACTTATGGCCCCCATTGCCTTGGAAGATTTCTCTCTGAAGACTAGGGTCAGGCGTGCAACTTTTGCTGTGGCACAGGACCCATTGCTAGAAAAGCATCACACTTGGCTTAAAGCCCTGTAGGTACTGTCTTGAAATTTTTAATTTTGTCTTCGAACTTGTGTTTTGAAAATGAAGTCTAATGGAACAGTGGGGCATGTATATGAGCAAGAGATGGGTGCAATATACATATTAATTGTTTCTTACCACCCCATTCACATGTAACATTTGCCATGCCCCATGAATGTAGAATTCCAGTGGACCCATAACACATGGGAGTTCAAAAAAACTCAGTGAATATAAGTATGTCAAGTCTGTGACTAAGTGTGGGTACTGAGAGCCACAAAAAGCCACATGCTCTTCTTCAACTAGAACTTCTTCTGTAGAAAGAAAAAAAAACATCCAAGGAACTCTGTCATATTTTTCCTTATTCATCTTGCTTCTTGTATTAGCCAGTTGTATTGAAAATGATGACATAAATGGAAAGGAAAAGGTAGAGCAACCCACAATTGCTTTTCTTTTCAATCCCTCCTAACTCATCAGTAAGCTGAAGGTAAAGGGTTGGTAGAATACCAAGACACAGTGCATATCAAGACATGGAATAAAACAGTTGAATTAATTTTGTACAGGACTTCGACAAAATACATATTCATGTATTAGCTATGAAATATGAATTATGTAATTTTGATGATTTCATATATGAGTTAAATGCTCTTATGTTTGAACCTAAAACTGTATCATTGCACAATATAAAGATGAAGGGTAAAAATCATGCCAATAACTTAAAATTTCATTTTTTAATTAGAATGGCATTAAATAACAAAACATGGTGACTGACAACTTGGTGAGTTGTAGAGAAAAAGCTTTATTTTTTAGTACCTTAACTGCACTTTTTTCCTGCTCTTTGATTGAGGGGTATTGCATTTTCATTTGTCACTGGGTCCCACAGATATGCAGCTGGTTCTACTGAAGACTTTTCAGTTGGGAGTCGTGTGCCTCAGTTTTACTAATTGTGGCTGAGAGCATTACAGCAATACTAGCAATATTCCTGAATTATAGAAAGGGAAGATCAAATTTCTTGCTCTTTGAAAACTCCTTGAAAATTTCCTTTGCATTCTCAAGTGGTTTTGAGTAAAACTAATGTCCTCTCAAACAGAATAACCAACATAATTTTTAAAATTATTTTTTTCTTTAATTATATTGCTTATTTTATCATGAGGATTACAAAATTATTTTTTCTACTGTTTTCGCTGAAAAAGATGTAGCATTTCAGCTGTACTATGGGCTACATGAACTTTGATTGGCCAGCATAGGAACCACAATAATCATATGTTTTCTAGGGCTGGGTTGGGAAACTTACCACCATTTCAGTCTCTGAGAGAAAAGTGTTTTCAGTGCCAAATAAGTAACTTACAAGCCAACTTTCATTCCATAGCCTGTTTGTAAATCAAGCGCTATCTCCTTTTGTTTTACATTTTCTTGTGGTTCAAATATGATGCTTGATATATACTGATGCTTAATGATTGGGAAATGTGTTAATGTTTATTTAAGACCTTGGTATGTTATTTTTCTTTGGGTTAGGCCTGGTCAAGAAGAGACAGGACATATGGACAGGAAGCAGACAAACAGGAAAACCAGAGTTTCAAATTTTTACCAAGATTCAGACATTTCCCACTCATTTTCTTGCTTCTGTAATGACTACTAGGAATACTTATTTTAAGTCATTTTTAGTCACTCATTTCTTTAGTCATTCAAACCCTCAGAGATTGAATGTTTTCTATGAAATTATCCTATAAGAATATAGAAAAATTTCAAAATGCTATTTATCTCCAAGAATTGTATTTGTCTTTAATCAGTAAGAAGAGTGGGAATTCTAACTTGAAGAGAAAAATAAAATAATAAAAATTAAATGATATTCCCTGTAGTCTGTATGTCAATTGTGGTCACATTTAATAATTATTCTTCTGGGTATTAAACCCATCACTTCCAGTTCATCTTTTGAATGCATAATCTTCTCAACCAGTAACCATCCTAATTTGAGACTGGCAACAGTAGTGATAACCAAGTGCCTATATTTGGATTTTTAGGTCACAAGCTCAACATAAACCAGTTTTGCCTTCCTTGAGTTATATTCTTGCTATATTTCATTCTCCCCCCGCCCTTTAAAAGCTATATTTTATTCTCAGATCTCCCTACCATGTAAGGGAAGTCATTTATAAGAGGACAAGTACATAGGTAATTTAAATAGTCTGTTTAGGTAAACTTAACATTACATTTTTAAAAATTACATTTATATGAGAAAGCCTTCTTTAAGATGATTTTTCTGACATGTTTTGTTTATAGAACATGTGTACTTTTTTACAAAAGAAGGGACTGTCACAGCTTGTAACTTAAAAAGGGAAGCCTGACCATCATTTCTCTTACTGAACCTTGGTGGTTATTTGAAATATTTGTCCCTGATGCGACCTTCGTTTAATTCCATAGATTTTAAAGAATGGTGGTTTATTTTATTTTTATGAAGACTGTATTTCTGTCATGACACTCTTGGAATGAGTTTATTTCTCAACTTAATTACTTTCATTAAAAATTGTTTTTGTGTGTATTTTACAAAAGTAACCTTAAGACAGAGACTTATCTACTACAGTCAATGTTCGTATTGAGAAACTATGACCAGATTTTGCATTCTCAGAAATCTCTAGTATGGAGATTATTCCACTGTCTTACAGCAGCAAACAACAAAACCACAAACACCTGGTGGTTTTTTTTCCCCCAATATATGAAATTTATTCTCAAATTGGTTTCCATACAACACCCAGTGCTCATCCCAACCACCTGGTGGTTTTTTAAGCATCTACTGTGTATCAGATTTTTAAAAAACTGTTATTTCATTTAATCTTCATGATAATCTTGTGAGATAAAATGAAATTCTAGGACTAACCTGTAGCCTTAAGAAATAACAGCTTTGTTTTAACACTATAGGTTAAGAGATAACAGCCTTATTCTATCAATCAAGGGATGTGATTAGTGTTTGATTGGATTGGGGCAAGGGCCTGTTTGAACTGTTTCCACCTGGGAACTATTGCCTTGTTCTGTTCCCAGGTGATAATAAGACAATGTGGTTGGCTATAAAAACTCTGTACCCCGGCTGTTCGGGATCGCACTCTGGTCAAGAGCATCGGTCCTGATCGATCGGTTTGCCTTGCCTCTCATTGCAGTAAACTTTGTTGTGACTGTCACTGGTGCCCATAGCATCCTGTTTCAGGAATCGTGTGGATGCAACATTTGGTGCGTTGGCCGGGAAAGTTAAAGGTCTGAAACAGGGCCCTTTCCTCGGATTGCTCCACCAACCCCTGGAAAGAGGCTCGGGATTGGGAGAGGTAAGGATTGGGGCACGCCATTTGAATGACTCAAGAAGGGTCTGCTGGACGCGGCTATAGACCGAGAGTCAGGGTTCCTACCGGGATGCCGGTGGATCCCATTTGGTTTGGTTTTTGTTAGAAAGGATCCTATTTTCATGTGGCCACCGTGGCCTACTGGCCTCGAGATCTCGAACTTGTGTTCTCTTCATGTCTTAATTATTTTTTCTGTTGATTGTCTTGTGTATCCTACTTGGTTTTGCCTAATTGTTTTCTTTCTGTTGGTTGTGCATCCTTCTTGGTTTTGCCTAACCCATTTCCAGGACTATGGGAAAGCTGCCTCAATTCTCGACTTCCATGTCAAGAAGCCAGTCCTTCGAACTCTCTGCGAGGTGGAATGGACCAGCTTTCAGGTTGAATGGCCTCTGCAGGGGTCCTTTGACCTTACTCTGGTACATAAGTTTCATGCTATTGTCTATTCTAGGCACAAAAATCAAATCCCATACATTGAGGCATGGAGAACCCTCATTGAAAACCCTCCAGATTGGCTAAAACCTTCCCTTCCCCCTCACTTCCCTAAAGCACAGGTTTTGCCGCTTAAAGTCCATCCACTTGATAAGAATATTGACAGGACTAAGCAGCCGTCCCCTTTACCATCTGCACCGGAAGAAGAAGAAGAAACTTGTAAATGGCCCTATAGTTCCCGCCTGGAGAATACGGGTCAGGATGCTTCAGACCAGGAGACAAGCCTGAGTCGGGACACATCCCTGAGCCCGTCTCACACCCAGTCAGGAACCTCCTTCCATCCCCCTCCTGCTGCCTTACCCCTTTGGCCAGGGCCACCCCTGCAGGGTGATGTCTGACCCTTTATGATTTATGTACCCTTTTCCACTAGCCACTTTTATAATTGGAAGCCTCAAAACCCCCCGTTCTCAGAAAAACCCCAAGCATTAATTTCTCTCCTGAAACTATATTTGTGACCCATCAGCCAACCTGGGATGACTGCCAGCAGCTCTTACAGTTTCTCTTCACTGCTGAGGAACGGGATAAGATCCGTCACAAGGCCCAGAAATTGGTGATGGGGCCAAAGGGCATCCCACCGAGGATCCCGCCTTACTCAAGGAAGTCTGTCTTTCCTCGTATCCTGAAGATTGGGATCCAAACACTCCTCATGGTAGGTGATCACTGACCCTATTTCACCAGACTCTACTGGGAGGTCTCTGAGCAGCCGCCTTCCGGCCCACAAACATGTCTAAGGTAACTGAAGTAGTTCAGGGGACCGAGGAGACCCCCTCAGCCTTCTTAGAAAGGCTCATGGAAGTGTACTGTACCTTTACACCTATTGACACTGAGGCACCTGAAAATAGAAGGGCATTAAACCTGGCTTTTATCTCACTTGAAGCCCCAGACATTTGGAAGACATTGCAAAGATGAGATGGGTTCGAAGGGAAAAATTTATCTGAGTTAGTTGAAATAGCCCAAAAAATTTTAACAATAGGGATTCTCAGGAAGAGAGACAGACAAAAAAATTGACTAGGGTCGTAGCGAGGGAAGGGGAACCCAAATGCCCAAAGAATTCTGGTCTGGGAAAAAGAGAAAAGACAGACAAAGGGTTAGAGCGCCACTAGGAAAAAACCAATGTGCATATTGTAAGCAAGAGGGACACTGGACAAAAGATTGCCCCAACTTAGCCGAGCATAAAACTCGGCCACCCCAGGAGTTGATAATGAAAGCTGATTCCGACCCATGGGGCTGTGGCTCGGTGGCCCCTTCTGAGCCGTTGGTTACTGTTAATATAGGGGGCCAGCCTAAGACTTTCTTGGTCGACACCGGGGCAACATTTTCAGTCCTAAAACAAGATCCTGGCCCCACCAGGCGAGGAGCAACCCTGGTGCAAGGAGTGACTGGGTCCCAAACTTGTAAATGGACCACTGAACAAGTAGATTTAGGCCGTAAAACTGTTACACATTCTTTCCTAATCATGCCTGAATGTACCTACCCTGGATTACTGGGTAGAGACCTATTACATAAACTAACTGCTTCTTTGAGATTCACTAAAGGGGGTATACGTGTTAAAGTCGGCCAGGATGGCCCAACAATAGTAATGGTGACTGTGCCACTTGGGGAAGAGGGCCTACTTACCCTGGTGCCCAATGAAAATGTTCACACAGTCGATACCCTCAAAAGTCTCCAGGCGGACTTTCCCCAGGTATGGGCCAAGACCAATCCACCTGGACTAGTGATTCATCAAGCCCCAGTAATTGTGGAACTTAAGGTGTCTGCGCTTCCGGTAAGACTGAAACAATATCCTATGTCCTGGGAGGCTAGGCAGGGAATTGCTGTTCACATCAAGCGTTTGCATGACTTGGGCATTCTGACCCTATGCAAGTCACCATGGAATACTCCACTTCTCCTTGTCTGAAAGTCTAACTCATCCGATTTCCAGCCAATTCAAGACCTGAGAGCAGTAAACGCCAGAGTAATGGATATTCATCCCACTGTACCCAACCCGTATACTCACATTAGTCTGCTTCCCCCTTCTCAGGTGTATTATACAGTTCTGGACTTAAAAGACGCCTTCTTTGCCATCCCACTGGCCCCACAGAGCCAGGCACTGTTTGCATTTGAATGGACCGATCCTGAAGAGGGAAAAGCTGGACAGCTCACTTGGACACGACTCCCCCATGGATTCAAAAACTCCCTTACTCTTTTTAATGAAGCCCTGCACCAGGATTTAGAACCATTTCGAATCTCCAAACCGCAGGGAACTCTGTTGCAGTATGTTGATGATATCTTGCTGGTGGCCCCCTCTCGTTCAGAATGCCCGAGTGCCACCAAGGAACTCTTGAGTCTTCTGCAAAAACTGGGATACCGAGTATCAGCCAAAAAAGCGCAGATCTGTCACACTGCGGTCACTTATTTAGGTTACAACATTAAAAAAGGTAAGCACTATCTCGGTGAACAAAGAATTCGTGCTATACTCGATATTCCTCAGCCTAAAACTCGCAAACAAGTTCGCGAGTTCCTGGGGGCAGCAGGCTACTGCAGACTATGGATACGTGGCTTTGCTGAACTGGCAGCCCCTTTGTATGCCACTCTCAAGGGGTCTCTGGAGTCCTTCACATGGGGGGGAGACTCAAACCAAAGCCTTCCAAGCTTTATGAGAGGCTCTCATGACCCCACCGGCCTTGGCCCTGACAGGTCCCACTAAGCCATTCCATTTGTTTGTAGCTGAGAAAGGGGGTGTAGCCAAGGGAGTTCTGACTCAGCACCTGGGACCTTGGCGCTGACCAGTGGCCTGTTTATCCAAAAGGCTAGACCCAGTTGCTTCTGGGTGGCCCACATGCGTTCGACAGATCGCTGCCACCACGCTACTAGTCAAAGACCCAGATAAACTAACCCTGGGACAGATGTTGCCTGTTATGGTGCCCCATGAAGGAGGCCTTACTGCGGGCTCCCCCAGAACGGTGGCTATCAAATGCTCGGATTACCCAGTATCAGGCATTGCTGCTCGACCAGCCCCAATACGTTTTTGTGCCCCCAAAGCCTTAAACCCAGCTACTTTGCTGCCCAAAGGACTAGGTCCCCCTCTACATTCTTGCCCAGAGACCTTAGCGACAGTTTCGTCCCTCTGCTCCGATCTCACGGATGTGCCCCTACAGGATCCTGATATCAACATGTTTTCAGACGGCAGTTTTGTGTTTCAAGGGCAAAGGCATGCCGGTGCTGCAGTTACGACAGACCGCGAGGTCCTATGGCAATAGACCCTTCCCCCAGGAACATCAGCCTGGTGCACAGAGCTCATCGCACTAACTAAAGCCCTTGAAACTTGGTAAAAACAAGCCAGTTAATATTTATACAGACAGCCGCTATGCCTTTGCAACTGTGCATGTGCACGGGTCCATCTGTCAAGAGCGTGGCCTCCTCACAGCGGAGGGCAAGGACATCAAAAATAAAGCCGAAATTCTAGACCTTCTAACAGCCATCTAACCTGCAAGTCTCAAGATCATTCACTGCCCTGGACATCAAAAAGGCAACTCCCTAGAGGCATTCGGAAACCGCCTGGCTGACAAGGGCAGTCTGGGAAAGCTGCCCTAACTGAAAGTAAAAGTGCTTTGGCACTACCGATCTTGATAGACCCCCTGCTTCCACTGGAGCCCAATTACACGCCTAAAGATGTGGAGTGGATTTCAAAAAAAGGAGGAAGTATGATACCGGGACAAAAGTGGTTTCAGGATCCTGAAGGTAAGATACTCTTACCCGAGTCACTTGGGTGACGCATGGTGCATCTCCTCCACCAAGGGACTCATCTGGGGAAAAAAAAGATGGCGGAATTGGTGCAGAAAAAGTTCAGGGCGCAAGTGCTGGGAAAAGAGATTGAGGAGACAGTTGAAAGATGTGTAAGTTGCGCCCAAGTAAATCGCGGTGCAAATAAGTTTTCAGAAGCTAAAAGAGATAGAGGAACTGAGCCAGGCCGGTTTTGGGAAGTAGATTTTATTGAAATTAAACCAGGGAAATACAGATACAAATATCTGCTTGATTTTTTTTTTTTTTTTGGACATCTTCTCCAGGTGGGTTGAGGCATTCCCCACTAAATCAGAAATGGCTCAGGTGACAGTTAAAAAATTATTAAATGAACTAATTCCTAGAGTCGGGCTGCCTTTGAGCATAGGATAGGACAATGGTCCACCTTCACGGCACAGGTATTGCAGCGTCTAGCCAGAGCATTGGGAATAGATTGGAAATTACATTGCTCATATAGACCCCAGAGCTTGGGTCAAGTAGAAAGGATGAATCGGACTCTAAAGGAGACCTTAACCAAATTGTCCCTTGAGACTGGTGAAAATTGGGTTGATGTTCTGCCTTTTGCCCTTTTGCGAGCATGTTGTACTCCATTTATCAAGGGATTGTCCCCTTATGAAATTTTATTTGGCAGACCTCCACCTATCTTGCGGAAGCTAGGGGATGACATAAAGGAACAGCTAGAACAGGACCACTTGTTGGCTTCACTCATGGCCCTGCATCTTGTACAAAAGGAAATAACTAATGCCTTGAAAGAGGCCTTTGCCCATCCTGTTCTTCCCCACCCCTTTCAACCAGGAGACTTAGTTTGGGTCAAGAGGCACGAGCCTAAACCCCTGGAGCCACGCTGGAAAGGACCACACACTGTGATCCTGACTACACCAATGGCCATGAAGATAGACGGTGTCCGAACCTGGATTCATCACTCTCAGGTTAAGAAAAACTGCGCGGAGGTGGGAACACCCAGGACTGATACGGGACCAGAGAACGAACAGTGATGGAAGGTTAAAAGGAATAATAATAGTCTGGGTTTGTATAATAAGCTTGGGAGACTGTGCGGAACTGCACCCCTTGTCTTTTTGGCCATACCAATGGGAACTCAGACACTGTCACAGGGAAGGTGGTAACATCTAATGCCTCTCGTACTATGCCTTGTTTCTTGTTCGACCTGTGTGACCTGGTAGGAGAAGAATGGGGTTGCAAACCTGGGCAAGAACTCTTGGAAACATTGGGGAGAACAATTGTGGATGTGGAAATAGGGCACTAGAGCGAAATTTGGCTAAGATGCAGACAGAAAAAATGAATGTGAAGGAGAGGGTCAATACCACTGTGCCAAATGGGGTTATGGGATGCTAGCCCCCTGGTTAACAGGACGGGACATTGACCCCCTAATTACTCTCCTTAGAACCCCGAACCCCCAATGTGAGGCCCAAGGAAAATGTAACCCAACACCAGCTCATCTATTTTTTCCTCATTCTGAGATACTGGGCACACTTGGGGCCTCCGAATGTATGATGTCATTGTGCCCTTGGGGTTCACGACCAATTTTAACCCTAGAGGACCTCCAAGGGCAGGGTTGGTGCATACTGTGTCATGCCAACAATTCCGGATGAATTCGAGACACTCTCAGTTTGGTAAGGAACAATCTTAGAGCCAGGGAACGTGCCAGGGAGGCCAGCAATAATTGGTATCACTCTTGGTCCCCCTGACTCACATCGCTGCTCACCACCATAGCCGGGCCACTACTGTTGTTACTTCTCGGGTTAACTATCGGCCCATGCATTATCAGTTGGTTAGTACAGTATGTCAAGAGGTGAGTTGGTGAAATAAAAATTATGATTAGGTCCAACTATGTCCCCTTAGTTCCTAGTGATGAATCAAGGGATTGATTCATGGACAAGAAAAGGGGGAAATGTAAGGGTTAAATTGTATTGTAGGGCTAACCTGTAGTCTTAAGAAATAAGAGTTGTTTTAACACTATAGGTTAAGAGGTAACAGCCTTATCCTATCAATCAAGGGATGTGATTAGTGTTTGATTGGATTGGGGCAAGGGCCTGTTTGAACTGTTTCCACCTGGGCACTATTCCTTTGTTCTGTTCCCAGGTGATAAGACGATGTGGTCAGCTATAAAAACCCTGTACCCCGGCTGTTTGAGACCACACTCTGGTCAAGAGTGTCTGTCAGGACTGATCAGTTTGCCTTGCCTCCCATTGCAATAAACTTTGTTGTGACTGTCACTGTTTCAGGAGTCGTGTGGATGCAACATTAACCCGGATTCCAGTACCCCCCTAACCTTGCCAACAGGCTCTTAAGCCCTTACTATTTCACACATGGTAATGTGCAATGTATCTCAATATCCTTTGTGTATGTTAGAAAGATCTAAGTGGGAGAGAGTTTAGGGGTCCTTTGGTCCTCAACAACTAATAGCCCATGTTCTTTATAGAAATGCAACCAATCCAGTAACAGGTAACTAATTTATTAGTGCCTCCGGAAACCAGGTTCCTTTTATTAACCACTTTATTCCAAGCAAGAGTCCTATTCCAAGTGACCTGATTTTTCTAACTACTGTGTGACCCAGCACAAATTTGTTACCCTCTTCCTTTCCTTTGGTGGATCTCAGATTACTTATGTATGAGATCATTATCTTGAATCAAGTTTTCCTGGACTTTCCCTGAACTGACTCTAGAGGTCAGAGGAAGTAAGAGGAGGAATCAGGAAAGATGAGTCAACCATCCTCTCAAGGTCTGAGAAGGGCAGATCAACGGGGTTCAACTCCGTAGGCAACAAGCTGAGAGTAACATCCAGGAAGCGCGAGCCCAGCAGCAAAAAGCCAGATCTTGAGAACCTGAGTTGGAGCCGCCCCAGCGCTAGCTCCTCTTCCGGAAGCCACGCCCACTCTAGGAGCCCGGTTCACGCCAGGCTCCTGTTTCACTACCTGTGTTGACGGTGAACTACATTTCCCAGAATGCCATTCAAGCCGCCTCGCAGGGCAGTGATAAGTGCCTGGGTGACGCCATCAACCGGCGCGCTGTTTAGCGTCCACTGATGTCGTGGCGCTTTGTAGAAAGAACTTGGTGTTTCTTCAGGCCCTGGTTCTGAAGACGCCGTCCGGGGGGCCCGTGGCTCCTTTCTACCCACCCCTCCTTCTGCTTTTTTTCCTTCCCTACTCTGGCAGGATGAGGCGTGCAGGCCTGGGTAAGAAGAGGGCTGAGGTTTGAAGTTCGGGTCCCTAGAACTGGTCGTACTGGGCGCGGGGATGTGGAAGGAAACCGGACCGGTCTTATGTCACTGGAATCTGGGCCAGAAAACAGGATGTATTGGAAGGGTCTTTGGAGGCGGTGCCGAGTGGAAACACACCATTTGTCCCAGATTCAAAAGCTTTTCTTTAGTTTGGTTCAGTCCTAAGTTTCAATGGTAGGTTTATAGAGTAGTGGAGGAATGGGGGTGGGGTATGTCCAGGTGCCAACTCAATAGTCAAGGTTGGTTTTTTTTAATTGTTAATGACTGTCAGAGAGTGATTATGAAAACTGCTGGGTTTCCCGAATTCCGGCTTCGGTTTCTCATACTGTACTCGTCCTGGATGTTAGTTTTTTCAGAAGCGAAATTTGAAGAATGAATGTTGCACGCGAAGCACACTAACAATCATATTAAACTGGTAACAGTGAGTTACAAAGGTAAACGTACATGTCGTTACTGTTAAAGACTGTAGTGTGTAAGATTGGGGGCAAAGGCCATTTTATCCAGAACATTTCTTATCTGAGTCTTGCTCCACTGTGAAAACTTAGGAAACAGGTTCACCAAGCACAAGGACTTTTAAGGGGGCCATTATAAGGCACAGCTAATAAAACAGCATTTTCTGGTTTTTGAAGCTCTCTAATAAGAGATACTTTTTTTTAAAAAACCTGCTAAATTGGGGTACAGTATACCTGAGAAAATATATGGAATATTTGGAAAAAGGGAATGTTGCTTTTTTTCAGTTGTTACAATCAGAGGAAAAAAAAGTTTTTCGAAAGTGCCAGGTATTTAAAATTAGTGAAATTTTCCAGTAACTTTAGACGTATACATTGATTAAAAAATTGTATGAGGAAGAGCTTTTGAAAAATACAGCTTTTATGAATACTTGGATCATAGAAAGTTGGCCAAGTAACTTGTAGGGGAAAAATAACTAATTTTGAACAGTTCAGTTTTATATGCTTAATTTTTTTCTTTTTATCATTATTAATGACATTTATTGTGTACTTGAGTAAGCTCTAAGTGTACAGTTAATTGTGGCCCTGTTTGTGCTCCCAGAGCTTCCAGTCTGTAGGATGGTGAGTAGGAACATGTACAAAGATAAATTATGGTATAAGGTGATAACTATGCATCCAAATACTGAATAAGTTCTACAGCTAGTGTCTCAGAGGTTTCAGAGATAGAGCACTGCATACTTTGTGGAGATATCAGAACTTGGCACTAGAGCTTGAATAATGGAGGGTGAGACAGGCAAGTTCCAGTTGGAAACCAGACTCCCCCTCCCCTATTCCTACCCCCCCCCCCCAAAGTTGTAGGACTAGAATTATGAATAGTGTGTTTAAGGGTTATCATTAATCCAGTTTGATTGAATTAGGAGACATGGAACCAGAACCACATTGAGAAGATCTTTTGAGTGCCAGCCAAGGAGTTTGGATCTCAGCAATAGGTCCTTTGGGCCCTTTGAATTTTTTTTTTTTTTTTTTTTTTTTTTTTTTTTCAGCAGTGTGCCATCATTTAAATTGCAGGAAACAAAGTGACTTGAGAAGTTGTGGTTCTTAGCCCTGACTGTACATTATAATCACCTGGAGAGCTTTTAAGGCATTGATACCTGGACTGCAGCCCAGACTAATTACATTAGAATCTCTAGGATGGATATGGATAGAGCTTTTGTTTTGTTTTGTTTTTGAAGCTCCCTTGTAGTTGAGTGGAAAGACAAGACGTTTACTTAAGTGTCTATTGTTATCATTTACACTGGTGTGCTGTGATTGTAATTTTTTTAAATTCTGTGTGTTGTTTTGTTTTGTATCAGTGTGTATTGGCCTGGAATTTTAAACTTGGGATAAATATTGAAGCTGATAGATATTCGTGTGGAACACTTCACATGAATCTCTAAATGATTTGGCTCATTGATAGAAACTACCCAAAAGAAGTAGCATATATGTAAATGGACAAAGGCTAAGGATGATCTTTGGCATTCACTAGCTTTCCTACAACTTTTCATACTATATTTGGAGAGTTTTATGGATAGTGTGTCAGCAGTTGAGGGAAAATTTGGGAAATGCAAATCTTTCTACCCTGGAACACACTTAAACAAGTGTTAAACATTTTGTTGTGGTTTCGGTGGTGGTGGAAATTGTGTGTCTGCTGCATATAAAGTACTCATTAGGTACAGGGGATATAGAAGTATGATACATTGTCTCTGCCCTCAAAGAAGTTTATGATTCCATTCTTGAGAAAGGCAGGCTCATTCAAAGTTGCATAACAGTGAATTCAGATTCTATTTAATTCATTTACAAGTATTTATTGAGTGTGCCTTTGTGTGTGTGCATCTGTGTGTGTGTGTGTACACATTTGTGGGGGATATATAGCCATAAGTGAAACAAATTTAGTTTTTGCCCTTGTAGAACTATCTAGAGTGTGATATTACTGTTATGTACAGCAAGAGCTGTAAGAATTCAGAGGGAGTTTTACCTTTTAAAGAAAGGTTCCTGCTGTGTCTTGAAAGAGCTTCCATTTTACACTTCAGCCATCCTTCAACTATGAGCACTGACTGCTACTTCCTACCCTTCCATCTTTTACTGTCCCTGTTGCCCCATCTACTCTTTGAGTTTGTAGAGACCTAGTCTCTGTATCATCCCTTCCTCATTTCTCCATTGTAACTACTTCAATTCCTGTCCAGTATAGACCCCATATTCCATATCTTAAACCTCTCTTTTGTCAAGCAGTCTCAGCCTTTTGGAGCTCTGTTCTTCAGCCCCAGTGCTGTAAATCTCTTGATGAAATTCTTGATCAATCCAACGATGCAGGTTCTCACGGGCTAACTCAGGCTGATGAGTCCTTCTTCAGAAAAATCACACATTCAGGAGGATTGAAATCACCACAGTGTGTTGCCTCGGCCAGGATTATTTTCTCACCCTAGGATCCGTGTAGTCCTAGTCACTTTCCCTCATTATTCCCCTTACTGCTTTTTCCAAATGATACCGTTCCTTAAAGACAGCCTTATCTCTTCCTTTACTGAGAAAACTGATTGTATCAACTGTCTTTTGAAAACGTGGTTAAATAAGACCCTCAACTATGCTTTCCTCTCTCAATCCTTTAGCATATTTATATATAGATTCACTCTTCAGGCTCACTCCACCCGTTTGATTGCCTGGTGAATATCAAGCACTTTATTAGATAGTAGCTGGGACTATGTATTCTGAAGTGCAATTCCACAGACGATAAGCTCCAAAAAGTAGTACCTAGAAAGAACAATGGATCTGACACATGGAAGTTTCTGAAATATTTGTTGAATGAATTCCCCTCTTAATTCTCAGGTAATGTTCTCCATAAGTTATTTTCCATAAGTTCTCTCTTCTATTTAAAAGAAAGAAATGCAAATAAAGGACCCTCCCTCTGCCATGAGCTCTTTCCTGCTACATTTATCCTCTTGCTCCCTTTCCCTTCGTAGCCAAGCTTCTTCAATGGATAGTTGAGACTTACTTTTAGATCCTTTTTAAAAGTTGTAGTTTTATGGAGAAGGAATGTATCCTGAATATCCTTGTAGATCAGTGCCTACTTTAGTGTCTTGTGGGCAATTAATAAGCAATCAATAAATAAGTATAAAACAAATTGAGTATTCTTTGCTTAAAAGAGGGCATTAGAAAAGTTCTGATCTCCATTTGGTTATTAATTTTTAAAATTCCTTTGAAGTGTGAATGTTATAGACATATGTGGTCTGCAACGCCCTCCAGGGGTCTTTTTTGGTTCTTTTCTATCAAGGCTTCAAAGGTGGCTTGTTTTTGCTACAACTATACTGTGACTCTGATCCTTGCAGGTGAAGGAGTACCTCCAGGCAACTATGGGAACTATGGGTATGCTAACAGTGGGTACAGTGCCTGTGAAGAAGAAAATGAGAGACTCACTGAAAGTCTGAGAAGCAAAGTAACTGCTATAAAATCTGTAAGTACATAACAGATGATATACTTTCCAATTTGTGTATTTATGTATACACATGTACTTATAAACTATTTGTTGGTATCATATGGAGGAATTCAGTTACCCAAGTTGTGTATAGTTCAGTGAGGTCAAAGTACACTCAAAATTTAAACATGATTTGAATAGAAGATTAAAAGTGTGGCCAAATCAAAACATAATGGTACATTTATTTTTTTTAACTTTAGCTGTGTGTGTGTGTGTGTGTGTGTGTGTGTGTGTGTGTGTGTGTAAATCTACAGTACTATATGTTGTCTGTAGTAATGTCTCAGAGCGGTACATCTTCCACCCCCAAGCAGTTCTTCTCCTGACTTTCGTTCTTCTAGTATACTAAGCTACACATCTCAGTGTTTCTATCTTTGTACATCACGTTAGTCACTGAGTTTTGTGCTTCCTTCTTTCTGTTTCTACTTTTCTATTTCTGATACTATCCCCTGGTTTTCGTAGGCAAAGTATGGAGAGAGCCTTGTAACCTATTTGTTCCTCATTTTTTGCATGTTCCGCCATCTTTTTGGAGTGTTTGTAAAATTGCATCCTTTGCTCCCAGAAGTCTTCAGTGCCTTCCCATGATGTAAGAATAAAATCCATACTCTGTAGCTTGGTTAAATGGGTCCTTTAGAGATTATCCACAGCTTATCAGACCTTATCTCCTACACTTCTGGAATGTGTATATGTTTTCTGCCAGACACATTAGAGAATCTCTCGTCCTGTGCATGGTGTCACTTGCACTCCCACATCTTTGATCATACTCTCCCTTTACTGGGGAGGTGTCCTTTCCCTCCTTACATTGGCCAAAGCCTTTAATAGTAAAGGCTCCACTTCACTGCACTCCTTCCTTCCTGCAAGCTTTACCTAATTACCACATCAAAAGTAACTCTTTTCCTTGTGAACATAAGACAGTTTGCACCATTTCTACAGCATGTATTGCATAGGAATCTGCATTGGGATTATTTGTATGTAAAAGAAATTTACCAGAATGTAGGGTTTTCTGTTTTTATTTTTATCTTTAACACAGCACCTAAGCATAATTCGTTATCAGTGGTATTGAGTTTAACATGCGTTAAGTAAAAGAATTACAAAAATATGATTTTAACAGTGTATGTAATTGATTCTGTATTACAGTAAACATGCTATAAACTCATAGAGCCTTCAGTAGAAACTCATGTTGCTAAAACTTAATTGGTATTTCATTAGTCTTTGGAAAATACAATTGTGTTCAGCCTGGATACTAATAACATTCTGAAAAGAGTGTTGTTTTCAAAGTCATATTAGATCAAGAAGAGTTGATTTATGAACTAAGTAATACTGTATAATGTTAACAGTTTAGAAAATTAACATTGATAGAGAATTAAGAATTATTTATTTATTTTTAACTCTGACATTGATAATTTAGCTCCTTATTGGAAGAAAGCTTTACCTCCCCACCCCCCCCACCCCCCGGGAAATTTCTTTCCTTGTCATGAATGAAAGTTGTAGAAAGTAGTTAGGTGATTTGGGCTATTTGGCTTTATAGTTGCTTTATTATCTCTGGGTTGTTAAATTTGGGGAAAAAGCTCATGTTCTGATCTATAGAATTCTAGTGTGATTTTGTGTATCACCCCATATACTTTCCACACAAGAGAAGTTGAGAACAATATTTGCAATGGTTTGCCAAGATTTTCATTTGTTGCTTGTAATTTATCCAAATATCTTGGAAGTGAAGCCTTTAATGAATTTGTCATATAAAGTATTGAATAGGCTTTGGTCTGAATAACAGCAATAATCACTTAAATTGTATTTTTTTAAGGCTCGGCTGAGCCTTAACAATAACTTGTCAATCTTTTTCCAGTTTATTGTCATACTTTAAAGAAAAACTTTTAGAATCTAAATAGGGCACCCCATGACTTAGTTAAGCCTCCTATTCTTGATTTTGGCTCAATTATGATGTCATGGTTCATGAGACCAAGCCCTGCAGTTGAGACCGAGCCCTGCATTGGGCTTTATGATGACAGCGCAGAACCTGCTTAGGATTCTCTTTCTCTCTCTCTCTCTCTCTCTGTCCCTCCCCTGCTCATTCTCTTTCTCTCAAACATTTTTAAAAAAGAATCTGAATAAATAACTAGTTTAGGCATATATTCAAAGTAATGTCCCATGTAGATTTGAATTGATAATATAAGTACTTATATATATCTCTTAAAATGTAAAGAAGAAAATATACATATAAATGCTGTTGTATGAACAATATAAAGAGAGGAAGAAAAAAGCATGCAAGGATAAGAGAACCAGAGAGAAGTGTGTACCAAAATTAAAAGATGGAATTGAATATTAAGATGAAATCAAAATGTAGAGCAGGGAGACAATATCCAGAGTTGGGAAACAGTAGAAATTCTAAATTTATTTTCCTTTAATGTCAGTGGAAAAATTATCAGAAAAAACTATATGTAGTTTATAGTTTTAGAAGACAGTTTTGAGAAAATGTGTATGCTTAGAATGGCATTTTACTCTATAACACTTAAATGCCATTATGTGAGTAATAATGCATGTGTCTTTTTTTTTTTTTAATAGCTTTCCATTGAAATAGGCCATGAGGTTAAACATCAAAATAAATTATTAGCTGAAATGGTAAGTGGTTGTGACTTTAAATTTAAGAAAGTTGATCTAATATTCTCAAATTTAGTCTGTTAATCAGGAATAATATCATTTTAACTCTTATCCATTTTGAACTTAATCTAGAGATCATAAGTTCTGGATTCCGGTCTATTTGTATCTCATTGCTTTGAAATAACTAATAGGTTTATTCATTCTTGCATTTTTCATCTTACCTAACACACTGTGAGTAGGAGGAGGAGGTGGAAGCCATTGTATTTTTAATCTTATGTTTAAAACACTGTTAAAGACTCAGGAAAAATGACTGTTTTGAGTGTTCTTGGAGATCTCAATGAATACTGACTACCAAGTAATCAAAAAGCACTTCATATCCATCCAATTGATTGTCTTTCATGTAATGTGAGCCTATTTCTATTTGATCTCCTAAGGATCACTTCTGAACAAATCAATAAGATTTGAACATAGTAACATCCCAGAGCCTTTTATCTCTCCAGTCTAAGGGAGCTCAGCAACATATACCTTTCTTTGTAGAACCTCTTACCATTCTTTAATATTTATTTCGAATGTCAAATTTCTCTAGACCTTCCCTAGTTTCTCCACTTGCTTTTAAAATTGTGTTATTCAGAAATATGTCATTGAAAGCAATGTTCTTATGGAGGTTGTGCATTCAAATCACTGGGGAACTTTCTGTAAGTGTTTATGCTAGTTCTCAATCTAAATAGAATTTTAGGGGGAGGGACCTACATATATGTATTTTGGAAAAAGAAAAGTGTCCCAGGTGATTGTGATACATAACCCTGGTGAAGAGCTATAGATCTGAAGTGCTTGAACTACATAGAGCCCGAGCTGTGCAAATGCTGTCATTATGCTGGGGCCTTTACATCTTAGGATACTGAGATTTCTGTGAAAGTGCAGTATTTCTAATCTACACCTAGTCCTCTCATCTTTAGGACTTTTCCAGTTTCCAACTATGTTTTAATATGGTAGTTTTCCCCATCCATATTTGGAGTCTTAACCACATTTTACTACCTTTACATGATATTCTCTTAACTTTTAATAAACTCTGCTGTACTTCAAAGTCAGCTATCTGAATTAAAGAATCTTAAAAGTAAAGTACCTTTAACTGCTAACCATATTAAACTTTAGATGAATTATCATACTGAATTACTGAAAGCAACCAACCATTTGCCCTTTGAGAGCAATGCCCCAACAAAAACTGAGAATCAAACACCTGTATGATAGTAGACAAACTACTTACCTTTATTATTAGTGTCTTAATTCACACAATTGGAAAAAGACCTAAATAGTTTGGGATTTTGAATTACTCTGATGCTGAAAGAAATGTTTATTCGATGAAAGAGCTTTTTATTCATTGAGAGAATTACTCTATTTTGCACAGAGTAATCAGGCTTGATTACCCAAGTTATAAACAGGCTCTTGAATTGATTAAACACTAAAAATTTCATTAAAAATGTATTCTAAGAACAGTATATTCAATTACTTAAATGTGCATATGTACAATATTAGAATCTAACTATTTTGTTTTTCTTTTCTCCTCATAGGATTCACAGTTTGATTCTACAACTGGATTTCTAGGTAAAACTATGGGAAAACTGAAGATTTTATCTAGAGGGAGCCAAACAAAGCTGTTGTGCTATATGATGCTGTTTTCATTGTTTGTCTTTTTTGTCATTTATTGGATTATTAAACTGAGGTGATGCAAGTAAGTGTGAGTTTGGGATTTGTTCCAACTTAACTGTTTGGAGTACCATTTTGGTAAAAAAATCAGCATCAAAACATTCCTAATTTTCAAATATTATGACTTTTTCCATTGACGATTACTGAATTGTGCTTGTTTTATAAATCACATTAGGTAATACAGTACTCTTTGAATACTGTTTCTTAATGATTAGTTTTTTGCCCCTATTTTCAGGGGTACTGAGATGGGCTGAAGTCAGTCTGGCCCTAAGAATTTTTTTTCCTGTTGTTTGCCATCAGATTAAATAGCCGTATAATACTCTGTTATTAGCATAAATGTAGGTTTATGTTCACGTGAAGAAACTTAGTGGGAGAATAACAGAATGCCTGGAGAGCCTGATGTTGAGCTCTTGAGGTAGTGAACAAGTTTGTGATTGAATGCTATATGTCTTTTCCCAAGTTATCATCAACGCTGATAATGTATTCCCCTTTCTTCCTTCATTTGGTTAAAATTATAGGCTGATTTCCTCTTACCTAAGTTTTCCTCAAAATTTTTGATGATATGACTTCTCGTTCTCCTCTGCCCAAGGACCTCATCTTTTACTAAAGCTTGTTATTTTGGCATATTTCTTGTAGGGCCCAAAACAAATGTATACTAGTCTAGTTGTTTTTTGTTAACTTTATACATACCATTGACTTGGCTTATAATAATTTTATGATTTTAGCTGCTTAGGTAGGCCATTTGGTTATAATTTGTGATAGAATAATGTGAAGCTAAAGTAATTGCTAAGCTCCGAGTGGAAATAAAATTAACTGCCTCTGCTTTATTATGTGTTCAAAATAGATATTGAAAGTACTCAGGCATTGAACTTGGGGTTAAGAGTATTGTTGCTTTAATCCAGTATGTTTGTTTGTGGAAAGGAAAACAAAGATGGATAGAAAGAAATATTAAAATGTTCTTAAATACTCTGTATTGCTACTGTTTGGGATTTGCCCATTGATGGGCTCTAAAAATAAAATTTTTAGTGAAATATATTGTCTTTGTTGCCTCTTTGTTCAAGTGTTGTTTTCTTTGTTGTTGTTGTTTTTACATAGAATCTGAGACATGGTCCTGAAAACAGATCCCAAACAAAATCAGGAAAAAGTTAATATATTTGTGTTATTTCAGAATTTGCTTGAAACAAATGACATAAATCATGACTTCAGTTTGAAAAATCTCTTTCTTTGTATTTTCAGTTGTAAGTCTATTATCTTTGATTTTGCTGAGTGCAATCCTTTTTGCTCATCCTTAATTACCTATCAATTCAGGTCCTGTCTTTGGCTGTGTTTATCATCAGGCCTCTACTGGACAGGTGGAAACACCAGAACTGAGAGGGGTTAAGTGACTTTTCATATAAGAGGCCGGAAGATTTATGATGTGATATAAGGGACTCTGGTTTGAGTTAGATGACCTGAGTTCAGATCACCATTCCTTAACTTGCTCAGTCCCTTTTGGGACTGTTTCTTCATTCTTTATTCACCTATTTCCTAGGATTGTTGTGAGAGGTAGATAATTTATTGAAAATACATGACACATAATAAATATTAGTTCTCCCTATTGTTAACAGACACATCAGATATTTTACAAGACAACATGCTGGTGTCAGGCTTTGAGATGATGCTGTGACTTCCAAGTGGACATCCCTATCAGAGATTGATTCAGTTTTGAAGAATTATTTAACTGTGTACGCTGTGCCAACTGTGTGACATCAGAGCTCAGGGAAGACTCAAAAATCATTGTCAATAATTAAAATTGCAAAAGGAAGAACAGAAGGCCAAAGAAAAATGACTAGAAGATGGAAACAAGAGAACCAACAATGGGAATAAATGAAATATCAAAGCCTTGGGAAAACCAGTGATGGCAAGTGGGGGATGGATTTCAAGATTAAGGTTTGGCTGTTATATGACAGTCTTTGTAAAGTATTAAAACACTATTTAAATGTTAGATATTATCAAGGAGGTGGGGATTTCAGGAAATGGGGTTTGGGGGCGATGTAAAAGTGATTCTCATCACTGCACTGTCCATTTCTTATTTTACAATTCTTTCTAAAAACTGCCTAAAACAGGTTGGCTGAGATTCCTGGCAGGCAGCAGACTTCTCTGGAAGGGCCTGTCCCTGCCCCATCAGAGATTCTTCTGACAGCACCATTTCTTCCTTTTGTTTGGAAACCCCTAGCAAAAAGTACTCCCAGAAATAAAATTGGGGGAACACCTCAAATATGGAAAAGTTTTAGCCCTTCATAATCCTTCACAAGCCCATTGCTAACTCTATAGTACTTTATTGCTATAGGTGTCTGGGAAGTTGATTATAACAATTCAGGCAAAATATTCACACTATAGTTTTTATTCAGACAGTGTAAGACTTGCAGATATTTGGGTGGTGGGTGACACACTATATATTCTATATTTTAAAGGGTGGAGAAAATTGAGGAAGCAATTTATAAAAATCCCAAATGTCCACATTTTTCTGCCAAGTATCTAGTCACTTCATTTCACTATGAGTTGGTCCTTGGAAGTATGCTAACACATTTGCACAGAAAAGAAAGTATTACTTACCTGCACCATCCCTTTTGGATAGAAGGTGTAGGTCTCTACAATGAGGAGAGGGAGAATTACACATATTATTGATAGAATTTAAATTGGCATGCAAATTAATTCTTGGATACTACTGGAACAGAGAATAGTCGTTAAATCTAAAGCAAATATGCACCATCTTAAACATCAGAATTCTGGAGCAGAAAACCCAGCACCTGCATCCATAGAAAGCTTGTTCTATAAAATAAACTAGTTGTCCTATTTTTTCAATGCTCTTAAATTTCAAATTATATGTATTGAATTTGCTTTCTTGTAGAGAAAGTGGGAAAAGCGCTTGATAATTTGGGTTCATTCAGTTAGTAAATAACTTCATCAGGCTATACTGATGAATAATCTTTGACTAAATATTTACTGGGAAGCAGAATAGCACCATAGCTAAGACTGAGAGCTATGAGGTCACACTGGCTGAACATAAATCCTGGTTCCCACTCATAAGTTTGGGCGGATGACCTCTCCACCTCAGGTACTCTCTTTGTAAAACAGGAATAAAAATTGTATATAGGTAGTGGTAACACAGCATTACTGTGCTAATTAAGTGATATTACTTGTAAAGAAATTAGAATGGGTTCCTGGGACTCAGTGGTAGATGTTGCCTTTGTGGTCGGACGCTTAGAAATCTAATCGGTCACACTCACCCACATGTTGCTGAAAAAATTTCTCCCCGCTGCCTGGCCTCCCCGCCCCACCATCCTGCTACAGAAGGAAACTGCTGTCTTTCCTCTTCTAGTGAGGGGTCACCACTTTCTGGAAGTTAGTTCAATTAGGTTTCTTTGCAGCCTCAGCAATCTGATGGAATTAAAAAAAAATTTAACGTTCATTCATTTTTTGATAGAGACAGAGCGTGAGTGGGGGAGGGAAAGAGAGAGAGGGAGACGCATTATCTGAAGAAGCCTCCAGGCTCTGAACTATCAGCACAGAGCCCGACGCGGGGCTCGAACCCACGGACCGTGAGATCATGACCTGAGCCAAAGTTGGACGCTTAGCCGACTGAGCCACCCAGACACCCCTGATGGAATTAAAAAAAAAAAAAAATCTGTGATATTTTAGTGTATCTATCTTATTTACATTATTAGAATGAAAGCAACAGAGTTCAGCTTTGGAAGCAGAAGTCTGAAGAGAGAAACTTAGAAAGTTGTCTACCTGTAGAGGTTTGATGAAACAGTTGATAAACATTCTATTTCCTTTTACTTTCTCTACAGTTATATTTTTTAATTCCATTTTGAAACGTACTTAACTGTATGAGGTACAGGGCACAAATGATTTTCTTTTTTTTTTAAATTTTTTTTTAAATGTTTATTTATTTTTGAGAGAGACAGAGTGTGAGCAGGGGAGGGGCAGAGAGAGGGAGTCACAGAATCCGAAGCCTCAGCAGAGAGCCTGATGTGGGGCTCGAACTCACAAACCTCAAGATCATGACCTGGGCCAAAGTCAGACACTTAACAGACTGAGCCCCACAAATGATTTTCTTTTTAATTTACAAAGTGCCAACTAGTTATTCTCACAGTAAATATTGGATAACATTTTCTTGCTCTTACATATAGGGTCTTTTGCTGGGGTATTTATTTTGTTCTATCCAGTTTTCTATTCTTGCACCAGTAACACACTATTTTAATTATTGGACTTTCGTAGTGTTTTCATAGTTAATAGATACCTATTCATTCTTTCTGATGAACTTCATTATACTTTGATGATATTTTAATAAGGCAGAGTGGATTTTTATGAGAACCACGTTAATCTTTTATAATATTCTCTGAAGAAAATCTCCAAAATGTTTCCCTAACTGGAAAGTTGGATTCTGACTCCAAGCAAATTTCTCATTTCATTTCATTACATATTAATATTTAATGGTATAGCCCCAGAAACCAGCTTTCTGGGGCTGGGAAGGGTAGGACGGTGATTTATAGTAATTTTTTATTTCTTTGGTGTAAATATTCCCACTACACTTGATTTCAATCTACCAATGTGACATCACTGAACACAGTTGTGAAAATATCTGCACAATTGGCTCTCATGAGCTGGTACAAGGTACTGTAGCATACCACTGGCTATACTGATGACAAATATTCTTTTAAAAGATGTATAAGTTACTTGTTTTTTAGATGAGGACATCTCACTTAAATTTTAATAGAAAACAAAATTAGGCAACATGAAGTTAAATTGATAAATTAACTTGAGAATAGTATTTTTCAAAGACAGTGGACTCTTAGAAGATCATTTGTGCATTTTGCATGTCAACCTTTTCTTAATTTGCATGCATAAACTCATGCTACATTTATGGACCTTCCATCCTTTGATAGTTCAAGTTCTGTATATGAATCATATACAAAAAGGGTAGGTGATTATAGTCATTCTCCATGCTTTTCCCTGCAATTGGATGTTCAAACAGAGTGCAAGGGTCACTCTGTATATTTAAAAAAGCTTTTTTCTCTTTAGAAAAGTATTGGCTTCTGGGGCGCCTGGGTGGCTCAGTTGGTTGAGCGACCAACTTCGGCTTAGATCATGATCTTGCAGTTTGTGAGTTTAAGCCCCGTGTCAGGCTCTGTGCTGACAGCTCAGAGCCTGGAGCCTACTTCAGATTCTATGTCTCCCCCCCTCTCTACCCCTCCCCTGCTCACACTCTGTGTCTGTCTCTCAATAATAAATAAACGTTAAACAAAATTTTCTTTAAATTAAAAAAAAAGTATTGGCTTCTAAAGTTTATCTTAGCTGAAGAGTTCAACTCACTGGGTCTCACCTTTTTAGAAGAATTTTTCACAAGCCTTTGAAGGACGACCATATAAACTGAAGAGACTTGCAAAGTGCCAGGACCAGGTCTTAAAATAATCTTTCCTTACTTTTCAAAATGAACAGAAAGATAGAAAAACACAATATGTTTTAATAAAAACATTATCCACAAACTACATGTGAGATTCTAAAATTCACATTAGCTTAATAATTTATAACTTTAATAGCTACAAATATAACCATATTATCCATTGTAAATGTAAGTATTCTACAAAGTTTTTATGATGTTTATGAAGAAAAATAAACGTTTATTGTTTTCTTTTTAGTAATTAAGTCAACTTTGCTAACTTCAACAAGGGTCTAATATTATGTAATTCTATAAAAAATTGTTCCTACCATGCTTTTTCAAAGATCCACAATCATGGCGTGATTCACATTAAAGCAGACAGCTGAATCTGACTTTCTCAGTACTTAACAGCTTCTCTCATGACCACAGTGAATTTGGAAATAAGCAAAAAACCCCATACCTGAAAAAAAAAAAAAAAAAGGTCCACATGAAACAGATTTTAATAAACAGTGAAAAACTTTGTTAGGTCATCAATTTATATTTTAAAAGAATATTTATAATTATTCCTTTCTCCTCAACTTTCTTATTAATGAATAGTCCTAAAAACCAATAACTTATTAAGCTTTCTGCATTATTCAATAATGCATTGGCTTTAAACGTATATTCTTTACTTTCAAGGAAACTGGAGCATAAGTGTTATGTGAGATAAACTGTACGCAGAAAAGTTATTGGAATAAAATGCTTTAGTCTCTTATAGACAGATTTAATGTTTAGCATTTTAAAGCCTCCTTTTAAAGTATTATAATTTCACATTTATGTATATTTATTTAATATATTACTTAAACATTATTTAAACAAAATTAAAGGTAAGTTGGGTTTCTTTTGTTTGTGCATGCGTGCATGCACACATACTCACACACACACACACACACACACACACACACACACACACACACGTTTTCCAGGGAGAATAAATATGTTCCAGTGATTTTTGTTAAAGATGTCCATACTACCAGATTAAAATTCCTTCAGTGATTAATGGATTATCTTCCAGGTTATTGCTCAAAAGACAAGAAAATTTCTTTTTTTTATCTTTAAGACAAGAAAATTTCTGGGGTTGCTTGGGTGACTTAGTCGGTTAAGTGGCCAACTTTGGTCATAATCTCATGGTTCGTGGGTTCGAACCCCGCCTCGGGTTCTGTGCTGACAGTTCAGAGTCTGGAGCCTGCTTCAGATTCTGTGTCTCCCTCTCTCTCTGCCCCTCCCCTGCTCTCTCTCTCTCTCTCTAATAATTAAACATTAAAAATAATTTTAAAGACAAGAAAATTTCTGAATTGTGTGTGCTAGTCGGCTCCCTTGGATTCTCTTTACTTTTTCTGGATTTACTTCTCACGATTAAATAATTTAATTTTAAGCTATTTCTCAAATAGTTTCTAGAATTCATAGAGAGAGCTATTTAAGTGGGATCAATGCGGATAGAGAACATTCTTATTGATTACACACTGTTTCATCTTCAAAACTTCCACAAAATTACTTTTGAAGGCTCAGCAGAAACAGCATGAGGGCATTGGCATATTTAAGACTCTGGCAGAAAACTAGAAAAGCACAAAAATTTTCTTTGCACTCCCAATCAGGGTCACACAGAGCAAGTGGCAACACCAGACTCCTTACTGTGAACTTCTTTGCAGGTGAGATAAGACAACTTGCTTAACACAAAATTGTTTAATGCAAAGTTTAATCTATCTGCTTTCGTACATGTAGTATATCTGCATCTGCCTGTTGGGCTAATGGTTAGCCAACTGCCTTTGAGGGAGTCGCTTAAGTTCTTTGTACTTTCATACATCCAAGATTAACCACTAGGAAATTCTCATGTAATAAGGTTTAATATAAGCTGAATATTTGTAAACAAGTGAGAAGGAAAGAAGAATATATATTTTCTCTCTCTACATAAAATTCATTCTATATATATTTATTTATTTTATATACATATTTATGCATGACTGTCAATTTTTGTTCTAGTACTTACTTAGAGCTATTGTAAATACATTGCTCTGGTACCACCTAGTATTTAAAACTCATTTCTTCCTTACCAGTGAGAAACTTTTTAGCAACTGTTACCTCTTCAAAAACTATCTGTGGCATCTGGTGACTATATATCCCATATACTCAGTTTTACTACATTTTTTAGAGATATGAATTTCTCATAATAAAAGAACATGAAAATTATTCATGGAAAAGGACATTTTTAACTATCAAAACTAAGGTATTTTTGTTGTATTAAGAAATATTTGGTATCTACCAATATAAGAGATCTTATATTAAACACCTGTGCCTTCCCTAGAGCCCATGGCACAAGAGTAAATTCCAAGAAGCATTTGATGAATAAATTAACCAGAGAACATATCTTTTTTATCATCTCTCACTAAAATTCCAGTGCCGATACCATAGGAAATCCTTAATAAAAATGTGTGACTTGGGACACCTGGGTGGTTCGGTCAGTTGAGCAACCACCTCTTGGCTCTGGCTCATGTCATGATCTCATGGTTTGCGGGATCCAGCTCTGTGATGGGCTGTACGCTGATAGCACAGAGCCTGCTTGGGATTCCATCTCCCCCCTCTCTCTGCCCCTCCTCTTCTCACACTCTTTCTCTCAAAATAAATAAATAAACAAAAAATTTTTGTGGCTTGATTAATACTATGCCAAGTTCGGTTACTAGCTGAGCTTCATTGAATATTGGAGGCACAATAGTATACCCATAAAGTTAATTAGGGGCCAAAAAATGTTGCTAATTTCACATTTTTCTCATGGCTTTCCCTTTTATAAAGTTGAGGGAGCATGAGTTAAAATCAGATGCTCCCCTACAGGGTCAAGAACAGATGCCACTTCATCAGACACAAGTGGCACAAGAGTGGAGGAAAGCTATTTCATATTCCTCCTCTCCTATAACTACTCATACTTTAAAACATAAGAGGTTTATGAGCATATTGGACCCAAGTTGATCAGGTTAGCAGGGCCTTCCATTCCCAAAAAAACCTAGAGTAAAAAAAAATGTTTATTTTGAGAGAGAGAGAGAGAGAAAGAGAACAAGCATGCATGGAGGCATGCATGAGTAGGGAAGGGGCAGAGACGGAGAGAGAGAGACAGAGAGAGAGAGAGAGAGGGAGGGAGAGAGAGGGAGGGAGGGAGGGAGATGGAGGGAGGGAGAGAGGGGGAGGGAGAGAGGGGGAGAGAGGGGGAGAGAGGGGGAGAGAGAGAGAGAGAGAGAGAGAGAGAGAATCCCAAGCAGCCCTCACGCTGTCAGCTCAGAGCCCAGTGTGGGGCTCAATCCCATGAACCATGAGACCATGACCTGAGCTGAAATCAAGAGTTGGAGACTTAACTGACTAAGCCACTCAGGCACCCCATAACCTAGACTTTTTTAAAGTTTTCTTTTTTTCCTTCTGTTTCTATTCCTAAGTAATTGGAACTGACTCCTGTCCTTAGTGAAAAAGTCTGCATTTCGTACAAAGTCCTAACAAGATGTGTAACCCATTTAGTCAGCAATGTAAGTGGCAGCTTCTCACTAGGAGTTGTCATTGGCACACAGACCAAGGACTTATTCAGGTCAAGGAGTGGGGCAGTACATCACCACTGCAGGCAGATAGGCCCATCCAGTCAGCCTAACATTCCTGGTGGTCCACATTTTGCTGCCATGGATGATACACTGTACAGTCATCACATTTTTTTTAAGTAGGCTTCATGTCCAATGCAGAGCCCAACATGGGGCTCCAACTCATGACCTTGAGATCAATGCCTAAGCTGAGATCAAGAGCTGGACACTTAACCTACTGAGCCACTTAGGCATTCCTAGTCATCACCTTTCTTTACATGTCACCTTGATACCTACTGAAAAGGGGAATCAGAGGAAATACAAGTTTTATTTTATATCTTTCAGATCAGACAGTCCATTCTCATTCATGAAAGGCAAGTGATAAATATTAGCAACTTAGAAACTCAGCTCTTTAGGTCTACCATGGATTTTCAGACCTATAATTTTCTGGCAGGTTCACAGTACTATATAATTTTGAACTGGAAATGAGACACTATCTAATTCCAACACATCATTTCATAAATGCAAGCTTCTGGTCAGCATATTTTCACAGGTAAAACTGAAAGAAAACTGAGGATCGATTGAGACAAGAGTGTACATGTAGATAGAATAACAAAGACAAACGGATTTGTCTTGCTGGTCTGGCTACCTTATTTCTCATTATCAAATTTCTGATCATTAGCTTAGCCAACGAAATAGCAGAATTGGTAAGAAGATTGGTGTTAGGGGAACAGAAGAAAGATAAAATCATTAAATTCACACATCACAGGAGTACCACTGTGGTTCATCACAAACAGCACGATCACCAGCTCTAAAACGTTCTAGGTCCTGGATATATAAGGAGAAAAGAAAAAAAAAGGGGAAATCTGCAGATGGCCGAACGTGATTGAACAGACTATTTAGAATGCAGCACAGAAAGACAACAAGTAGAAACTGAAAGTGAAATAAAGATACGCAAAATGAGAACTCCAGCTTGTATCGAATATTCCCAAGGGAAAAAATGGAAGAAAAGGAAATGGGGAAAAGTTTTAAGAGATAATGAATGAAATTCTCTGATATGCCACCCTATGATGCAAGCAGACTCATAAAGGAAAGAGAAGAACAAGAAATCCCACAGCTATGTGTACCACATTAAAAATGCAAAACATGGGGCACCTGGGTGGCTCAATGGGTTGAGCTGCTGCAGACTTTAGCTCAGGTCATGAGGTTGCGGTTCATGAGTTCGAGCCCTGCATCAGGCTCTGTGCTGACAGTTGGGAGCCTGGAGCCTGCTTCGGATTCGGTGTCTCCCTCTCTCTCTGTCCCTCCCCCTCTCGCACTCTGCCTCCAGCTCAAAAATAAATAAAAATATTTTTAAAAATTTAAAATGCAAAACACTAAAGATGAGGAAAAGCCATCCTAAATATATTTTTTCAATAAGAGGAATAATGAACATAGAAGCAAGGAGATGAACATAAGAGTGACACTTGAAAGGTAACAAGAGTACCTGATTTATTTGGTCATATTCTTTCAAATGTGAACTGTCCCTTGCCTTATTTTCAGGGCTTTGAGACCAATAAAAATGGGGGAACAATGGCTTATGAAATGAAACCACTCTAATCGACAGAACTCCATAATAGAGCCTAAAGTAGCAGCACTCCAGACTTAAAGGTTAGGACTAATGGGAATGAGGGGAGTGGTCAGAGAGGAACTTAAATTTATTCCCCAAACTCATATAATTATGTCACACCTGCTATTGCATGAGGAGATGGTATGGCCTCAAATGTGCTGTTCCTTTTCAAAGCCTTGTGCCCACTGGTATAAGAAAAAGTATCCTTACAGACAGTGATAAACACAGCCGGAGAGTCAAATCTGGGAAAACACATAGGATGATGGTAGTTTAAGAAGATTTATTCCACTCACTTGTAACATCAGATCGTATACCAGCTTCACTAAGACCAAGAGAAGTGGTGAAACCCTCTGGCAACAGAGGGAAAAAGTCACTGCTGTGTAAGCTCTTGGCTCCCATGCCTGAGGTTAAGAGGTCAAAGGAGCACTGGATTAAAACTGGCCATACTTATTGGCAAAGTAAATGATCAGTCCTATCAGAATCGGAGCTGTTTGTTGTCAGCCCTGGCCAATTCCCAGTGTCCGGGTGCTCAATAAATATTTACCAAGTGAATGAATTGAAGTAATCTGAAACACAAAGGAAGGTATAACTTTAATAGGCAACTTAAATCCCTCTGAAATACATCATACTCTCTGAAGGTAAATTTAAAAAATAAACAGAATCTAGCTACTGGTTTTCTGTGTAATCATATTTAAAAGAGGAGAGGGTTATAAAAATTTTAGATAATGGTAAACTGAGTTTACTAATTTATGACTTGACACGTAAGGGAAAATTCTATTTTCAGGCCACACAAACATATTTTTAAATGAAAATATTTATAAAACACTTTTCAGTTGGTTGTATATCCTCGCCATTACATAGAAAAATGACAGAGCAAGGCTTGTGTGGTGGATGTTGGTTGTTTTTATGTACCCAGCTCCCGGGCACCCCTGCCTATTATGGGGCAATCTCTGTATGAGTGTTGCTTCCCACCCCAGAAGCCAAAGGGGCTGGGGACTCTCTTCCTGCTCTCCAGGTAGTCTGGGTGTAGGCTCATTGGGTATTTTCAACCAGGGCTTCCAAAGATGCAGGGACCTGAAAAACCACTAATAACAGAAGCCAGCAGCATCAGCTATTCAGCAGAGCTAGACGCAGAGTCCAGTGGCAGCAGCCTCGAGTGTCCCACGTTGAACAGTCTGGCAGAGACACCGAAACAAGAGCCTTGTTGTCCACTAGCGGCAGTACCAGTGACAACCATCAGGAGTGCTCATCAGTCAAGACTAGCTATGCTTCCTGCTCTTTGGCCAACCTTCGTTTCCCGTGTCAGTTTTCTGTTCTTGATCCCCCAGCTTCCGGAATGATTATGTGGACAACTTGAAAACAGCTTCATTTTCTCTTCAAGTTAGCCAAAACCATTTTCTTGACATAAAACTCTGACTGATACACCTTGCCATTCGTGATACAACTTCATGTGAGATAGTAATGTGTAATATTACTAAGAGAAAACACACAAAATGAGTCTATCGTCCCTTACTTTACACATCTGCACCTGAACTTGGAGAAGAAAAAGTTCTATGAATTGTGGGCTGAATTAATTAATTTGTTAAGAAGTATTTCTAATCTGTCTTGGCATTACATAAACTGCTATCTATGCAGACGGCAATGCGGACCATAATAGCCGCAGATGACTTTTTATATTTGGCTCAAAATCTGACTATGCTCCATCACACACTTTGTCTTTCAGACAATGCATCCTTATTACAAAGGCATGCTTCATTTTTAACTAGGTAACTTACCTCTCAGGAATGTGATATTGATGATGTTTTTGTCTATACACTGATGTAACTTTCCTATGACTCATAGGTAGCAGCTGATCAGGGACACGTTGATGCTAATTCATCATCTAAACATCCTTCTGGGTCATACATAAACATAAAACAGACTAACTTGTATACACTAAAGTAATTTCAAGGGCTTCATCACATCATCATAGCTTTAGAGGAAGAAAACTAGATGCTATTCCAAATAGTCTCTCTTTTCTGGAGGAGACGAAAAAAGAAAAAGGAATTATATACATAGATGTATGTATTCTACTGCAGAAAATCTAATTCTATCTATATCCACAATTGCACTTAAATTTCCCTTCACTCGGGGCGCCTGGGTGGCGCAGTCGGTTAAGCGTCCGACTTCAGCCAGGTCACGATCTCGCGGTCCGTGAGTTCGAGCCCCGCGTCAGGCTCTGGGCTGATGGCTCGGAGCCTGGAGCCTGTTTCCGATTCTGTGTCTCCCTCTCTCTCTGCCCCTCCCCCGTTCATGCTCTGTCTCTCTCTGTCCCAAAAATAAATAAAAAACGTTTAAAAAAAAAATTAAAAAAAAAAAATTTCCCTTCACTCATTAATTCGGGGATTTTTTCTGTCAAGAGAAATTTAAACTTTAATAATGAAAAAAGAATAAAAAACATTCCCAATCTTAAATGGGAGGAAGATGCAGTAAAATAAATGTAAAAATATTGGTCATGATTCCTAATGGCAACACAATGGGATTCTTATGATAAAGAAGATTTTTTGTACCACAAACTATTAAGTCCAATAGTTTATTTTTGAGGGGAGGGAACATGGGAAAGTGCTATCCCTCAATAGTCTTCTACTAACCGGGATAATGTAAAATGATGACTTCTACTGTTTTTCAAAGGAAGACAGAAAGAGAGAGAGAAAGAGAGGGGGAGAGGGAGAGAGGGAGGGAGGGAGGGAGGGAGAGAGAGAGAGAGAGAGAGAGAAAGGAAGGGAGGAAGAAAGAAAGAAAGAAAGAAAGAAAGAAAGAAAGAAAGAAAGAAAGAAAAGTTTTACTACTTGTGGATTCTCAGTCCATCTTTACAAATTTGTGATTCTGGGTACTAAAAAAGAAGGGGATATGTCATTTTCTTAATTAAGGAAGAATTCATTGTTCACTGGCCCTAATACTCTATCTAAAGAACAAATGGGCTCTTTCCTTTGACTTCTCCCTACGTGCCATTCAGCAGTTACTAAACTTCTACACAATTTCTATTCATGCAACTGCCTTATCTAGTTATTTGGAACTATTTTAAGTTACTTATGTGTAACTATTTTACAATCACAATTTTTATTTTATTTTTATTATGTTTATTTATTCTTGAGAGCGAGAGTGACAGAGAGCAAGCAGGAGGAGGGGCAGAGAGAGAGGGAGACACAGAATCCGAAGCAGGCTCCAGGCTCTGAGCTGTCAGCACAGAGCCCAACTTGGGCTAGAAATCACGGACTGCAAAATCATAACCTGGGGCAAAGTCAGAAGCTTAACCGACTGAGCCATTCAGGAACCCCTATAATCACAATTAAAATAAATAATAATTTGCAACCAAAAATAACTAGTACATATCTGTTTAGGAGAGAAGGGGACTATGGCTTGTATCAAAATGTTTTGAATGCGTAGGTGAATGTTTTCAAATTCAATAGTATCCGGTGAAGCTCATTATCTGATAAATGGCTTCTTAAAGTTGAGAGCTATAAAATATATGAGACTGATGTAACTTTTTAACACATATGATAAATATTAACAACTACTTAATAAGTAGAATATCAACATTAAAAATTCATAAGTCTGGGGCGCCTGGGTGGCTCAGTCAGTTAAGCATCTGACTTCGGCTCTGGTCATGATCTTGTGGTTTGTGAGTTGGAGAGCCCCGCATAGGGCTCTCTGCTGTCAGCCCAGAGCCTGCTTTGGATCCTGTCTCCTCTTTCTGCCCCTCCCCTGTGCATTCTCTCTCTCTCTCTCTCTCTCTCTCTCTCAAAAAATACAAAAAACAAAACAAAACAAAACAAAACAAACTTTGTAAGTCCATTATAGCCACATAAACTGTAAAAAAATATATGACATTAAGAAAAATTAAAGCCATGATAAATTTCTATTCCACAAGAATTAAAGTAGTTAATTTAAAATTATTATTTCTAATACCTACTTCCTTCTATTATCACAAGAAATAGCAAAATAATACTTTTTAAAAAAAATGTTGTGAAAGAGATTTTAGTGACAATGTGGTCCATTTAAAAATGGAAATTTAAATGTGTACATTTTTATAAAAATGATAAAACTAAGAGATCATCATAAGAATTGAACTGCCTAAGATCACAGTAGTAGGTGGGGGCAAAGTGGAAAGTAGGCCAGGTTCCCTTTAAATCAAGTGTGTTTGCTCACATCACTACCTAGACTCCAACTCAGCCATGTTTGCTTGTCAATCGCTTTTGTCATGAGAACGTTACTGAAAAGAAATAGAGTTAACAGCAAGTTTGTTTGTTTGTTTTAAAGTATCTAAAGGGACATGTAGCATTCTGTTCATATTTCACTGGCAAAGCTCATCTCATGACCACCCAACCACGGAAGGCAGAAGAGAAATCTTCCTATGTGCCTAGAAGTAAAGGGAAATATTTGGTGAGCAGCATTATATATATAATATATATATATATATATATATATATATATAAAATATCATATATAATATATATATATATAAAATATCATATATAATATATATATATATATCAGCTATTCCTTTGAGCTTCGCAAGGAAAATATTCACTTCATTACACATTCACTGAATAATGAATATTCATATATCTGTGAAAATGCTACAAGACAGAAGGCTAATGAAATTTGATATCTGATTATACCTATCTGCTTCATGAAATATATTACTAAGCAGATTTTTAAGTGGGTAACATGCAAAAACCTAGAATTTAAAACCAGATTTTAAAACCCCATATTGATTGGAATGTGTAATTTCTTCAAAATACACTTGTTTATTCATTAGGTAATGCTGCTTTTCCCCTCATTCAGGTTTGCCCAATTTAGTAATGAAGTCAGTGCAGAAAAACTATGCTATAGGTATTTTTTTTCTGTTTGATTGAAAACCCATTGTGGTTTGAAGGAAGTAACTAGAGAAAGGATAAAATACCCTAGCTGTAGAGGGGCCCTAAACGTCTGAATGGGAATATCAAGATTGCCACTAAAAACACTAAATGTTCTTAGGGGGAAAAATGCTAGAAGCCAATTTAATTACACCTTTATTGTTTAGAATATACGTGCTATGTTAGCCCATTTAAGCATTCATTATTTTTCAGGGGCTGTGCAGCTTATATAAAGTTAATATACAAGAACAATTGCCTTCACAAAGACCAACGATATGACACATTTAAGAATGTAATTTACTCAAAGGTCTTAAAAAGCCAACCCACTGAAGTTTTGATGAGGCAAGAAAAGTTTGAGTCAGAAATACTTAGGTTTACATTTTAGCTTTTCTATTTTTAGCTGTGTGGCTAGTCATGTTTTCTTTGTGGCCCCATTTCCTTTCCTCTGAACTGGGGACACTTTTATCTATATCACAGAACTGTTGCAGGAATCATTCCTTCACTCCTTCTGTGAAATATTTAATAAGGCTCTCCATATGCCATGTGCTTTGCTAGGCATTAAGGTTACAATGAAGCACAAAGCAGGTAAGAGAGAAGCTAAATCCACAGATAAACAAAACAAACATATTTTGATAAAGAAATAAATAAGAATGAGAGTTACCGAGGAGGCCACTTTAGATAGGATGGTCAGAGAGGCTTCTCTGAGACCCTGTGATTGGGAGGATGTGGATGAGCTTGGAGGAAAGACCAGCTGAGCACAGGAAATATCAAGTGCAATGGTGTAGAGGCCGACTCAATAAAAAGCACGTACAGAAAATACAGCACTTAAGCTTCACCAGCCACACCCGCCCCAGCCTACTCACACTCTTATCACTACTCTGTCCTTCTGCTTTGCAGACTAACACTTCACTGGAACATGTGCTAACAGTTGTAATGAGTTTCAAAGGAAGCAAATATAATAAGTAAAATAGAAACCGATGAGAGCCTTTGGGGAACTTCACTGTTAGTGTGAATACAATCATTTAAGCCTAAGTGCCTGAGACATTTTCCAAGAGGAGGAAATAAGTAATCTTGAATACAGTTACCTAAGAATATGTAATCTTGGAACAGGTCATCAATTCTACAACATTCAAATAAAAATGAGACTGGCACTTGCCTTTCTACAATTTAATTAGTAGGTTAATTGTCTGTATTGACTTTCCACCAAAATAAATATTCTAATGATATATTCCTTTTAGTCCAAGTAACATTCAAGTTCAGTTACTGGATCTCAGAGAGTAGTAGCCAAGGTTGCTAAATTACCCAGTATGAACCGAACAAATATATTGCTTATATCTTTCAGCCTAGAGGCGCCTGGGGAGCTCAGTGGGTTAAGTGTCTGTGACTTCAGCTCAGGTTATGATCTCACAGTTCATGAGTTTGAGTCCAGCGTCTGTGCAGATAGCTCAGAGCCTGGAGCCTGCTTCGGATTCTGTGTCTCCCTCTCTCTCTGCCCCTTACCCACTTGTGCATGCTCTCTCTCTCTCTCTCCCTTTCTATCAAAAATAAATAAACATTTAAAAAATTAAAAAAAAATAAAAGTTTTCACCTTAATGCCCCTTGAGGGGTTTGTATATTTTACACGTCTTATTAACTTTACTGAAAAATTGCTCTGAGGGAAATAGACAATCACAGACCATCCAAATAAAATCATCTTTCAACAATGCAATAGCACAGCTCCATCACTAAGTCCATGCAACATTTTGATCAAGTACTCCTGTCAAGGACCAGGCAATAGTCTCCTGATTCATCACACATAAAATTCAAATGTATGAAGACAAACATGTAGTGAAGACCAGAAATATCCCAGACACTATCCTACTTTACACATTAAAGCAGATTCTAAGCCATTGTCAAGGAGAAATGCTTTATTGACTTTGATGCCAAAAACTTTGGGAACAGTGAACTTATCCCATGTTATGACCCTTTAACAAAGATCTGCAGGAAACCAGACTGAAGTATCCAAGTGCCCACTTTTATTAACCACAAATGATTGAAATGAGATAAAACGGGAACAAAAAAAGCATTGCAATGCTAAGCTAATTCCTATTGCTTTAAATACAATAAAAATGAAAATTCTTCTTTTAGAGTTACCCAGAAAACCATAGTTCAGAGATCTTGCCTACACTCAGCTTGACTAGTAAAGAAATAAAGCTGATAGCATCAAAACATTCTTATGTTTGAATTGTCATTCTACCACTTAATGTGAATATTATATACCTTTATATATATATATATGTATATATATATATATACATATATATATATATACATATACATATATATATATGTACATGTACCATGAGTAGATTCCTTTCAAATGTATCCTGCTTAGTAAAGCTCTCAAAATAATCCTGTCATACCTTCTTTGCTCCAGTTTTGAAAGTGAAGGCTTAACATCCTTTCTTCACAATGTGAAAGATGATCTGGATGGGAGGGGTAGGAAAGAGCAAGGACAAAAGAGTGATTTGGGTTTTCTATGAAATAATATAAGCCTTCCATTAATCCACTAATTCTCTGCTCAGTTTTTCTGCAGCTCTTCTAAAACTGTATTTTACTTAAACTTTAAACACATTTTTTGAATAGCTTAGAAACTACGATGTAGATTTTTTCACACGGACCCTTCAGGTTCCAAGTACTGATACTAGCAGAAGCCTGTTTCTGCTCATTTCAGCTATTCCTTGGCATTTGTCCAGAAGGAACAGGCTTCCTTTCAGTTCCATCTAGCACAGCCACAGAATTATATAATCACATGTCAAAACAATGACTCGGAGGCACTGTGAAATCCTACAGTGACTTCCAAATCATCCAAGAAAGATGTAAGTTGTTTTTTTTTAACAAGTATATTTTGTAGACTCATAATACTTTGAAAATTGAAAATCAATATATGGCGCTATGGTTGAGCATAATATTAAAAGGTAGTATCAGGACATTCTTCAACTATTCAAAAGACAATGGCATTTTCCACCCTTGTTCCTTCTATCTGGGATCATTTCAGCTTTCCAGTATGGTAAGAGCCTGCTCATAATCAGAACAAAAAGATGACTGAATGACAATTTAAGTATCTATACAAAGACAGCATTAATTGGCATGTAATCTCTCCTATCGAAAGCTGGGTCACCTTTGCTATTAAAGCTTGCAGATACTTTCTAACACGTGACACAAAAATGCTTGCATTTCTGGGGCGCCTGGGTGGCTCAGTCCATTAAGTGTCCAGGTCATTATCTCGTAGTTCATGAGTTGGAGCCCCACGTCCAGCTCTGTGCTGACTGCTCAGAATTCTGTGTCTCCCTCTCTCTTTGCCTCTCCTCAATTCATGCTCCATCTCTCTCTCAAAAAAATAAACATTGAAAAAATTTTTTAAAAATGTTTGCATTCCCTTTTTCAAATAAAAATGTTAATTTTTTCACAAAGCCACACGTAATTTCCTGACCAAAAATAAAAATGATAACCTGCCTTTTCTGAATATACATGCCCCTGTATAGAGATTTTAGAAAACAGAAAAGTGTGAAGGAAAAAATAAAAATCACCTATATTTTCACCTTCCAAAGACAACTGCTCTTAATATTCTGGGACATTTTGTTTTAGTTTTTTCAAGTTTTTGATTTGAAAGAGTTTTAGACTTACAGAAAAGTAGCAGAAATAGCACAGAGGGCTACCTTTAATGCTTCACATAGCTTCACTTCATGTTAATACCTTGCTCTTAATATGGTTAATAACCATAGTACAATGATCTAAACTAAGAGATCGACATTGGTACAATACTATTCCAATTTTCCTAGTCATGTCCTTTTTCTGTTCCAGGATCCTCTTTAGGATTTCATGTTGCATTTAGTTGTCCTATTTCTATAATCTCCTTTGACTTGTGTCATGTGCAGAAATTGACACTTCTGAAGAGTACTCATCAGTTATTCTGTAGAATGTCTATAAGTTTGGTTTTGTTTGATGTTTTCTTGTGATCAGATTGAGGTTATGTATTTTTGGCAAGAATAGAACCGATACGATGTGTCTCTCAGTACATCATATTAGGGAGTATGTGATGTCGACGTATCCCATCATGGATTACGGTAACTTTGATCACTTTGTAAAAGTTGTGCCTGCCAGGTTTCTTCACTCTAAAGATATTATTTTCCACTTCGTAGTTAATACATATTTTGGAAGAGGTACTTTCAAATGCAAATGTTGCCTTTCTCCTCAAACTTTCACCCACTAATTTTAGTAACATCAGTGGATCCTGCCTGCAATAATTTGCTGGTATTCTAATGGTGATTCTCTGTTTCCTTCATTACTTTCTCATTTATTAATTGGTCTACTTTTCTAAGGAAGAGGTCTCTCTCTCTCTCTCTCTCTCTCTCTCTCTCTACACACACACACACACACACACACACACACACCCATTTGGGGTTCTTCCCACATCCTGATTGACTTAAAAAAACATTTTACATACTGTATAATCCATTCTTCTGTTTTGTTTTCTTTTTTTTTTTAATTTTTTTTAACGTTTATTTATTTTTGAGACAGAGAGAGACAAAGCATGAACGGGGGAGGTCAGAGAGAGGGAGACACAGAATCTGAAACAGGCTCCAGGCTCTGAGCTGTCAGCACAGAGCCCGACTCGGGGCTCAAACTCACGGACCGTGAAATCATGACCTGAGCCGAAGTCGGCCACTTAACCAACTGAGCCACCCAGGCGCCCCTTCTGTTTTGTTTTCAAGTAGCTTTAATGCATCTTAGAACAAAGCTCAAGAATATTTATGGAATACAAATTGTCATTCTTTGTGGTGCAGAACTCTGTGACTTTTGACAAATGCTTAGAGTCTTGTATCTACCACCATAGTCACGATACAGAATACACAGGTACCCTCAACCCTCAGCCTCCAGAAACAATTGAGAAGTTTGTGGCAATCAGCAGAGCAGTCTTGCTGAAAACAAACAAGTAAGCAAACAAATAGCATCTCCCTGTTCACTGCTCTTGCATTTCAGTCTCCCCATCACAGGGCTCAAATGCCAGGTACTGAGGTGTGCCTGGGAAGTCTAAAGACTGCCTTCATCTCTCTGTGTCCTTACTCTTACTGCTGAATTCCTCACAGTCATGTCACCAGCTGTTTACAATGGGTGGCTTTATATGCATAGGAAATCACTCTCTTGCTGTGCCCACTTCCCTCACAGGCCAGGTCCAGTAATCAAGACCGAAAATCTATTTTGCTAAAATGGCTTACCCTGAGCTAGTTCTGGTATGATGGGAATGAGGTGTTCCTTTGTAGTTCAGAGAGCTACAGGGTGCTGAAGCCCCCAGAACCTCACTAGAGACAATGGGAAGTTTGAGCTTTAGTCATCAGGCAGCGTTGCAGGGACCATCAGTGGACAGGATCCAAGAAGGACTTGCTCAAGCCTGCTGACCAGCACGGCAGGCCTTCTGAAATGGCAGGCTTTGGGACAGCAGTGAGACTGTGGAGTCTCTAAGAACCCTGGATGCTCTTGTTCCTAGTATGGACAGTCTTTCCGCTCACATGTGAAGAAGTTTGGAAATCTGTGGCAGCTGTGACTACAAGCAGCCCAGAACTTTTGGGATATCTGTGAACTATACTTCAGGTATCTCCACAACCAAATGGTTCATTGATCCTTGAGAGCTAAATAAAAAGAATCTCCAATTTTCCTGCTCTCCTTTGGATTCCTGGTACTCTTTAATTTCAGAGCCAACTTTTCTGTTTTGAAGTTGAAAAGGCTGAAGAACTTAGCCAGTTTACAGCTTCAAGAAATAAATGAAATGGAGAAGGTAGTAAGGCTGTCTAGAGGCAGTACAATAATACAGAGCCTTCCCACTGAAATGTACAATTGCCTTTAAAAAATTGTTAAGGGCAGATGGGAGAAGAAAAAAAGATAAGGATGATTCTGTCTGCCCACTTTTTTTTCTAAGGCAAGGGCTGAAGATTTTTCAAGTAAAATAGGAATATTCGATTTTACCTCCATGTAGGGATTCTTATTTTAGTCTAGTACGAAATGGTTTTCTACCCATCTGAAAACTCTTCTCAGCCAGACATCAGATTGGAGCTGGAGGTGCAAGCAGGGGTGGGACAGAAAAAGCACACATGCTGAATCAATCAGCCAGGGTTTGAATCAGCCTTTCCTCAATCACCAGCTAAGTGACTTTAAGGAAGTCACTTAATCCCTCTGTCTCTCTATTTTCCTATCTGAAAAGCAACACATACCTCACAGGTTGTTACTACTATCAAACAAAAATTTTGTGCCAAAATGCCTGGCACATAATAGGTTTTCTAGAAATGTTAACTGAACCAGAAAACAACTGGTTATATGTGGTTCAACATACTTTACCTGTAAGGCAACTCCAGTGACAGCATTTCACATGCATAATGGTTTTGTTCCCTGGCTTCCTGGCACTGTGGTGGACATTATAACTCAGGAGAAACAAACCTTGTCGCGGATGGCAGCTTGCACTCTATAGCTGACACTTAACAGTCAATCACATATGAATAGAAAATATGCTAATGTCTATGTCAGAATTATGACCAAAGACTTGATGTAGAGTGTCATTCTCTGGGTAGGAAAGAATACAACAGGAGCCTGATGCCTCAGATGCATGTTCTATTTTAAGAAAACAAAGCCTCCTTCAGGAACTTTCTCAAGATTACTTTTTTTTTTTTTTAATCCCAATTGGACTTTTCTTTTTAATTGCAACTGCTGAAAAGAGCTGCAAAATATAAAAAAGCATTTTTCTGCCCCTTTAAAAGTAAGCTGACTTGTGGGGCACCTGAGTGACTCGGTTGGTTAAGCATCTGACTCTTGGTTTCTGCTCAGGTCACGATCTCAGGGTTGGTGAGATCAAGCCCCGCATCAGGCTCTGTGCTGACAGGGCAGAACGTGCTTGAGATTCTCTCTCTCCCCTCTCTCTGCCTCTCCCAGGCTCTCTCTCTCTTTCTCTCAAAATATATAAATAAACATTTAAAAAAATGTTAGCTGACTTCCTGGAAAGTTACTGTTTAATTAAAACTTTCTCAGTTAAATCTCATTAGCAACAAACCCACATCATTAATAAAATTTCCTATTTGTTGCCTTAACTGAACTAGGGTAACTATTTAATTTATTATCTAGACTGAAACGCTTTTGGGAATAAAAGTGGAACTATTCTGGGTCCATAAAGCATATTTAGAGATGGTTTTGGGAAAACCTGGACAGAGGGTTACTCTAATTTTCCAGAAAGGTTAACTAGCCTGATCACCAATATCTAAGAGGACTGATGCACACACGTGTGCTGTGGATGGAAGTGATGCTGCTTGGATTCAGCAGAAACATTCTATGATTCGTTTTCTCCTTGAATTGGAAGATTGGCACATAATTTTCATTTTAGCATTAACTGTTATTCTAAGAAAAATGCTCTATATCTAAATTGTCCCCAGATTTCAAAGCAGTAGATTTCTTATATTGATGGCCTGGACTTTGATTTACTGTTAATGCATTAGAGACAGTATGCCAATTTTGTGATTATTAGATTTGAACTTATCATATGGCACCCTCCTCCCATGTGAAGGGACACATTATTTTCAACAGAAGTGAGAATAATACACGGTTATAAGACAAATGTGGGCTTTTAAATAATGTGTGAAGGGAAACAGGAGTGCCTATGTATATATTATATTCTTAGATATTTCTGTTTAAATATTACACTATACACAGTATATACTTGAGCCTATTAGATTTATTAGTTAGGGACAGTGGGAGTTGTCATGATATTATGCAATATTCTTTCTGCCAAATAATCTGCTTAATAACATAATAACACCAACATCCTCAGTAATTGTTATGATATGTAACTCACAGTTATTTAAAATGTTTTGCTAATGGCATCTCCCCTTCTCCAGGAATCCGACAAGACCTATTTATTCTATTCTATCTATGTCCTGCCTTTTTCAAGCTTTTTATGTTCACTTTGAAAATTCTCCACTTAGCGCTATCTTCTAGTTAGTATAAAACTGGAGATACCAGAATATTTAAAGAAAAAAAAAAGGAATGATTGCAGTTTAAAACCCTCATTAATACATTTTTTTTTTGTCAAAAGCCAGATACTATATAATAGTTAACACGTTTATCCCCAGTTACATTTGTAAATTCCTTTTACTCTTCTTTTTTATAGGATTCATTCATTTCCCAATGCAAGTAGTGTTGTGAGCTCTGTTTTATGTGCTGAGCACTATCATCCTCGGGAAGACGACAAACAAAGTGACTAAGACATGTGCACTCTCTCAAGGGGCTCACTAACCAATTTTTGTTATTTTAGAATAAGGTGACAGGGTAAGGATTATGACTGTATATTTACAGTACATGGGCTTAGGGTTCAGAAAAAAATGTGCCAAATATGTAAATTCTAAACTTCTCTCCAAGTCTAGCTATTTAAAAGGTCAAAAAAAGTGTTTTCTTCTCAAGTGCTGATAGAGATGAGGGACATCTGCCAAGCAAAGAGCTTCAACGTGATCATGTGTTCGTTAGCTTCTCCACACGCTGCCATTCAGACAAGAGCAGACCCTTACTGAACATTCTGGGGGTTGTCAGGCTGAATGAGTGCATTTCCCAAAGGGGAAGTCCCATTTTCCACTGATATTTAATTATGTCCTTTCTTTTTTTCTCTGTTAAACAAAGGCCTTGATAAATGGACTTTGCAAAAGCTACCTATTTACCCCCTTCGTGAATGCTAGATTATACAAAATTGCATTTCAGAGCAAAACGTCTTTAATGCAAATGCTCTTGTATAACACCAATTTTGTATAAGAGATTGATTATGAATTTAGTTATTTTATTAACAAAGAACCAGTGACTGAGCATGGTTAGTAATTTATACTTTCCTCTATGAACACAAAAAAAACTGTCAAAATTCATCAAATTAATAAATATTTGGGTAATGATGACTTATCCAAGGTTGATTTAAAATAAAATATATTAAATTTCCTACAGGTCGATGTTGAAAGTCAAAGCTAAATTCAGAGAAGTTGACTAGACATTTAAAATCATCACAAACCAAGTACAAATAGAACCAACTGTCATTTCCAAAATTACAAAGAGTCAAGATCAGAGAGAAGCAATATGAAAAATAAGCATGTAAAGAAGTAAAATAACCACAAAAATAAAATATAGGAAGATATGTTGTGTGAGATTCCAGTAACTGATATAAACTGAAGGAAGCAGAAAAATACCTCCATGAAGTTAGCATATCCTCAGGTGATTGTCTTGAATGTCATGGGTTGGGTTTTTTCTGCTTCCCAAAGACAGGTCATAAACACATCTTGATCCAAGGAGCAAAGTGGCCTAGCATCTACGTCTCCTTCCTGGTCACTCCTATCCATCCACATTATAACAGACAAATTCATGAGCTTACTTGTTACATTGACAGTTGGAAAGTCACTACCGAGTTACGGTAATTTACAAGGGAGGGTGCATTTTATGGCAGAGCGAGGACTTCAGGGAAGACAGAGCCTTCCTACAGCCATTCAATGTTGGAGTCCCTTGTTACCAAATAATCACACACTTCTCCTGTCTGAGTTCTGAACAAATTGAGAAGTGGGCTCGAGAGTCAGATAGTGATCAAACTATCTACTGAAATTTCATTAAAGCTGGATTAGAGCATTCCCTTGGACCCAAGAACAAAAATATGCCTCTAATTCTTTCTCCTCTGTACTCCTAGCTATTCACCCTGTCAGGGGCAATGAAATTGGACAGAAGGGCAGGCTTTCCTCTCGCCAGAAAAGAGGGACATGTGAGGTTCCTAAGGTAGCTGAGGAGAGGAATAGAGGGACAAAATGACAGAAAGATAAGTGCCCCATGAGCTGGGTATTTTGCACCTTAACTTTCCTAACATGAACCACTCGTTAGGTAAATCACCTTCTTAGAAAAAAGGAGCTATTTCTATCTTATCCTTCACAGAAAGCTGAAGTCACTGGTGAATGGATAAGGAAGAATGTGAGAAGAAAAGATGGCAAACTTTATAGAGGTTGAGAAAAAAAATGCCGATCCTCTAAACCAAATGCAATAAGAAACAAAAACCTCTTCAATTACATTTGTCTGGGTTGTACTTACTTTCTCTGACTCTCTTTCTCTCTATATATACATACTCTGACTACACACACACTCTCTCCCTCTCTCTCTCAACCACTTATTCTGATACAAAATCATATCTGGCTTCTCATTATTACTTAAATGTTTCACATGTATGTCTTCTTTCCCCAACTACAGATTATAAATTCCAAAAGGAAGACAGAGTCATGCAGCAAAAGCACACGGGCCTTAGGTTCCCCAAGAATTGGGTGCAAATTCCAGTTCTGCAATTTGTTTGGTACATGATCTTGGATCAGTTGCTTAACTCTTCAGAGGCAAAATCTTGTCTATTAAATGCACCTAACTCCTAGGACTGCTATGGAGCATACAAACAATAATGCATAAAAAACATTGACTGAATGTGCTTTAGTCATGCTGACACTTGTATTTTTCTCCCACAGAAGGCATTTGTTATCTCTTTTGAATTCTGCACATTGTCCAAAGTGGCAAATGATTTAATGGCTATTAAGCTCCCATTGCCCTGCCTTGGGAGCCACTACTGAGCAGATACTGCTTTCGTATGTATGGCTTTAGAATACTTGTAGAAGACCCATCTATTTGCTGTCTACAAGAGACTCATTTTAGATCTGAGGACACCTTTAGATTGAGAGTGAGGGGATGGAGAACTATTTATCATGCTCCTGGAAGCCAAAAGAAAGCTGGAGTAGCCATACTTATATCAGACAAACTAGACTTTAAATTAAAGGCTGTAACAAGAGATGAAGAAGGGCATTATATAATAATCACAGGGTCTATCCACCAGGAAGAGCTAACTATTATAAATGTCTATGCGCCAAATACCCGAGCCCCCAGATATATAAAACAATTACTCATAAACATAAGCAACCTTATTGATAAGAATGTGGTCATTGCAGGGGACTTTAACACCCCACTTACAGAAATGGATAGATCATCTAGACACACAGTCAATAAAGAAACAAGGGCCCTGAATGATACATTGGATCAGATGGACTTGACAGATATATTTAGAACTCTGCATCCCAAAGCAACAGAATATACTTTCTTCTCGAGTGCACATGGAACATTCTCCAAGATAGATCATATACTGGGTCACAAAACAGCCCTTCATAAGTTTACAAGAATTGAAATTATACCATGCATACTTTCAGACCACAATGCTATGAAGCTTGAAATCAACCACAGGAAAAAGTCTGGAAAACCTCCAAAAGCATGGAGGTTAAAGAACACCCTACTAACGAATGAGTGGGTCAACCAGGCAATTAGAGAAGAAATTAAAATATATATGGAAACAAACGAAAATGAAAATACAACAATCCAAACGCTTTGGGATGCAGCGAAGGCAGTCCTGAGAGGAAAATACATTGCAATCCAGGCCTATCTCAAGAAACAAGAAAAATCCCAAATACAAAACCTAACAGCACACCTAAAGGAAATAGAAGCAGAACAGCAAAGGCAGCCTAAACCCAGCAGAAGAAGAGAAATAATAAAGATCAGAGCAGAAATAAACAATATAGAATCTAAAAAAACTGTAGAGCAGATCAACGAAACCAAGAGTTGGTTTTTTGAAAAAATAAACAAAATTGACAAACCTCTAGCCAGGCTTCTCAAAAAGAAAAGGGAGATGACCCAAATAGATAAAATCATGAATGAAAATGGAATGATTACAACCAATCCCTCAGAGATACAAACAATTATCAGGGAATACTATGAAAAATTATATGCCAGCAAATTGGACAACCTGGAAGAAATGGACAAATTTCTAAACACCCACACTCTTCCAAAACTCAATCAGGAGGAAATAGAAAGCTTGAACAGACCCATAACCAGCGAAGAAATTGAATCGGTTATCAAAAATCTCCCAACAAATAAGAGTCCAGGACCAGATGGCTTCCCAGGGGAGTTCTACCAGACATTTAAAGCAGAGATAATACCTATCCTTCTCAAGCTATTCCAAGAAATAGAAAGGGAAGGAAAACTTCCAGACTCATTCTATGAAGCCAGTATTACTTTGATTCCTAAACCAGACAGAGACCCAGTAAAAAAAGAGAACTACAGGCCAATATCCCTGATGAATATGGATGCAAAAATTCTTAATAAGATACTAGCAAATCGAATTCAACAGCATATAAAAAGAATTATTCACCATGATCAAGTGGGATTCATTCCTGGGATGCAGGGCTGGTTCAACATTCGCAAATCCATCAACGTGATACATCACATTAACAAAAAAAAAGAGAAGAACCATATGATCCTGTCAATCGATGCAGAAAAGGCCTTTGACAAAATCCAGCACCCTTTCTTAATAAAAACCCTTCAGAAAGTCGGGATAGAAGGAACATACTTAAAGATCATAAAGGCCATTTATGAAAAGCCCACAGCTAACATCATCCTCAACGGGGAAAAACTGAGAGCTTTTTCCCTGAGATCAGGAACACGACAGGGATGCCCACTGTCACCGCTGTTGTTTAATATAGTGCTGGAAGTTCTAGCATCAGCAATCAGACAACAAAAGGAAATCAAAGGCATCAAAATTGGCAAAGATGAAGTCAAGCTTTCGCTTTTTGCAGATGACATGATATTATACATGGAAAATCCGATAGACTCCACCAAAAGTCTGCTAGAACTGATACATGAATTCAGCAAAGTTGCAGGATACAAAATCAATGTGCAGAAATCAGTTGCATTCTTATACACTAACAATGAAGCAACAGAAAGACAGATGAAGAAACTGATCCCATTCACAATTGCACCAAGAAGCATAAAATACCTAGGAATAAATCTAACCAAAGATGTAAAAGATCTGTATGCTGAAAACTATAGAAAGCTTATGCAGGTAATTGAAGAAGATATAAAGAAATGGAAAGACATTCCATGCTCATGGATTGGAAGAATAAATATTGTCAAAATGTCAATACTACCCAAAGCTATCTACACATTCAATGCAATCCCAATCAAAATTGCACCAGCATTCTTCTCGAAACTAGAACAAGCAATCCTAAAATTCATATGGAACCACAAAAGGCCCCGAATAGCCAAAGTAATTTTGAAGAAGAAGACCAAAGCAGGAGGCATCACAATCCCAGACTTTAGCCTCTACTACAAAGCTGTCATCATCAAGACAGCATGGTATTGGCATAAAAACAGACACATAGACCAATGGAATAGAATAGAAACCCCAGAACTAGACCCACAAACGTATGGCCAACTCATCTTTGACAAAGCAGGAAAGAACATCCAATGGAAAAAAGACAGTCTCTTTAACAAATGGTGCTGGGAGAACTGGACAGCAACATGCAGAAGGTTGAAACTAGACCACTTTCTCACACCATTCACAAAAATAAACTCAAAATGGATAAAGGACCTGAATGTGAGACAGGAAACCATCAAAACCTTAGAGGAGAAAGCAGGAAAAGACCTCTCTGACCTCAGCTGTAGCAATCTCTTACTTAGCACATCCCCAAAGGCAAGGGAATTAAAAGCAAAAGTGAATTACTGGGACCTTATGAAGATAAAAAGCTTCTGCACAGCAAAGGAAACAACCAACAAAACTAAAAGGCAACCAACGGAATGGGAAAAGATATTTGCAAATGACACATCGGACAAAGGGCTAGTATCCAAAATCTATAAAGAGCTCATCAAACTCCACACCCGAAAAACAAATAACCTAGTGAAGAAATGGGCAGAAAACATGAATAGACACTTCTCTAAAGAAGACATCCGGATGGCCAACAGGCACATGAAAAGATGCTCAACGTCGCTCCTTATCAGGGAAATACAAATCAAAACCACACTCAGATACCACCTCACGCCAGTCAGAGTGGCCAAAATGAAGAAATCAGGAGACTATAGATGCTGGAGAGGATGTGGAGAAACAGGAACCCTCTTGCACTGTTGGTGGGAATGCAAATTGGTGCAGCCGCTCTGGAAAGCAGTGTGGAGGTTCCTCAGAAAATTAAAAATAGACCTACCCTATGACCCAGCAATAGCACTGCTAGGAATTTATCCAAGGGATACAGGAGTACTGATGCATAGGGGCACCTGTACCCCAATGTTTATAGCGGCACTCTCAACAATAGCCAAATTATGGAAAGAGCCTAAATGTCCATCAACTGATGAATGGATAAAGAAATTGTGGTTTATATACACAATGGAATACTACGTGGCAATGAGAAAAAATGAAATATGGCCTTTTGTAGCAACATGGATGGAACTGGAGAGTGTGATGCTAAGTGAAATAAGCCATACAGAGAAAGACAGATACCATATGGTTTCACTCTTATGTGGATCCTGAGAAACATAACAGAAACCCATGGGGGAGGGGAAGGAAA